>NC_072425.2:14000000-14340000 GCF_028878055.3 Symphalangus syndactylus
GCCTCTGCCCGGCCACCCCGTCTGGGAGGTGAGGAGCGCCTCTGCCCGGCCACCCATCGTCTGGGAGGTGAGGAGCGCCTCTGCCCGGCCACCCATCGTCTGGGAGGTGAGGAGCGCCTCTGCCCGGCCACCCATCGTCTGGAAAGTGAGGAGCACCTCTGCCCGGCTGCCCCATCTGGGAAGTGAGGAGTGCCTCTGCCCGGCCACCCATCGTCTGGGAGGTGAGGAGCGCCTCTGCCCGGCCGCCCATCGTCTGGGAAATGGGGAGCGCCTCTGCCCGACCACCCATCGTCTGGGAAGTGAGGAGCGCCTCTGCCCGGCCACCTATCGTCTGGGAAGAAGTGAGGAGCGTCTCTGCCTGGCCGCCCCGTCTGGGAAGTGAGGAGCCCCTCTGCCCGGCCGCCCCGTGTCTGGGTAGAAGTGAGGAGCTCCTCTGCCTGGCCGCTCCGTCTGGGAGGTCTACGACGGAGGCCAGAAACAATGTGGGAGCTGGACGTGGTGGCTGACGCCTGTGGTCCCGGCACTCTGGGGGGCGAGGCGGGTTGATCACTTTGGGCTAGGAGTTCGAGACCAGTCTGGCCAACTTGGCGAAACATGAAGAATACAACAGACAAACCAACCAACCAACTCAATGACAACAAAACAGGTCTACCCTGGAGTCATACTCTAATTTTTTCTATTTTCCTCCCTTTCTGATCCTTTATCCCACTTTCTTTTTCTTCCTCTTCCTTCTCCCTCTTCTTTGTCAAATAGAGGATTGAGTTATTGTCACTGATCCATATAAAGTCCCTCTCTCATTTATTTTTTTTATTTTTTATTTTTTTTTTTATTAATTTTTTTTGCATACAAAAAACAATAAACATTTTCTAAAAATACATACAAACAAAAAGATGCGTATCAAACATATTAGGAAGGTTGCACATGGGAAGTCGGGGAATAGAAATGGGGGTGGGAGTTAAAATAAATGAGAGAGGGACTTTATATGGATCAGTGATAATAACTCAATCCTCTATTTGACAAAGAAGAGGGAGAAGGAAGAGGAAGAAAAAGAAAGTGGGTTAAAGGATCAGAAAGGGAGGAAAATAGAAAAAAATTAGAGTATGACTCCAGGGTAGACCCGTTTTGTTGTCATTGAGTTGGTTGGTTGGTTTGTCTGTTGTATTCTTCATGTTTCGCCAAGTTGGCCAGACTGGTCTCGAACTCCTAGCCCGAAGTGATCAACCCGTCTCGCCCCCCAGAGTGCCGGGACCACAGGCGTGAGCCACCACGTCGAGCCCCCACATTGCTTCTGGCCTCCGTGGTAGACCTCCCAGACGGAGCGGCCAGGCAGAGGAGCTCCTCACTTCTACCCAGACACGGGGCGGCCGGGCAGAGGGGCTCCTCACTTCCTAGACGGGGCGGCCAGGTAGAGACGCTCCTCACTTCTACCCAGACGATAGGTGGCCGGGCAGAGGCGCTCCTCACTTCCCAGACGATGGGTGGTCGGGCAGAGGCGCTCCCCACTTCCCAGACGATGGGTGGCCGGGCAGAGGCGCTCCTCACCTCCCAGACGATGGGTGGCCGGGCAGAGGCGCTCCTCACTTCTTCCCAGACGGGGCGCCTGGGCAGAGGAGCTCCTCATTTCTTCCCGGACGGACGGGGCGGCCAGGCAGAGGCGCTCCTCACTTCCCAGACGGGGCGGCCGGGCAGAGGCGCTCCTCACTTCTTCCCGGACGGGGCGGCCGGGCAGAGGCGCTCCTCACTTCTTCCCGGACGGGGCGGCCGGGCAGAGGCGCTCCTCACTTCTTCCCGGACGGGGCGGCCGGGCAGAGGTGCTCCTCACTTCCCAGACGGTGGGTGGCCGGGCAGAGGCGCTCCTCACTTGCCAGACGATGGGTGGCCGGGCAGAGGCGCTCCTCACTTCTTCCCGGATGGGGCGGCCGGGCAGAGGCGCTCCTCACTTCTTCCCGGATAGGGCGCCCGGGCAGAGGCACTCCTCATTTCTTCCCGGACGGGGCGGCCAGGCAGAGGCGCTCCTCACTTCCCAGACGGGGCGGCCGGGCAGAGGCGCTCCTCACTTCTTCCCGGACGGGGCGGCCGGGCAGAGGCGCTCCTCACTTCTTCCCGGACGGGGCGGCCTGGCAGAGGCGCTCCTCACTTCTTCCCGGACGGGGCGGCCGGGCAGAGGCGCTCCTCACTTCCTCCCAGACGTGGCGGCCGGGCAGAGGCGCTCCTCACCTCCCAGACGATAGGAGGCCGGGCAGAGACGCTCCTCACTTCCCAGACGGTGGGTGGCCGGGCAGAGGCGCTCCTCACTTCCCAGACGGGGCGGCCGGGCAGAGGCGCTCCTCACTTCCCAGACGGGGCGGCCGGGCAGAGGCGCTCCTCACTTCCCAGACGGGGTGGCCGGGCAGAGGCGCTCCTCACTTCCCAGACGATGGGTGGCCGGGCAGAGGCGCTCCTCACTTCCCAGACGGTGGGTGGCCGGGCAGAGGCGCTCCTCACTTCCCAGACGGTGGGTGGCCGGGCAGAGGCGCTCCTCACTTCCCAGACGGTGGGTGGCCGGGCAGAGGCGCTCCTCACTTCTTCCCGGATGGGGCGCCCGGGCAGAGGCACTCCTCACTTCTTCCCGGACGGGGCGGCCGGGCAGAGGCGCTCCTCACTTCCCAGACGGGGCGGCCGGGCAGAGGCGCTCCTCACTTCTTCCCGGATGGGGCGGCCTGGCAGAGGCGCTCCTCACTTCTTCCCGGACGGGGCGGCCTGGCAGAGGCGCTCCTCACTTCTTCCCGGACGGGGCGGCCGGGCAGAGGCGCTCCTCACTTCTTCCCGGACGGGGCGGCCGGGCAGAGGCGCTCCTCACTTCTTCCCGGACGGGGCGGCCGGGCAGAGGCGCTCCTCACTTCTTCCCGGACGGGGCGGCCGGGCAGAGGCGCTCCTCATTTCTTCCCGGACGGGGCGGCCGGGCAGAGGCGCTCCTCACTTCTTCCCGGACGGGGCGGCCGGGCAGAGGCGCTCCTCACCTCCCAGACTATGGGAGGCCGGGCAGAGGAGCTCCTCACTTCCCAGACGATGGGTGGCCGGGCAGAGGCGCTCCTCACTTCCCAGACGGGGCGGCCGGGCAGAGGCGCTCCTCACTTCCCAGACAGGGTGGCCGGGCAGAGGCGCTCCTCACTTCCCAGACGGTGGGTGGCCGGGCAGAGGCGCTCCTCACTTCCCAGACGGTGGGTGGCCGGGCAGAGGCGCTCCTCACTTCCCAGACGGTGGGTGGCCGGGCAGAGGCGCTCCTCACTTCCCAGACGGTGGGTGGCCGGGCAGAGGCGCTCCTCACTTCCCAGACGGTGGGTGGCCGGGCAGAGGCGCTCCTCACTTCCCAGACGGTGGGTGGCCGGGCAGAGGCGCTCCTCACTTCCCAGACGGTGGGTGGCCGGGCAGAGGCGCTCCTCACTTCCCAGACGGGGCGGCAGGGCAGAGGCCCTCCCCACCTTCCAGATGGGGCGGCGGCCGGGCAGGGGCTGCAATCCCAGCACTCTGGCAGGCCAAGGCAGGCGGCCGGGGGGTAGAGGCTGCCGCGAGGCCAGACCACGCCACCGCACTCCAGCCCGGGCAACACCGAGCACTGGGTGAGAGAGACTCCGTCTGTAGTCCCAGTACCTCGGGAGGCTGAGGCGGGCAGAGCACTCGGCGTCAGGGGCTGGCGACCAGCGTGGCCAAGATGGCGAACGCGTGCCTGCATCCAAAGGAGAAAAGGCTGGCAGCGGTGGCGCGCGCCGGCAGTCCCAGGCAGTCGGCGGCGCGGGCAGCAGCAAGCCGAGTAGACTGTAGCTGCGCCAGAGAGGGAAGGAAAGAAAGAAAAGAAAGGAAGGAAGGAAGGAAGGAAGGAAGGAAGGAAGGAAGGAAGGAAGGAAGGAAGGAAGGAAGGAGGGAAGCTCAGGGTTGTTATAAGAAGGCTGAAATGAATCTAGCTTAGGCTTTCATTTAATTGTTTAAAAATTATTTGTTCCTGTTCTGGTCCCCACACTTTAGGAAGGACATGAAAGAATGAAAGCTTTTTCCATGGGTGATGAGGCTGGTGGGGGCATCCAAAACTATTTCGTGCATAATTGATTTACTATTTGGGTAAAGAAAAAAGAAGATCTTTCCTTCCTTCCTTCCTTCCTTCCTTCCTTCCTTCCTTCCTTCCTTCCTTCCTTCCTTCCTTCCCTTCCTTCCTTCCTTCCTTCCTTCCTTTCTTTCTCTTTCTTTCTCTTTGCCTCTCTGGCCCAGGCTACAATCTACTCCGCTTCCTGCTGCCCGCGCCGCGGACTCCCTGGGACTGCCGGCGCGCGCGACCACTCCCTGCCTATTCTCCTTTCGCTGCAGGCACGCGTTCGCCATCTTGGCCACGCTGGTCGCCCTCTCTCTTTTAACTCCCACCCCCATTTCTATTCCCCGACTTCCCATGTGCAACCTTCCTAATATGTTTGATACGCATCTTTTTGTTTGTATGTATTTTTAGAAAATGTTTATTGTTTTTGTATGCAAAAAAAATTAATAAAAAAAAAAAAAAAAAGAAAATGAAATTCTGTTGTTAACTTGATTTCTTTCTTGCATCCTGTCTGGGTTTAAGTCTAGGCTTGGTTCTGAACCAAGTGTGATCTTTAGGCAAGTTAATGCATCTCTCTGGATCAACTTAATGTCTTAAATTTTAAACCTTCCTTCTTGGTGTCATTTCCCTTCTTCTTGAGGATGTTCTTTAGTGATGGTATTAGGGTTCTCCAAAGGGACAGAACTAATAGGATATATGTATATATGAAAGGGAGTTTATTCGGGAGAACTGGCTCACATGATTACAAGGCAAAGCACCACGATAGGAGGTCTGCAAGCCAGGGAAGACAGCTTGTAGTGGCTCAGTCCGAGTCTGAAAGCCTCAAAACCAGGGAAGCCAACGGTGCAGCCACTAGTCTGTGGCCAAAGGCCCAAGAGCCCCTGGCAAGCCACTGGTACAAGTCCAAGAGTCCAAAGGCCTTAGAACCTGGAGTCTTACATGGAAGGACAGGAGGAGTGGGAGGAAGCATCCAGGATGGGAGAAGGAAGGAAGCCAGGAGACTCAGCAAGCTTATCCCACCTTCTTCTGCCTGCTTTGTTCTAGCTGCACTGGCAACCAATTGGATGGTGCCCACCCACATTGAAGGTGGGTCTTCCTCTCCTAGTCCACCAACTCAAATGTCAGTCTCCTCTGGCAACACCCTCACAGACACACCCAGAAACAATCCTTCAACCCAATCGAATTGATACCTAATATTAACCATCACAGTGGTGAATTCTCAGTGGTAAATTCTTTTTATTTATCTAATGTCTTTATTTCACTTCATTCTCATTCTTTAAAGGCTGTTTCATGGCTACACAATTCTAGATCAACAGTTATTTTCACTGCCTACTTTGAAAACACTGTTTCAGTAGTTCCACTCTTGGTATAGAAAAGCCAGTTGGCATACGAATTGTTGTTCCTTTGTAGGTAATCTGTCTTTTCTCTCTCGCTATTTTTAAGAATCGTTTCTGGTTTTGAAGTTCTATAGGTCCACAGGTTTACTGATATATTTAGACATGAATTTCTTTCCTTTCCTTCTTTGCTGCTTTGGAGTTTGATGGGCTTCCTGAACCAGAGAATTTTTGTCTCTCATTACCACCCTTAGAACCTATTCCAAGAGAGGCCCCTACCTTAGATTCTATAATTTAAAAGACTCCACCTCTCCCCACAGGGCAAGGGGTCTGAAGGCCCAAGGAGACGCACCCACCCTGAGTCTGATCACCATATTCTAGGTATCCAGGATCCTGGAATTCCCTAATTAATTGAATCCATGCCCACATTCGGGGCTTGCCTGGGCCTTTTCCACGGGTCTATTATCAAAGTGGAATGCTGGCCAGGCACAGTGGCTCATGCTTGTAATCCCAGCACTTTGGGAGGCCGAGGCAGAAAGACTGTTTGAGGCCATGAGTTCAAACCCAGCCTGGGCAACACAGTGAGACCCTGTTGCTACAAAAAATAAAAATAGTGAGGCGTGGTAATTAACGTAGTCCCAGCTACTCAGGAGGACTGCGTGAGTCCAGAAGTTCAAGGCTGTAATGAGCTATGATCAGACCACTGCACTCCAGCCTGGCCAATGGAATGAAACCCTGTCTCTAAATAAATAAATAAATAAAATAAAAATGAAAGAAAGTAGAATGCACCAGCATATGGGCATAGGCCAGAGTTGCCACCTAGAAGCATGCTTGTGAGGAGCATGAACAGAGCTTAGATATGCAGGCTGAAGTATGTACACATGTGTACATGAGGCCCCTCACAGCATGGATAAAGCTGGGGGAAGAAAGACAAAAGGGTGGGGGCCACAGGCGAAGGTCTGGCTCACTCTGTGCTGCTACGTGTCAGCACAGAGCTCTGTGGAGTTCAAGAGTTCTACATTTAAACCTCATCTTCTAGATTATCGGAGAGACATATTTGTCAAGGTAGGAGTATAGACATATTTTATTTCACAGTCTGTCACATTTGTAACTTTTAAATATTTTGACGTGGCCTATGGGCCTCCATTTAAACTGTTGTGCCATCTTCCACAAATGACAGACAAAGGCCTGTTGCTCATCAATTGTGAAGATTCTCACTCATTATCTGTTTCAATATTATCTCTTTGCCATTCCCTGTAGCATCTTCTTCTGGAACTCCAACTAGACATAAGTTGGACCTTCTCACTGTATCTCTGAGCCTCTCATGGTTTACATCCCTTTGTTTCTATTAGCTTCAGTCTGTGTTATTTCTTCAGACTTATCTTCTAGTTCACTAATTCTCGTTTCTGCTGTTTCTATTCTAAGATGTAACCAATCCATAAATTTTTTATCTCAATGATTATGCTTTTTACTTCTGAACATTATATTTGATTTTTAAAAATAAAATTGCCTGGTTGTTTTTCATGTATCTCTTTCTTTCCTCATATTTTCGATTCCTTCTTTTGCTTCCCCAAAGGTACTAAATTAACATATAGTCCATATTCAGTATTTCCAGTATCTGAAATTGTCTGAAACAATTATTGTTTCTACTGACTCTTGCGCATGATATCTTGTTTCAGGGTGTGTGTGTGTGTGTGTGTGTGTGTCCTTTTTGGGTGTGTTCATATTGGCTGCAATGATCTATGGAAACTCTGAGTTAGGGAAGACTTAAACTTGCTTTTGTCAAGCACCCAGGGATGGTAAAAACCTAGGTCCACTCTAAATCAAGATTTCCAACTTGCAGCTATTGGAGGTCACACAGATAGGATAAAACCAGTTTCTACACCCATGTGGGAGCAGCTGGTCAGCAGCCACAAGTTCTCATGTGATTTTTTTTCTTTGCCCTCCACTCAAAGTGAAAGCTCAGACAGAAATACTCCTTTCTGGTTGATACTGTGTAAGGTGCTTCTCCCCAGTACATTTTCTCTCTGATGGTGTAGCCTCTCTGAGGTATTAGCTTTATGAGAAACTGTCTTGGATCACTGATCCCTTTCTCCACTCTAAGAGAACCCAAGGCTTGTATTTTATGTTTTATGAGGAGCAGGTTACTTATATGGTCACAAAATGTCTCCCCACAGATTGCTTTTTAGATGCAAGAGGTTTCAGGACATCACAGGGAGAAAAAGTTAAGGGAAAAAACAAAAACCAAAAAGCAGATAGATGCAAGAGGAAAACTAGCAACTATCCAATGAAGGAACCAGACAGTACCTTGACTAAATAATCAAAATTAATATCACTAACGACAGGCAGAAAGACAAGGTATGCAAATGGATGTAATACCATGAGAAAGATACAGCATTACTTCTGTAATATTCTAAAACAGAAATGTGTAACTTGAATCTAATAGTAAGGAAACATCAAACAAACTGAAACTGAAATGTTCAAGCCAAAATTGAAAAACATTCTATACAATAACTGCTCCATGTTCTTGAAAAATACCAATGTCATGCAAGGCAGAAAGACTGAGGAACTGTTCCAGCTTACAGGATATTAAAGATCATGACAAATTAATGCAATCCATGATCCTGGACTGGATCCTACACCCAAGGGGGTAATTGCTAGAAAGGGCATTACTGGGAGAATTGAGGAAATTGGAATATGGATTTTAGGTTAAATAAAAATATTCTATCAAAGTTAAATTCCCTAAAGTTAATAATTATACTGTAGTTACATAAGAGAAGATCCTTGTTCTTACAAAATACACTTGAAATATTAAGGGATAAAAGGACAAAATGTTGTAACCTACTCCCAAATGATTCAGAAAAACAAATTTTATACCCATACACATATAGAAAGGGGGAAATGATAAAGCAAATGTAATGTAGCAATACGTCAAAAACGGATGATTTGAACTAAGTAAAGGACATGCAGGAATTCTCTGTACTATTCTTGTAAATTTTCTGTAAGTTTGAAACTATTTCAAAATACAAAGTAAAACAGGTGCTCAAACTTAAACCAATGGTGGATGTGGAAAACAGAAGAACTATATATACAGTATTTGTATTAGCAACTGCACTGATCTGTGAGGAACCTAAATTTTATTTTACTTACATAATTCTGTTGAGGGACAGGTGAAGAAATAGAGATCTACTCCCCTTGTTTAAGATGCAGAAAGCCATGAGAGAACATCACTTTCAACCCAACAAAAAGAAAAAGCCAGATAATCAAAAAATCCTAACTTTTCTTGAGCTAATCAGAGAGCTGAGGCCGCAAGGCAATCAGGTGAACTGAATTCTAATCAGTGACAAATCCCTCCAAAGAGAAATGGGACACGCAAACCCTGGGACCCTTCACAGAGCACAGGAGGAAGGTGACGCTGCCATGTCAACAGGTGACGGGAAAACAGCCCAATTTGTAATGAATTCTTATGGAGCTGAGGATGGGCTGGTGTAACACTGGAATTCCTGTCTGAACTCACTTGCAAACCCTTTTCCACGGGCCACTACCAGGTGCTCGTGACGACGACTGGGAGCAGAGCACGAGGCTGGAGAGAGCACCCCTCAACACTGGACTCAGGTAAAATCTTGCCTCCTTCCTGAGCCCCTCTCTCAGACCTAATGCAAAAGCTGTAATCCACTGGGGGAAGGGCAAGAAACCTTCCCTGCCCCTGGGACCCAGGCAAAGATCTGCTGCTCCTGGGGGTGAGGTACCAGCAAATATCATTGTCTGCTGGATTCTGCATTGATACAATGCAAAAGTCAGCTTCAGGTGGGGTTGGGGGGAAACATGGGAAATTCTCTCTCACACAAGAGCTCACACCACACACACACACACACACACACACACACACACACACACACACACACACACACACATAGAAGGCAGAGTCCAGGTGGCATGGAGGGTGGAAGCACACAATGCTAAGAAAGCCCTATCCTGAAGTCCAGGCACACAGCACACAGTACCTGCCTAAGATGGAGTCAGACTAAGAGAACCAAGAAAGTCCCCATCCTCTTACCATAAGCCTGGCTCCAAGTAAAGAGCAACAGCAGTTCCCCACTGGGACAATGACATAGGCAGGCTACAAGTAAAAGGATGGGAAAAGGTGTATTATGCAAGCGTGATCAAAAGAAAGCTGAAGTGCCTATCAGACAAAGTAGACTCAGAGCAAGGAATATAGCAGAGCATAAAGAGAAACAGCATATAATGATAAAGAGATCAATTCAACAAAAAGCCATGGTGGCCCTGACCTAAGAAAAGAGCTTCAAAAATACAGTAAGAAATCACAGAAATAAAAGTCGTGATTTAGTCCTTCTTTTAATTCTGACTAGTTTTCTGATACTTTTCTTCCATCTTTATTGGTCCAAGATTTTTTTTCACTTATTAAGTTACTATATCACAACAGGACTTTAAAGCTAATAACTAATTGCAAAGTGTGGCATATCTTCATGGCAGTACCGTTTGTGTTGGCAAAGTCACTTAAATGCCCTTCTGTGACAAGTTGACAGAGCTGCTTGCCGCACTAGGGAAGAAGGAAGAAATGACAGCAGAGGAGCTTCATCCAGACAGAAAGATGTAGAAGGGTCCAGCCCTTCCCTCACATCAGAGTGCAAAGAGGAGAAGGCAGTCCTCAAATTCCAAGGAAGAGGTGACGTACCAGTCAGGAGACAGAAACCACACCAGTCATTTCAATAGGGAAAATTTAATAAAAGAATTATTAACAAAAAGTAGATACTGCTAAGGGAGTGTTCCGTGTTTTCTGAGATTCTGTATTCATCTATTTGGCATCCATTAGTCTAATCACAGGGTCAAACTCACACACAGCCAAAGCTGTTTTCCATCTCCCCTGCCACCCAGAGCCCATTCTCTGAACCACCTCCTTATCTAACTCTCACACACAGAGCCAATATTTCTCCTACCCTAAATCACCCAGAGCTAGGAACCAGACAACTAGGGACGGCCCTCTGCCCCAGGGCGCCCCAGAATTATCCAAAATAGCCAGTCCTCAGATGTTTCCCTGGCCCTGTCTGGCCTTTCCCACAGAAGCCCAACAAAGGCCCTGGCCTGGGCGTTCCCCCAGCTCCTTTCTGCCCTGTGGATGGTGCTTCCCCATGTGCCTGTGTGGTGTGGCGTGGCATGCTCCCCTCTTGGAAATGGAAGTAATAAACATTTTCCATTTTCTTTTATTGGGATTGGCCTTTCTGTGCCATCACTCAGTCACCTCCACAGACTGAAGTCCCACAGGAGATTTTTTTTTTTTTTTTTTGAGACAGAGTTCCAGATTGTCGCCCAGACTGGAGTGCTGTGGCACAATCTCAGCTCACTGCAGCCACCACCTCCCGGGTTCAAGCGATTCTCGTGCCTCAGCCTCCCGAGTAGGTGGGATTACAGGCGTGCACCACCATGCCCAGCTAATTTTTGTATTTTTATTACAGACGGGGTTTCACCATGTTGGCCAGGTTGCTCTCGAACTCCTGACCTCAAGTGATCTGCCCGCCTTGGCCTCCTGAAGTGCTGGGATTACAGGTGTGAGCCACCACGCCCGGCAGAGATTTGTAACAAATGACAGAAGGGTAAAAGAGGACTCAGGGGTACAGAAGTAGCAAATGAATAAAGTATCTACTACTTAGAGCCCACTATATTACTATATGTCTTAAAAAGGGCAGGTAGAGTGAAGAGGGAGGAACTAAGAACTTAGGAGAGCCTCCCCCAACCCCAAAGCCGAGTTTCAGACTCTTCAGAAAGGGCACAGCTCCACAGGAACACACAGCATGCTGGTGGCAAACATGCTTGTCAGAGGGCGTGATCCAGAGCTGGCCCAGGGCAGCAGCCCATCACGTGGTGGAGAAACTCCCTGCAGGGTGTGTGTGGTTGGAGCTGGTGCATGGTACCACCCACTAGGCTGTCTATGATGGCTGCTATGTGTTTCTGGCCATCTTGCACGCCAGTCCACTGATACTCACTCACCAGTGAAAATCAGCACACAGGGAAAGGACGCCCTCCTCCCACCATGGCCTTGCAGCATCCCTCCAGCACTGTTGACAAAGCCTAACACCTCGCCAGCAGGCAAAGGAAAACCGTTGAGAGTCCAGTTCCCATGTCACGAAACGTGGCAAAGAAGAATGGATTTGGAGATAACAAGCAAGAAATTGATAACTGGCACAGGTGGAGAGAGGGCAGACTGTTCATCAGGTTGAAGGGAAGGCACTGGGGCTTTTGCCCCACTTCCTAATTGAAACTCTAGGAGAAGACTATCTTGCAGATGCAACCTTCCACCCATCCCAACACGGATGGCTACAGAATAAAATGGTGGTGTTGCATGGCCTGATAAGGCAGGGGAAGGATCTCGGTTTTAGCACTCTAAGCCTCCTCTAGCTTAACTAGTAAGAAAGAGAGTGAAGTTCAACTTGAAAGCCATGACATCTGCTGCAGGGTGAATGCACCAAAAGGAAGCAAGGATAGTTCCCTGGCCCTGATGGAGACAAAATAAAAAAATTCAAGATCACCAACCACACTTCAGGGGATACCTGCAAAAGGCCCAGGGACCAGACCAGACCAGACTAGATGGGCAAAGGCAGCAAGCATAGGCAAGGGACTCCCTCACCTCCACAAGATCTCACAATCCCCCAAGACCAGATGCTGGTTTTTAATGGGGGACGGCAGGATATATGAAAAAATCCAGAATTTATCCAAAAGATACTGTTTAAGCCAAAAGAATATAAGACCTTATTAACTGGCCAAAATACCACTCTTTGTTTCTCCCCATTTCTAGATGATGACTTATGAGGAAGACAGATTGGTGATTTTTTTAAATGCTATAATTTCTCTGCACAGCTAAGTAGTGGTATATAAACCTAGAACCCCACTATATTACTATATGTTTTTAAAAGGGCAGGGGTTGGGGGGACAAAAAAAAAACACAGAAATTTGTATATTCATAGAATATTATACTTCTTCAAAACGAAGATGCCTCTGCAAGAGGTGCCTTTATTTTATGTATCACTAAATCATGTGCCAATTAAACCATGGCATTATATTGCTTTTAAGATATACCCTGATTTTAGAGATTTTTTAAAAATGAGAAATAATGTACATTTTAGAATCAATTAAAGTGGCTCTGAAGAAATACAGAAGAAACTAGCAAGATGGGACTTACTGTTTATTGAATGTCTTTTTTTGGTTGCTTGAATTTCCTTACCTTGTGTATGTTTTCTTAAAAAACACACATGCACAAGCTGGGCGCTGTGGCTCATGCCTGTAATCCCAGCACTTTGGGAGGCTGAGGTGGGCGGATCACCTGAGGTCAGGAGTTTGAGACCAGCCTGGCCAACATGGTGAAACCCCATCTCTACTAAAAATACAAAAATTAGCTGGGCGTGGTGGTGCGCGCCTGTCATCCCAGCTACTCAGGAGGCTGAGGCAGGAGAATCGCTTAAACCCAGGAGGCAGAGGTTGCAGTGAGCGGAGATTGCGCCACTGCACTCCAGCCTGGGCGACAGAGCGAGACTCCGTCTCAAAAAAAGAAAAAGACACATGCACAAACTTTCACAGTGTTCACCTTAAATTCTGTCCTTAGAAGACAGCCTTGTCATTCTCAATTTGAGAGGAGACCTTACATTCCTACCTAGACACTTTCTAATTCCAACAAATATTTCTAATTCACAGCCACTTACATTCAAATCCAAATGTAATCTACTGCTCGACTTTGCATTTCATGATATATCCTTTTGGTCCCCCGTTATCAGAATACATCTTTATGAACTAGCAAAGGATGCACTCCCTAAAGCTCTTGTGATTACTGCCAAGCTAACTGTCCAAGCTAACACAGAGTAAACAATCACAGCCTCCATCTCATCAGCTCTCCAGAGTTCACATTAAGGATGCCAAAAAAACACACAATTGATTTAATATTCCACACGAGAGTTACACTTAACACTGGGTAGTTATTTTTTACTTCGCAGAAGCCTTCAGCTCCATGAATAACTCCATAGGCCATCTAATCCATCTTAAATTCATTGAATGGGTCATATTTAAAATATTACTGATACCTGGAGGACTCTGAATATGGACTATATATCGAATAATGTTCCTGGATCGGTGTGGATTTCCTTAAGTGTAGCACTGATGTGATGGTGTAAGAGAGTGTTGTTGTTCTTGGCTATCGTGAGTATATAGCCAACTTCCAGGTGGGTTGGTAAAAGGGAAATGTTTCTATGTAAGAGAGATAGCAAGTGTTAAGAGTTGATGAATCTAGGTGCATTGTTCTTTCAACTTTATAGGTTTGATGATTTTCATTGGAAATGTTTAAGAAAATAAAAACAACAATAAATGCTCTTGGTAAGTACAATCTGTCCTTCCCAACATCCTCAGGGAACAGAATTCCACAACTTCCCAAGAAGCCAATCCAGCTGCAGCATCTTAGTAAGGACAGTCACCACCACAGCGGCAGCAGCAGCAGCTAACAGTTGCTGGGGCTCTGCGCAGGGATGCTAAGACCTTCAGCGCATTATATCTTGGCATGTTCTCATTAATCCTATGAGGTGGGTGTGTGTTATCAACATTCATATCTCACAGGTGTGGGAGCCAAAGCTTCAGAGGGGTAACACGGTTAATGGTGCAATCCCGCCCAAGTTAAGGGGAAAGCCAGGATAAAACTGGGTAGACAAACTTTGGAGCCCCATGCTCTAAATTTACCCCTACCAGTCTCTTCAAACTTGGGTCAGGATCCATTCTTAGTCATGAGATCCACTACTAATGAGTCACAGCGTATCTTTTTCAAAATGAAATAAAATAGAAAATATTGGCCAGGTACAGTGTCTCATGCCTGTAATCTCAGCACTTTGGGAGGCCAAGGTGGGCGGATCACTTGAGGTCAGGAGTTTGAGACCAGCCTGGCCAACATAGCAAAACCCCATCTCTACTAAAAATACAAAAAAATTAGCCAGGCATGGTGGTGCACGCCTGTAGTCCCAGCTACTTGTGAGACAGGAGAACTGCTTGAACCTGGAAGGCAGAGGGTACAGTAAGCCGAGATCACACCACTGCACTCCAGCCTGGGTGACAGAGTAAGGCTGTCTCAAAAAAAAAAAAAAAAAAAAAGAAAGAAAAAGAAAATATCACTGTGCTCCACAATAAGGAAAAGCACTAATCCATAGACCTTCTTCAGCTATATATGTACATATATGCATATGTGTGAATGTGATGTATATATGTATATGTATGTGTGCATATGTGAATGCTAAGTCATAACTGAATATGTATTCCTCATACAGGTCACAATGCTTGAAAGCCACTGCATTATTCTATATTACCTCCTCCTCTTCTCTCATTTCCTGCCCCGAAGCCTCACTGTTTAGGAGACTAAATGGGAAAAAAACAATACAGATTTAGATGGTTAAGGGGAGAATTCCATTGGGAATTATCTAATCTCAAAATAAGCCAAAATAATATTCTTTTAGTACACACTAATAGATAATAATGCAGCTGGCAAATCTGGTAATATAAAAGACATATTTTCAAATAGGAATTTGGATAATCCCCTTGGTGTTTGTTACAGTAAGATGTTATCTGGAATTCTATTAAAAGATAATCAATTTAAAAGTCAAGTTGAAACTGCATATATAAATATGGTCAATGGTTAAAATTAGAGGAAGATTCTTCTCTGGCAATTCTTCTCCACTGAAAATCCAAACGCATGTCAACATGACTGAGGGTCAAGAATGTTCAAAGAAAACTATTGTGACATTGCGGGAGGAGTCCAAAAGCAGCTAAGAGTGTGTGCGTGCCTGAGGGTGGGGATGGGGCACCCACGCGGGCAAGTGAGAGGTGGAGAATTAGTGTATCAGTGCCCTCCCAAACCAATCACCCTACTGTGTATCCTGTTTCAAAAGGCTAAATGGGAAAAGCAAAGAAAAAAATCATTCTACATGTGTTTAAGGTACGCCACTCAAGGAGGGTTTTCTATGAATTAATCTTACCATTACCAAATGAAGTCATAGGAAGAACACGCTATGTCTTTAAATCCATGGCTATTTTTCATTCCAAGTTTCTGTTTGGGGCCATTACTGCTCTCTTGGGACTGCACTGACTCACTGCATCTTCAGAATGACGCAAGTGAGGTTCTCTGCACAACTTCAAAACAGGCTGAATATATCCAGCAGAGGCTGGCTTCAGAGCCAACAGACCAATCAGGCACCCATTTGCAGAGTCACTAGGACCAGGCAGGAGATGGGAACACTCTCCTCATTTTCAGTTTCATTAGGGTCTGATCACCTTCTTCAACAGGCAAAACAATTTGGCCATCTTAAAACAATCTTTTCTTAATTTGCCCATTCTCTTTAGGACCACATTTCCACCTTCACTGCCCACTCAGAGTCCAGTCTACTTTCTTGGACTTACTTGGTCATATGGTAAGAAAAGAATGGAAACAAGAATTCCAGCCCAAATGTCTCCAGTGCTGAGTATCCCACATTTCTGGAGCTCCCTCCTCTCAACTTTTTTTTATCTAAATAAAAGAAAACTCCTCCTTCCTGGTGTCAGCCAGGCAGAGGGGAGAGGGAGATGAGGGAAGAGGGAGGAGAAAGGGGACAATTAGCCTAGAAGTAGCAGGTACGAGTACAGATACGAGGTGAGCACTATCCAAAAATGAAAGTTGCAAGAGTTTTCATCTAGAGACTGGTCAGATCCAGACAGCTCCAAGATCAGCCCCAATATCACAAAGGTAAACGTGGCTACATCTGCATGGCCTGGATCCAGATAACTTCAGCATCACCTGGTTCACCGTATGGCTTCCTTCCTGAAACAGCCAAAAGCCAGAGGAAAATGTGTTTGCTTTTTTTTGAAGTGGTTCACAAAATGGGCTGTTCAATTTCTTTTTTTTTTTTTTCTTTTTGAGACTTAGTCTCACTCTGTCGCCCAGGCTGGAGTGCAGTGGTGTGATCTCAGCTCACTGTAACCTCTGCTGCCTGGGTTCAAGCGATTCTCCTGCCTCAGCCTCCAGAGTAGCTGGGATTACAGGTGCCTGCCACCGCGCCCAGCGTATTTTTTTGTAGTTTTTAGTAGAGACAGGGTTTCACCATCTTGGCCAGGCTGGTCTTGAACTCCTGACCTTGTGATCCACCCACCTCGGCCTCCCAAAGTGCTGGGATTACAGGCGTGAGCCACCGCGCCCAGCCCAGGGCTGCTCACTTTCACACAGTGTTCTTTTTAAGAACATCCAAATTATAAAAGGCATCCCTGGTGCCTGAAAGCAGAGTGGCTCTATTAATACAATGGCAGAGCAGCTGTAACTAATTAAACCTCTAGTAACCAAGCTAGCTGTCAGGTTTGCCCGCAGCATCCCTCAAAATCAGATGCAACTTCACCATATTTCTGTCTTATCCTTACCAAGATAATGGCTACCTAAAAGCATCAAGAGTATGACATTTGTTTTAAACCTAAAGTAACTCCCCACATAACACGTTACTTATATGGCATATGTGTTTGCTGTGTGTGCATTTCTGGAGCAGCCTTGTTTGTTTAGTCAAGGCATTTCACCATCAAACATACCACTGCCAATCCATTTCCCTCTAGAAATTTATGACCTCCGCCTCCCCAAGCATAAAGGGCTAAATGTATAGAGGGCTAAACAGTATGAGGTCTTTAGCATTGGGGAATAAAGACTTTAATATATCTCAAGACTTTACAGACTATTTCAGAGGTGAAATGTACTGCATTATGCCATAAATCAGCAAGCTCTAATGTCAAGTAAAAAAATGGTGGGGGGCAGCACAGAGGCAAGAAGGATGGAATTTTTATAGTAAACAACCTTGCCATCGTGAACGATGACTGTTACTAAACTCTGCTGCTGCTTTTCCAGTATCTCTTTCTTTCGCCCTCTGTGGATCTTCGTTGCCATAACTACCATTCGAATCATCTTAACAAATGGCACACACATCTCCGGTGCAGTCACTGCCACTCTGTGACTCCAGATTGGCTTTCACTCACCTGGCAGCAGCTTAGGCCAAAGGCTGTGGTCACCTCACAGCTGCAGGACTCTTCTGCACACAAGTAATTAGAAACTGATTCTAAGACGACATTTTTTAAAAGCCATAGTTCTTATCAGTATCTGATAATATTTAAATCTCACTTATCCTAATTCTCAATTAACTAGAAAGTTTTTCTTCCCTATTTGCCACAAATGTTTTTACTTTCAAGGAGAAAATGAAAAACGGCAAAATACAAGGGACTTAAACAATTCTAAACAAGT
Organism: Symphalangus syndactylus; assembly: GCF_028878055.3. Taxonomy (NCBI): domain Eukaryota; kingdom Metazoa; phylum Chordata; class Mammalia; order Primates; family Hylobatidae; genus Symphalangus; species Symphalangus syndactylus. The sequence goes on from NC_072425.2 coordinate 14,017,684, forward strand.
TAAAGCTAAATCTCTAGGGGTTAAAGTATATTTGGTTGAATGAGCTGTGTTTTTCCTACCTGTAGGAATCCATAATATCACAGGAATTGAAATGATGCCTCTGGGACTCCCGGTCAAGACGGTGGACTGAGCACATGCACTCATCCCCCTCCTGCCTGTGACCCCTTTAAATTACAGACAAGGAGTAAAAAAGGTATAAACCATGACAATGGTGAGAACAGAGAGAAGCTGTCATCATACTAGACATTTCAACAAATTGGGGGATCTGAAAGTGGATGGGCAAGCATTGCTTGGCAAAGGAGAGCAGAGGAATTCACAGGTGAGGAGCAAGCCCATCTGCCCGGAAGAGCCCCAAACATGAAGATGGCAAGTGCAGTGGAGGAAGGGAGTGAGACACAGAGGGCGGGGGAAAACCAGGGATCATACATCTGTATATGAAGCGGCATGAGCCACTGCACCCAGCCTCACCACAGCTTTTTAGGTTAACTTGAAGCTCACTTAATTGAATTTCACAGAGGACTGAGTATTAACAGGACTCAGGACTCTAAAGTTTAGCTCTTATCCCAGGGCCAGCTTTATGATTCCTGAGTGAGCTGCCATGTAATACCACGTGACTAATTCTCTATTCATTCTAATTTTTCTTTGCCCTCACTATTCTTTCTTGCACTGCAGACATTCTTCCTTTTTGGATCATTTTCTCTTTTTTAAAAGTTCCTTTCTGAGAGCATGCTGGAGACATCAGTCTTTATTTATCTGAAAATGTCATTATCATGCTTTCATTACTCAATTATACTTTAGCTAAGTTTAAAATTCTAGGTTGACAATAATTTTTCTCTCAGCACTTTTAAGATATTATTCCACTGTCTTCTTTCTGGTTTCCATCGCTGCTGTAGAGAAGTCTCCCTTGAGTCTAATAGGGTTCCTTGGGAGGTAATCAGTTTCTCTCTGATTGCTTTTAAGATCTTCTTTTTGTCTTTGGTGTTCTACTGGCCTTATATTTGGATAAGGCTTTTTTTTTTTTAATTCCACGTGGGATTTGCTCTGATTCCTGAATCTAAAAATTCTTGTTTTCCACTATTCTGGGAAATTATTTAGCAATAACTCCTCAAATACTGCCTCTCATCTGTTATCTCTATTGTCTTTTCTCTCTCTCCTTATAGGCTTGTATTTTAGACTTCTGTCTCTCTATGCTGCGTTTTGTATAATTTCTTCAGATTTATCCCTCAGTTTACTAAATCTCTCTCCAGTTGTGTCTAACTTGTTAAACCCATCCACTGAAGTTTTAATTTCACTGATTGTAGTTTTCATTTCTTTTTTAGTTCTTTTTCAATTATTTGATTTTTCTTCATAGGATTTTAGTCCTTACTTGTTTTCTATTTCACATTTTATTTCTTTAAATGTTTTTAAACCAGTATTTTATATTCTCAATCTGATAGTTTTTGTATCTAAAGCTATAAAGTACTATAGTTCTACTGTCCATTTTCCTGCTCTGTGATGCAAGGTTGTTTGTTTTCTCATGTTCTTAGTTTTGGATTGTGAGATCATGTTTGGAGAAGCTTTATCTTTGGGAATCCAGTGCTAAGACTGAGAAAAAGATAGATATAGTCCAAGAGGATATGTATTGACTTCTGCCAGCTAACTAAGAACTCTAGTAACCTAGGAACTCTAGCAACCTAGTATCTCTCTAAAATAATGTCTCTTCTCGGAATTTCACAAACTACAGAGGCCAGGTAAATTCAAACAAAGTTTAAAAGAAGGCATGCTTAGAATAAAAGTTATCTGGGGAGGTTTTTGTTTCCTCTCACTCAAAGTGCAGACCAAATCAGACAAGTTTCTTTCTCTTTGTTTTCTTTCCTTTCTTTCCTTCCTCACTTCCTCCTTCCCTCCCTCCTCCTCTAACTTCCTTTATTTCTTTCTTTTTTGAGATAGGGTCTCACTTTGTCACTCAGGATGGAGTGCAGTGGTGCAATCTCAGCTTCTGCTTCAACCTCCTGGGTTCAAGCGATACTTCAGCCTCAGCCCCCCAAGTAGCTGGGACTACAGATGCATGCCACCATGCCCGGCTAATTTTGTTTGTTTGTTTGTTGTTTTTTTTTTAACAGATGAGTTTTCTCCATGTTGCCCAGTCTGGTCACAAACTCCTGAGCTCAGGCAATCCGCCCACCTCAGCCTCCCAAAGTGCTAGGATTACAGGAATGAGCCACTGTGCCTGGCAAGTTTCTTTTTTAAATATTCTGCCAACAGCTTATTCTTTCTAGTCTATCATTTTGCTAAAAGTGTAGCCAATCAGTGATCTTAGCTTTATAGGGTGGTCTGAATTCCAAGTCCCTGTTTATTCATAGGCCCCAAGATTATGTCTCCTGTTCCCCAAACAGCCTTTAAGGCTCAAGTGTCATCGACATCTACCATATGACCAGCCATCCTGCTCCTATTTACCCAAGGGAAAAGAAAGCAAATGTCCACACAAAGCTTTGTTCATACTGCAGGAAAAAGGCAAAAAATAAAATTTAAAAGATATGTTCATAAGTGTTCTAGCAGCTTTATTTGTAATAGCCCAAAAAGGGAAACAAATGCCCATCAGCAGATGAATAAACAAATTATGGTACATCCACACAATGGAATAGTACTCAGCAATAAAAAGGAACAAATTATTGATCCAAAAACATGGATGAATCTCAAGATAATTATGTCAGGCAAAGAAGAGTACACAGTATATGACTGTATTTTCTAAACTAATTTATGGTGACAGAAAACAGGTAAGCATTGGACCGGGAAGGAGGTAAATCAGGGAAGAATTACAAAGAATCATTAGGAACTTCTGAGGATGATGGGCATTTTCACTATCTTAATTGTGGTGATCGTTTTGTGGGCATATACATATAATTTATAATTTATCAAATTATACACTTTATATATGTGCAGTTTATTTTATGTCAGTTATACCTCAATAAAACTATTGGGGAGCTAGGCACAATGGCTCATGTCTGTAATCCCAGCATTTTGGGAGGCTGAAACAGGAGGACACTTGAGCCCATAAGTTTAAGACCAGCTTAGGCAACATGGCAAAACTCCAAAACTCCATCTCTACAGAAAGTTAAACAAACAAACAAAAAAAGAGTTAGCTAGGCATGATGGCCCACACCTATAGTCCCAGCTACTCAGGAGGCTGAGGTGGGATGATCACTTGAGCCCAGGAGGTCAAGGCTTCAGTGAGCCATGATTGCACCACTGCACTCCAGCCTGGACGATAGAGCAAGACCCTATTTCAAAACAATAGCAACAAAAACAAAACATTGGGGGAAAAAAGCATCTTGGTTACTGAAATTAGCAAACAATGCCAAGACATTTATAGTTTTGGCTTGTCTTTCTTATTTTCAGCTCATCTTTTATTTTTTATTTAATTTTTTTTTTTTTAATTTGAGATGGAGTTTCACTCTTGTTGCCCAGGCTGGAGTGCAATGGCATGATCTCAGCTCACCGCAACCTCCATCTCCCAGGTTCAAGTGATTTTCCTGCTTCAGCCTCCCGAGTAGCGGGATTACAGGCATGTGCCACCATGCCCAGCTAATTTTGTATTTTCTGTAGAGATGGGGTTTCTCCATGCTGGTCAGGCTGGTCTTGAACTCCTGACCTCAGGTGATCCACCCGCCTTGGCCTCCCAAAGTGCTGGGATTACGGGCGTGAGCCATTGCGCCTGGCCAGCTCATCTTTTATTTTATAGGCCTTGGGGATTTACCTTTTTTCTTGCAAGCTCAGCTATTCATTAAAAAGATGTTTATTACATTTTAGGGATCCGGTCTAAGTATTTTTGTCAGGTCAATTTTCAGGATAATCTGTCCTATCACCAGCAAAAGTCTCCCTCATACCTGTGTTTGAAGACAATGCTAAATTGTCCCTAAAGTTTGTCTATCATGTTGCCCCCATCTCAGTCAAAATCCTTGACAGTGCAGCCCCTTGGGCAAGCATTCAGTTGGATCCTCACCTAATCCCTGTGTCCCTGTGTTTTCCTCTTCCCATGCCCTTGCTCAGGACATTCACTCTGGCCAGATTCTGTGTCTCCTGCCTGTACCCTTTCCTCTTTTCAACAGATTTGGGGTGTGGTGAAATTCCACCTCAGTACCCCAGGCCTCTTCATATGCCCAGATCCCGTCTCCTCCTCTTCTCCCACCAAAAACCACTCCCATCTTTTTCCCTGACCAATCACCCTAGTGAGGAGATGTCTCTTTCCTCTCAACCGCTATAATTCTTCACATGTCTATTACTAACGTCAACCCAGTGAGGTCTAGCACTTGAATCCAGTGTCTTAGTGTTTCATCTTCTCTATTCAATTCCTGAAAATCATGACCATCTGTGAGTATACAATAGCACAAGCTCAATGCCTTGTACTCATGTGGACAAACAGTAAATACTTGGCAAGTGAATTGATAAGCATATGCAGGAATGAAAATCCTTCAGGCAGACTGTATGTTTGGGAGATATCTCTCTACCAAAGATGCAGGTGGGCTGACCAGACCAGTGTTCTGATGTAAATGACTGAAATCCAGCCAGTCACAACTGCTTAGAAGTATCCATTTCAAATCTAAAAGGCAGGGATACTGTGCTTCAAGAGAATCACAACTGAAATGTTAACATTGTTCTCCCTAAGGCAGTTACCACAAAGCATTTTTTTAAAAACACCAACTTTGGCTGGGCGCAGTGGCTCATGCCTGTAATCCCAGCACTTTGGGAGGCCAAGGCTGGCGGCCCACCTGAGGCCAGGAGTTTGAGACCAGCCTGGTCAATGTGGTGAAACCCCATCTCTACTGAAAATACAAAAATTAACTGGGCATGGTGGCACGTGCCTATAGTCCCAGCTACTCAGGAGGCTGAGGTGGGAGGATTGCTTGAGCCCAGGAGGAGGAGGAGGCTGCAGTGAGCCAAGATTGCACCACTGCACTCCAGCCTGGGCGACAGAGTAAGACTCTGTCTCAAAAAAAAAAAAAAAGAAAAGAAAAGAAAGAAAGAAAAAGTCATTTGACCAAGGAAAATATACTGCAGCTTCTCTTAGGCTGTGTACTGCTGCTATCCCAGTATGACTTAACAACACATTAGGTTAAAAATAAATAAATAAATAAAAACATCAGCTTTTGAAGGATAAATACCTATGATATTTTCCTTACAGATGTATTTTTTCTTTTCCAGTCAAGCACATAAACTTCTGAGGGAAGATGTTTGGAACATTTAAAAAGTATAACATCAATTAATGTACATAAATATGTCATAGTGCCTAAGAAAGAACAAATGTTCCTACATTTTGGCATCTGTATAAGTTATCAAGCTAATAAAATGACAGGACCCTACTTCCCTAAAAAAAACTTAAAGCACAAATGTAGAATATAAACTGGCACTCTACTTAGAAGGCTGAGGTGGGAAGATCACATGAGGCCAAGAGTTCAAGACCAGCCTGGGCAACATAGTGAGGCCCTGTCTCTAAATACATACATACATACATACATACATTAATACATACATACAGGCACTCTAGCTGCCCCTATCAACTCCATGCCTAATACTCAATGCTGGCCTATAATTTTTAGTTTGGCTTTTTAAGGAAGCACCACCATGTGGTGAATGTTTTTAGTACACTTTTAATACAGATTCCAATAGGATGTTATATACTTGTAAAAAGGAAGAAACCAATTATCCAGGCCCAATACAATGTAAAATAAACAGATATAGCTACATTTTATAGCATTACTTTTATACTGACCAAACTTTAGAGTTCAACTATTAGAGTTATTATCTGTCCCTTCAGGAGGATTCAGATTGTGAACCTCCTTTCCTATGTTAGTGAGACCCAGAGTCAATAATTCACCCAAGGGACTAGGTTAAGCGGTAGGCTGGGAATGTGATAGTACTTGGGTCTACAACCCTGGTCTCCTGCCTGTTTATATTATCCCACACCTCTTCTCTTTTATGTGAAATACAAATTATTTGGAAACTTAAATTTTTATTTATTTAACAAGCAGATATATAGTATTTACTATGTGCTGTAACTGTTCTAAGCAGTTTTAAACATTTGAAAGCAATATTTAGAACAGTGCCTGCATACAGTAAGCACTATATGTGTCAAATAATTAAAAGTTTGAAACCTCCAAAACCTCCAAATAATTTGCATTTCGTGCCGCTCCTTTCCTATGGAGACTCTGAAAAATACTATATTGTAAATCTTTTAAACATTTTTTGAGACAAGTGCTTATGCTGTGGCCCAGGCTGGAGTGCAGTGGTGCAGTCAGAGCTCACTATCACCTCAAACTCCTGGGCTCAGGCGATCCTCCTGCCTCAGCCTCTTGAGTAGCTGGGACTACAGGTGTGCACCACCACACTCGGCTAATTTTTAAATTTTTTGTAGAGATGGGGTCTTGCTACATTGCCCAAGCTGGTCTTGAACCCTCCCGCCTTGGCCTCTCAGAGCATTGGGATTACAGGCATGAGCCACCATACCCAGTCTTATAAATCTTAATACTCTTCTAGGGTTTAAAAAAAAAAGACAGAGACAGAGAGAGAGACACAACTGGTAGAAATAAAGATAACAAAGCCAGAATTCTGTGCTCTAGGACCCTGGAGCACTGTCCTTCATCTGGTGAATGGATAAACAAACTGTGGTACATCTATACAAGAGAATACTACTCAGAGACACAAAAGGAGGAACTGGATAACATGCAACAACGTGGTTGACTCCTCACCCATTATGTTGAATGAAAGAAGCCAGATTCAAAGGCTTCGGACTATTCCATTGATATGACATTCTGGAAAAGGCAAAACTACAGGGACAAAAAAACAGATCGGGGTTGCCAGCAGCTGGGAGAAGAGAGAAAGGATAACTACAAAGGGGCTGCACAAGGGAATTCTAGGGGGTGACAGAACTGTTCTGTATCTCAAAAGTGGTGGCAATTTCACAAGTGTATGCATTTGTCAAAGTCCATAGAACTGTATAATAAAGAAGGGGAATATTATGATATGTAAATTATACCTCAATAAACCTGACTAAAAAATAATACAATACAATAAAAGACTAGGGGCCGGGGGGCCGGGTGCGGTGGCTCACGCCTGTAATCCCAGCACTTTGGGAGGCCAAGGCAGGTGGATCACGAGGTCAGGAGATCGAGACCACGGTGAAACCCCGTCTCTACTAAAAATACAAAAAAAATTAGCCAGGCACGGTGGCGGTCGCCTGTAGTCCCAGCTACTCAGGAGGCTGAGGCAGGAGAATGGCGTGAACCTGGGAGGCGGAGCTTGCAGTGAGCTGAAATCATGCCACTGCACTCCAGCCTGGGCGATACAGCAAGACTCCATCTCAAAAAAAAAAAAAAAAAAAAAAGGCTAGGGGCCGGGGATGGTGGCTCACATCTGTAATCCCAGCATCTTGGGAGGCCGAGGTGGGTAGATCACCTGAGGTCAGGAGTTTCAGACCAGCCTGGCCAACATGGTGAAACCCCATTTCTACTTAAAATATATATATATATATATACAAAATTAGCCAGGCATGGTGGTGCACACCTGTAATCCCAGCTACTTGGCAGGCTGAGGCAGGAGAATCGCTTGAACCTGGGAGGTGGAGGTTGCAGTGAGCCAAGATAGCACCACTGCACTCCAGCCTGGACAAGAGCGAAACTCCAACTCAAAAAAAAAAAAAAAAAAAAGACTAGGGCCATAGTTTGGCTCTCCAAATTAAAGCTAAGGAAGTTGCATTCCATAAAAGTTAAACAACAACCAATTAAACTGTTTTGCTCTATAACCGACCTACTCTAGTTAGACCTTTGGCCCTTACTAACTTTATAACTACCTTTTATAATAGTTACAATTTATTGATCTAACTATATAACAAGCACTATTCTGTTTCTTTAGGTTTACTGCTTAATTTTCTGTGCCAATGACAGATGTATGTGAAATAAAGAGTGAAAAATTCCCCCTCACGTCTCCAGGACATACCCACCCCAATCCATTCCACTCTCAAAAGATAACCACTATCGACAGACCTTTCTCAACATATTTACAGACCCAATTTTTCTCTGTAGTATAAATGGGATTATATTACCCTTGCTTTTCCATTGAACACATTGAACACATCAATCCACATAAAACTACCTCTAGCTCTTTAACAGCCACAGTGTTGTACAGAATGACAGCCACAATTATTTAGCTGTTCCCAATTAATAAATATTTAAGTTACTTCCAATTGTCTTTAGTTAGGTTTCTCATAGAGGTTTTAATTTAATTCTCACAAAGACCCTATAGAGTGGACCTATTATAGACAGGTCCTCCAAGGCTTGGAAAGATGCACTAATTCGTTCCTTCAACAAAGACTATTCTGTGCCAGGATCACGACAGCAGACAGGGTCAGACAGAGCCTTGGCCATCATGTAACTTACTACCTTTCTTCTTCACTGGCTCTAACAAGCAACATCCCCCAGACCAGTGCAAAGCCAGGCTGATGCAAGGGCTCTGGGAAGGCCTTTCAGCCTAGCTGGGGGCAGGTGGTCATCAGTGGAAGCTTCCTGTTTCTGCTCCTTGGTGCTGCCTCACTTCCACCGCCATCAGATTGAGGATACACAGCTAGTCGTCACTGGCTCTGTCCTGGGGGGACTTTGCTCTTGCCAGTGACAGTCTTCCACACGCTCTGAGTTGCTGCTAAATGCCAGTGCACACCAAGCCTCCCAAGAAGTTACAGACCTAGCAAAGCATGAATTATTTTACAAATTCACAAATGTAGCAACCAAGTAAATCCTGCTGCCAGTCTTCCCATCAAGAAGGAAACAGAAAAAGTGGAGGCTGCAAGCTCTAATGCTTACAGAATTCAGGAAGTTGTACACATAGGAGTGTGTGGGGGCTTGGGGGGTGAAGGGGGCTCTCCCATCTGGGTGATGCTGCTCAAGAAAGCAGCGGCTACGCAGCTCCAGCAGATAGCTACCATGTGAAAACTCAGGGTTTTGGAAGTAAAATATACTGTTTTAAAAAAATTACTATGGAAATCTTAAAATTTCCTAATTTTTAAATCCATAGGTTCCACTTCATTTTTTTTCCTCGCAATTTCCATGTTAAACCAAGTCATCTGTTGTGTAGAATTCCCATCAGTCTAAATCTTGATGATTGAATTTAACATGTCATTTTCTTCTGCATGAAATTTTATTTTCTCAAATGCAGGTGGCCATTTCTGTTTAAAAGAGATGCCCTATTTGTGAATGTGTGCGTACGTGTGTGAGTGTGCACATACATGCACACATGCACTTTACTTCGGAGAGCTGGCCTGTGGCTGCTCTGAGGAATCAAATGTGTTCCCTTCTCATAAAACCTGCAGCTCCTCCAGAACTAAAACTCAGTATTCAAATATGAGGTCAGGCCGGGCACGGTGGCTCTTGCCTGTAATCCCAGCACTTTGGGGGGCCAAGGCAGGTGGATCACCTGAGGTCAGGAGTTCGAGACCAGCCTGGCTAACATGGTGAAACCCCATCTCTACTAAAAATACAAAAATTAGCCAGACGTGGTGGCAGGCACCTGTAATTCCAGCTACTCGGGAGGCTGAGGGACAAGAATCGCTTGAACCCGGGAGGCAGAGGTTATAGTGAGCAGAGATTGTTTCACTGCACTCCAGCCTGGACAACAGAGTAAGACTCCATCTCAAAAAAAAAAAAGAAGTCAGACTCTCCACTGTAAACATGGCATTCTGAGGCCATGTGAGTCTTTAGAAGAATGGGATCGCTAAGGGACTCCTGGCATTCCAAACAGATCTATCAATAATTGAATGAGGTGGTTTCAGATGGCATGAGCTGCAAAGAAATGAAAAGGAAAAGAGGACAAAGAGCTGATGCTGGTGTGGGTACTGTGTCCTGGGCCATCAGGGAAGGTCTTTCCAAAAAGATGCCATGTGAGCTGGGGCCTGCATGGGTCTGAAAGAGCCAGGCACCAGAAGCTGAGTGAAGGGCAGGGCCCAGGGAACACTAAGAGGAAAAAGCACTGGCAGTAAACAAAGGGAGTGACAGGAGGGAAATTCGAGAGGGAAACCAGGCCCAGACCACGCAGGCTGTGGAGAGAAGCTGAACATTACTCTAACTGAGATGGGTACCCACCGAGGGACAGGAAACTGGGTAGTGAAAAGATCTGATGTAAGTTTCTAAGGGAGGGTCTCTCTGCTAGCAGAAGGAGGGCAGACCCAGATGGCAACAGGAAGCTGGGAAGTCTTTGAGATCAGAGCTGGGGCAAGGCAGGGTGGGGCCAGGGTGGTAGCCCTGACAGCAGAGCAGTGGGTGGTGTGAGATTTATTCTAGGCACTTGTTGCTGTACTGGACGAGAGAGAGGGCCAAAGGAGGAGGCAAGGAGGAAAGCTAGAGGGTGGCAAGGCCCCGGGGGGAGATGATGCTGGGGTCACAGGCTGTGGCCTTGTCCCCAAGTCCTAAGGCATCAAAAACAGACAAGGCCAGGTTTGGTGGGAACTCACTAACTCAAAAGAAAAGGCCCCTGCAAGTGCCTACACTTCCTCATCTTCCTAACCACGGGGCACACTCATTTGTATCCCAATGAGAGACACATCCAGCACCTGCACCCTTAAGCTCCCTGTCAGAAGCTACCCTTGGTGGGGCCTCCCTTCACTGCATGTTTACCACTCTTTCCTCAGGGCCCTACTCAGAAGTCTGTCTGCAGTCATGGATCTCTTCCTGGGCCGACAGTAAGGCATCTGTCCTGCCCAGCAAGACCCGCCTTCCAGGCTCCAGTCATCCGCATGCCCCTGAGCAGGCTGGCGGGGGCACTGGGGGCCGAGGCTGCTTGGTATGTGTCTGTGAGTGCCATGGCCGCATTCTTGAGAGCGCACCAACGCATGCCACGGCCCGGGGCCCTCACAGTCACAAGCTCCTGAGCAGCAGTTTCTCTGCAAGCCTGGGAAACAGGTCGTGGGCGATGACCTGCACCCACTTCATCTCCATCTGCCAAATACAGTCTGATGAATTCACCCAATTCTTCCCTTTATCTTTTCTTTCCTCAGGGAAGCACTCAAATATGAGACCAACACTCTGTCCTCGTGACTGTTTCTTTACCAAATTCTGCTGACAAACTGTTTTTCCACCAAGCCACCACAGACAAGTGATTAGTTTGGTCATTGCCAGGATTAAGAAAACCTGCCTATTATGCCCCATTAGATTCACAGTAACTTTCAGAAATTTCAATATGTGTTCAAGCATTAAATCTGTGGCATAAAGAAGAAAGCAGTAAAGGGAATTGGGGGGCCTACAGAACAGAAGAGAAACACAAAGGCTGTCAGGTCTAATTGTGCCTCTACGTTACCAAATGACTTTCATTTCCTTATAAGAGAAATGAATACTGATCCGTCACTGTTAACACTCAGGTACACAGACATAACCAGTAGACCTTCCAGAAGGGCAACTGGCAATATGTATCAAAAACCTTTAAAAGTTTCTATTCTTTTGATATAGAAATTCCACTTCTAGGAATTTATCATAAGGCCATAAGAATGTACAAAAATGGATCATGAAGATTCTGGGAGAAAAACTACAAACAATAGAAGCATTTGAGGCTTAGGGAAATGAATCATGGCCTATCCAACACCACATGGATTTCCATGTAGACAGAATTTCCATCCTGCTAGCTACACATTTTGAAGTGGGGAGCAGCACCCAGGTGGCCCCTGGGTTGCTGGCTGTAGCACTGTCATAACCAAACCAAAGCCTCCCCTGGTACCTCTAAAAAAGCCCCTTGAGAAGCTGATGAAGGATATGGACCTCCTCGCCCAAAAATAGCAAACCCAAAAACCAGTAACCAAACATGAGACTGCACAAATGTTTGCATGTAATTTCAGGAAGCCTTAAAAGTCCAGAGGAAAGCAAATTATTCATATTTAACAACAAAAAATCATCCTGACAAAATGATGAATTCTGAAAATGATCAACTCTGGCCAAAAAGAAAAGGGTGGAGGAACTTGTCTTTGGAGTGACTTTGGTTAACTGGCACACTACAAATTCTACTTGTATCCTCATTTTTTTTTTTTTTTTTTTTTTTTGAGACAGTCTTGCTCTGTCACCCAGGCTGGAGTACAGTGGCATGATCTTGGCTCACTGCAACCTCCACCTCCCAGGTTCAAGTGAGTCTCCCACCTCAGCCTCCCAATTAGCTGGGATTACACGCATGCGCCACCATGCCCAGCTAATTTTTGTATTTTTAGTAGAGACAGGGTTTCACCTTGTTAGCCAGGCTGATCTCGAACTCCTGACCTCGCCATCCACCCACCCTGGCCTCCCAAAGTGCTGGGATTACAGGCATGAGCCACTGTGCCTGGCCTTTTACTTGCCTCCTCTTAAGTGACATTATTCATCCAAACCCAAGGTGTCAGGGACCCAAAACACAACATATCTGACCTTACGCATAACAAGCAAAAGAAAGCACAGTGCCACCACGAAAAAGAAATCTGTACAGGTGTCCAGGTTTATCGAATGCATACATCAGAAGGAGAATCTGATGCTGCTAAATAAGTTAAACACATTGTTACAAGAAGAAGCACAAAGCATAGTCCCCCTCATGGAAGGGGGAACTTTGAACATGGGAAAGGGTCAGCAATACAATTCAGTCCCAACCAACAGGACCAGAGTTAGTTCCCTCCAGCAATAATGAAATAAAACTTGAAAAGCTCTGGACAGATGCCTCCTACACACAAACCTCACTTCGCAGAAGAAACGCACTCCAGAAAACTCGGCTCCTATGTTCTCCCCTGGTTTCTGGGGTAAGCTCAGCTATATTTCTAGAGAAGAAAGATCTCCCTCAAGGACACAGTGATGAGTGTGTCCTGGCCTCCCTGACCCTGGCCCGTCTTGCTGTCCCCTCCAGGCCATGCGCTACTGCAGGCGGTGCCTTCCCACTCAGGACCTTCCCACACACCTCCCCTCAGCCTGGAACATCCTCACCTCCCAAACGCCTGTTCAGTGGCCCAGTCTCTGCCTAAGTGTCTCCTCCTCTGGGAAGCCTCTTCTGCCCGGTCCCTGCCCCCATTATGTTAGGTTCATGTCCCCCTTGTGCTGGCAAGGGGTGGCAGCAGTACAGGTGCCATTATGATGCTCATTTTACAGGCAGTGAGTGGTGAGCCTCCAAAATGCCCCCACTGATTCCCAGCGCATTTGCTGAGTGAGTGCCCTCCCTCACTGAATAGGGTAGACTGGGGAACCAACAGGATACTGCAGAATGGCAGGGTAGCATCTGTGATTATAAAGACATGTCACTTCTGCCTTATGATCTCTTGGATTGCTTGCTCTGGGGAAAGCTGCTGACATGTCATGAGGACACGCAAGAAGCATGTGGAGAGGTCCGTGTGGCAACGAACTGTGGCCTCCTGTCAACTGCCAGCACTGCTCGCCAGCCCTGTGAGTGAGCCATCTTGGAGGCAGGCCTGCCAGCCCCAGTTGAGCCTTCAGATGACTCTGCAGTCCCAGCTGAAATCTTGTCTACAATCTCATGAGAGACCACAGCTAGAACCACTCAGCTAAGCCACTTCTGAATTCCCGATCTAACAGACCTCAAGGGCAAGAACCATGACTGTCCTTTTTAATATTATAGCCCAACCTAACACCAATATAATATACCTGGCATATTGCAGGCATTGTGTTAAGAGAATGAATAAATGGAATTAATTAAATGAAAAAAATCACAAAAATGTTGAGTGGATGGTAAAGTCATGAGTGACATGCCCTATTCTTTACTTTGCTAAATTTAAATTTTTTTTTCCACAATTAACATGTATTATGCAGTCACTTCACTTGGATTCAATTTGAACTAGAACCTGAAATGGAAAAAAAAAAAAAAAAAAGCAATTATCCAAATGTCCCAGGGCAGGGGAACCAGAAAGAAGTGCAAAGGCCCTGAGGCTGAAACAAATGTCATACTGAAGAAACGAAAAGATGGGCCAACGATACATGAAGCGATGCTGGGACCTAGGCCAGATCTTGGTTATATGTTTGGCTTTTTTTTTGACGTGGAAGGAGAAGCTATTAGAAGGTTTTAAGCAGAGGAGCAACATGATCTCATTTGCATTCCTGAAAGATTATTCAGGTTTCCTTTTCTTTTTTTTTTTTTTTTTTGAGACGGAGTCTCGCTCTGTCACCAAGCTGGAGTGCACTGGCGCCATCTTGGCTCACTGAAAGCTGCGCCTCCCGGGTTCACACCATTCTCCTGCCTCAGCCTCCCGAGTAGCTGGGACTACAGGCGCCCGCCACCACACCCAGCTAATTTTTTGTATTTTTAGTAGAGAAGGGGTTTCACCGTGACAGCCAGGATGGTCTCAATCTCCTGACTTTGTGATCCGCCTGCCTCAGCCTCCCAAAGTGCTGGGATTACAGGCATGAGCCACCGCACCCGGCCAGATTATTCAGGTTTTCATATGAAAAATAAGTTGCAGAGGAGGAAGACTGAAAGCAGGAGTATCAGTAAGGAGGCTATTGCACAAGCCCACAGGAAGTGATGGACTCAATGAGACACCCCTGTAAAGTGCTCAGCAAAACCCTGCACATTCAACACACCCAACAACTGTTAATTTCTTTGTAAATGCTTAGTTTGAAAGTCACTATAAACAAGTTTCCCAAAAGTGCACACACATGCACACCACACAAAATTTAAAATTACCATGTTTTATATTCAATGGCACAGAAGAATATTTACAATATATGTATTTTTAAAGGCAAATGAACAAAAACAGCATATCTACTATGAACCCTCCTTCATCAGACAAGAGTGGCTACGGCAGAGAAATAAATGTCACTACAAGGTGGCTATCTCTAGGGGTGGGGCTCTAGGTGACTGTTACCTTCTTCAGCATCTCTTTCTGTACTTGTGAATTTTTTTTCTTTTTTTTTGAGCTGGGAGTTTCGCTCTTGTTGCCCAGGCTGAAGTGCAATGGCGTGATCTCGGCTCCCCGCAACCTTCGCCTCCCAGGTTCAATTGATTCTCCTGCCTCAGCCTCCCGAGTAGCTGGGATTACAGGCACGTGCCACCACGCCCAGCTAATTTTGTATTTTTAGTAGAGACGGGGTTTCTCCACGTTGGTCGGACTGGTCTCGAACTCCTGACCTCAGGTGATCCACCCACCTCGGCCTCCCAAAGTGCTGGGATTACAGGCGTGTGGCACTGAGCCCAGATGTGAATTTTCTTATTAAATAATGAGCATTTATTTATTTTTCATTGCGATGAATATAAAATCACTTTCATTTGTCAAATAAAAGAGAAAAAAAACCTGTAACTTTCCTGTATACTAAAAAACAAAAATTTGAAGAAATGGTTAGTCTACTAAATGAAGATTCAAATTACTTCAGAGAAGTAATGTTCCTATTAATGTGGGTGTTCTGATCACACCATAGCAATGGAGTGGCACCACGAGTGATGTGGAAAAGAAATACCGCGCTCACTGTTTGATGAAGGTCAATGGCTTCCGACGCCTAATAATGACTTTTGAAAAAATTAAAAGGGGAGTTGATTAAAACAGGGGTTTTTCAGCATGTCTTGATTTTGTCCTCCTTCCAGTCTGAATAATGCTTTAAAAGAGGGACCTTTCCTTCACAAGGGAGAGAGAAAAGACCATGGGAGGCTTCAGGGTAGGGAGGGACTGGCAGGTTTACAGACTAAGTCCTTAACATGAGGAGAAAAGAGAGATGCCACTCTCCCACCTAAAAGTCAATGATCAGATTTTAATGGTATGCCAAAGGCTGTGAATGGCCATAAAAAGGGGAGGAAATAGGCCGGGTGCAGTGGCTCACGCCTGTAATTCCAGTACTTTGGGAGGCCAAGGTGGGCAGATCACAAGGTCAGGAGATCAAGACCATCCTGGCCAACACGGTGAAACCCTGTCTCTACTAAAAATACAAAAACATACCAAAAACAAAAAATTAGTAGCCGGGCATGGTGGTGGGCGCCTGTAGTCCCAGCTACTCGGGAGGCTGAGGCAGGAGAATGGTATGAACCCGGGAGGCGGAGCTTGCAGTGAACCAAGATTGCGCCACTGCATTCCAGCCTGGGCGAAAGAGCAAGATTCCGTCTCAAAAAAAAAAAGCAGGGGTGGGGAAGGAAATAGCACTTTGGGGGGCTGATCACGAGGTCAAGAGATTGAGACCATCCTGGCCAACGTGGTGAAACCCTATCTCTACTGAAAATACAAAAATTAGCCAGGCGTGGTAGTGCACGCCTGTAATCCCAGCTACTCGGGAGGCTGAGGCAGGAAAATGGCTTGAACCCAGGAGGTGGAGGTTGTAGTGAGCCGAGATCGCACCACTGCACTCCAGCCTGGGCGACAGAGCGAGACTCTGTCTCAAAAAAGAAAAAAAAAAAATCTTAGCCACTCTGCAAAACACAATAGAGATAATATACGTCAAGCACCCAGTCCGGTATCTGGGTCAGAGTAAGTGCTTGATATAAGTTAGCAAATCATCTAAGTACAATTAACAATATCTCTTCAAGGAGGGGATTATTATAAGCCCCATTTTATAGCTAAGAGAACTGAGGAGAAAAGAAGGGACAGCACCTGGGTGTGCCCTGGAGGGGCCACTGCTTCTTCACTTTCTCAAAATCTTCATCAACTTTCTCCAGTCTTTCAGGACACACAAAAAAACGCCTGGCCAGGCGCAGTGGCTCACGCCTGTAATCCCAGCACTTTGGGAGGCCGAGGTGGGCGGATCACAAGGTCAGGAGATCGAGACTAGCCTGGCTAACACAGTGAAACCCCATCTCTACAACAAAATACAAAAAGAATTAGCTGGGCATGGTGGCGGGCGCCTGTAGTTCCAGCTACTCGGGGATCGAGACTAGCCCGGCTAACACAGTGAAACCCCATCTCTATAACAAAATACAAAAAGAATTAGCTGGGCGTGGTGGCGGGCGCCTGTAGTCCCAGCTACTCGGGAGGCTGAGGCAGAAGAATTGCTTGAACCCAGGAGGCGGAGGTTGCAGTGAGCCGAGATCACACCACTACATTCCAGCCTGAGTGACAGAGCGAGATTCTGTCTCAAAAAAAAAAAAAAGGCCTGGAGTGCAGTGGTTCAACCTTAGTTCACTGCAACCTCTGCTTCCCAGGCCCAAGCGGTCCTCCCACCTCAGCCTCCCTAGTAGCTGGGACTACAAGCATGTGCTACCATGCCTCAGCTAATTTTTGTATTTTTTATAGAGACCGGGTTTCATCATGTTGCCCAAGCTGGTCTTGAACTCCTGGGCTCAAACAATCCTCCCATCTTGGCCTCCCAAAGTGCTGGGATTACAGACATGAGCCACTATGCCTGGCCAATTTCGGTTTTCAATAGGAAAATAGGACTTAATGCTTCCCCCATCTGGCTTTCTCCTCCAGGAGTCAGAGGAGCTCTTCCCAAGTGGGCTGATGCTGCTGATCTTAGAGCCTATCTTAAAGTACCTCATTCTCACCAAGTTCTGCGAATATGAACACAGCCGGCCTCAGGTTCTTCACTTATAAAGCAAACTTCTAAAAGGGTCCCAAACTGCCTTCTCACAGAGGGCCAGAAGGGAATTCTGCAGAATGGAACGGTCTGGGTCCCCCTTTCCATCGGCTCCCTGCTCTGGAGCACAGCTGTGTAGTGAAGATGACAGGCAGTGCCCTAAGGAGACTCCAGCTCTGCCCAGGAGGAGGGCTTGAAGGATTCCAAATGCCCAAATTCCAAACCATGAGCTCGAGGCAAAAAGGAGCTTTGTTTCCATTTTCTTTTAAAACACCCTCAGACATACATTCTCCAAAACCTTTTTACAGCCAAGTTAAAGAGGATACAGATCAGGCATCCCTATTAGAACAGTCAACCAAGGCTGATGCTGCAAAGGCCAGTGTCAGGCTGACACTGTGTTACAAGTTTCTTTTAGATATCTGAAGATACTCAGCAAGGAGCAACAACAGAAACATCCCCTTCCCCTCAACTCACACTAGCCCTAACTTCTCTTTTTTGGCAAAATGCTATCGAGCTGCCTTAAACACAGTGAGCAGAATCCCAAAAATGAAGAGAAAATGTCAGAGTAAAACAGAGCTCAATGGCTTGGAATATAGCAACGCCGAAAAATAGCTGGAAAAGGCACCAATTTTGCTCTATTTAAAGACTCAAAATGTTGTAAAAGTTGTTAAGAATTAAGTGACACACTGAATTAGCCAATTTGAAATCTAAAGATTGCTGCAACAGTGTGTGGGAAATCTGAACAAATAAAACGGCAACCTTTCATTTGACAAAAAAAAAAAAAAAATTAAAACTTCCATACAAATGCAGGAAGCCCAAGAGGCAGCTCTCTCCAGGAAAAGCGAATGGGAAAGCTCTCTGCTAACCAGGTCTGTCAAATGTCAAGGAGAAAAGGGAAATGAGAAAACAAAGCCTCCCAAAGTCAACTGCCTTTCTAAATCAGTATAAATACCACAGCATTTGGATTTGTTGATCTTTTCATTTAAAAACCTGTTCTTCTCTATGAGAAAAGTGGTTGCCCCTTTTCTCACAGACTTGCTTCCTTTGAAATAATACTAAGTGGCTTACATAAGGGGCCATCTACTATGCTATCAAGTCATTTTTTTTAATAAATGAGAAGTGTAATCAACTTTTCTCTGTGTTTTGACAAAAATTCATCTATGATACTACAGAGTGCTGCTGCTGCACACGGAAGCCCTTGAAGGACAGGCCCTGAGCTGTGTCCTCGTCCTCCTCGGCCACCAACCTCGCAGCTAGAACTGCCGTCTGCAGATGGAAGGTCACAGCCCTGATCTCTGGAGGCCAGGAAGGGCGGCAGACTGCCAGGATTCCACCAACCCCCACAAACCCAGGAAAAGGAGCTTCAGGGCCAGTGGCAAGGTCATTTGCTCAAGAAAACAGAGTTCTGGTTTTTCCAAGATGGAAAAGAGAGGGGAATTGGTCAAAAGGGTCTCCTAACTCATACACTATTACAGCCTTATGAATGAACAGGAACACCACGTGAGGGGGCACGTCTTGCTGAACTCAAAGGAAATACGTCCTACCAGGCAATTATTCTGATCATTATAGTTGATTCTTTCCGGAGACCATGAACATGCAGATAGTGATGAGTGACCAACACATATTCAGAAAGCACTGAGGGGACAGAGTGCACAGAGACTGTTCTGTCAATCCTACTACTGAAGCAGGTCGACAAGCAAAGCCTCACCTGCTGCACAAGGAGGAACTACAGGCAACCACCCTACTCTGTGAATGTCACTCCCACTTCTAGTCGCCAGACTCACAGTCCTGGAATCATTTTTACCTCTCTCCCCTCTGACCAATCCCGCATCCAAGATGCCTACTGGCGTCCTCTGCCTTTCTTCAGGCTCTTCTTACGTCCTACTTAAGGGTACTCCTTTCCACTCCCAACCTAAATTCAGATTACAGAATAATTTTCTTAAATCATAGCTCTGCTATTTTAACAAATTCCTTCAACAACTATTTATTGAAGATCTACCACGTGCCAAGTACTGTTCTAGGTGCTCAGGACACTTTTGTGGAGCTTTCATGGTGCTAATATCTTACTAGGTATCTATAATGCCCAATGCCCACCGAATATCTCCAAAATCTTTGGCTTGGTACTCAAGGTCATCTTTGAGGAAGCCCAAACATGCTTTCCTGCCTTACTCCACATACTCCTCTGAATATCCCAGCCAAACCATTCCTAACACCCTTTGCCCTTTCCCATCTGAATATATCTTCTCTCCCTGAGCAGACAATAATCTCCCTGAGAGCAGAGGCCCTATCTATTCCCTAGTCTGCTTGTTAAAAGCACTCAGAAAAGGAAGAGTGCTGAGAAGCCCCACACAGTATTCAAACCCCATCTATATCTTCCTATCTTGCCTCTCCTTTAATACCTCCAATGACCAATAATCACTGGTTTCCAAGGCCCCCCCCCCATTACTTGATTGCTCTCATTATCTGAAAGCTCTTTTCATACTGAGTCCAAATTGTGCCTTATTTTGTGACTTCCATCCACAGCTCCTAATTGTGCCTTCCAAAGCGGTGTAGGGTGAGACCAACTCCCCTTTACATGATAGTAAATATTTTTTTCTTTCTTTTTTTTTTTTTGAGACGGAGTCTCGCTCTGTAGCCCAGGCTGGAGTGCAGTGGCGCGATCTCGGCTCACTGCAGCTCCACCTCCCGGGTTCACGCCATTCTCCTGCCTCAGCCTCCCGAGTAGCTGGGACTACAGGTGCCCGTCACCACGCCCGACTAATTTTTTGTATTTTTAGTAGAGACGGGGTTTCACTGTGTGAGCCAGGGTGGTCTTGATCTCCTGACCTCATAATCCACCCGCCTTGGCCTCCCAAAGTGCTGGGATTATAGGCGTGAGCCACCGCGCCCGGTTTCTTTTTTTTTTTTTTCTGAGACAGAGTCCCACTCTTGTTGCCCAGACTGGAATGCAGTGGTACAATCTTGGCTCACTGCAACCTCCGCCTCCTGGGTTCAAGCGATTCTCCTGCCTCAGCCTCCCAAGTAGCTGAGATTATAGGCACTGCCACTACCCCCGGCTAATTTTTTTTATATTTTAGTAGAGACGTGGTTTCACCATGTTGGCCAGACTGGTCTCGAACTCCTGACCTCAGGTGATCCACCTGCCTCAGCCTCCCAAAGTGCTGGGATTACAGGCGTGAGCCACCGTGCCCAGTGACAGTAAATATTTTCAAAACAGCGAACACATCTTCCCTTAGGCTTCTCTCCTCCAAGCTAAAAACATTACCCAGTTTCTTTATTCATTATTCATTCATGCATTTAACAAACATTTACTGAAAATCTACTATGTAATAGGCACTATACTAGGTGCCAGGGTTATGACATAATCTTTGCTCTAAAGACTTTTAAGAGGAGATGAGGCTGGGCGTGGTGGCTCACGCCTGTAATCCCAGCACTTTGGGAGGCTGAGGTGGGTGGATAACTTGAGGTCAGGAGTTTGAGATCAGCCCGATCAACATGATAAAAACCCGTCTCTACTAAAAATACAAAAATTGACCAGGTGTGGTGGCGGGTGCCTGTAATCCCAGCTACTCGGGAGGCTGAGGCAGGAGAATTGCTTGAACCTGGGAGACGGAGGTTGCAGTGAGCCGAGATCACACCACTGCACTCCAGCCTGGGCGACAGAGTGAGACTCCATCTCAAAAAAAAAAAAAAAAAAAGAGGAGATGAGAAAGAGGCAAGTATAAGACCGTAAACACCACTATGATAAACAGCACAGCAATAGCACAGCATGCAGTGGGAACAGAGGAAGTGATAGCCAAGTTCACTTCTGCAGCACAAGTAGGAGTTACCAAGGGTATTCTTTTTGTTTTTTGAGACGGAGTCTCGCTCTGTCGTCCAGGCTGGAGTGCAGTGGTGCAATCTTGGCTCACTGCAAGCTCCGCCTCCTGGGTTCATGCCATTCTCCTGCCTCAGCCTCCTGAGTAGCTGGGACTACAGGAACCAGCCACCATGACCGGCTAATTTTTTTGTATTTTTGGAAGAGACGGGGCTTCACTGTGTTAGCCAGGATGGTCTCGATCTCCTGACCTCGTGGATCCGCCCGCCTCAGCCTCCCAAAGTGCTGGGACTACAGGTGTGAGCCACCATGCCCAGCCTTTTTTTTTTTTTTTTTTTTTTTTGAGACAAAGTCTCGCTTTGTAATCCAGGCTGGAGTGCAATGGCACGATCCTGGCTTACTGCAACCTCCGCCTCGTGGGTTCAAGCGATCAAGCGATTCTCCAGTCTCAGCCTCCCTAGTAGCTGGGATTACAGGTGTTCGCCACCACGTTCAGCTATTTTTTGTATTTTTAGTAGGGACGGGGTTTCATATGTCGGCCATGGCTGGTCTCGAACTCCTGGCCTCCAGTGATCTGTCTGCCTCAGCCTCCCAAAGTGCTGGGATTACAGGAATGAGCCACTGCACCCAGCCACCAAGGGGTATTCTTAACAGAGATGGCAGCAGCACACCCTAATTTTCATGTTGGCCATGTTCTTCTGAGGAATGAATGAATACATACATACATGCAGTGACTAGCTTTGGGAAGAGAAGACTACTTATTGGTTGTTTTTTGGGGCCAGGCTCTATACCAGGCATTTACCATACAGGCATTCTACACTTGACCCTCATAGCAACCCTGCAATAGGGCAAGAAAGCATGTTTGGGCTACTTCAGGGACGACCTTGAGTGCCAAGCCAAAGATATTATAGATATTTGGTAGGCAGCAGGAGTTACAGTTACCAGTAGGATGCTGGTACCATGAAACCTCCATAAAAGTATCCTCAGAACCCTATTTTAAAGAAAGAGTCTATCACCATCCTCATTCAACAGATGGAGAAACAGACTCAGTTTTACCTTATCTGCTAAGTGACTTCTACAAGATCATGTGGCTTTAAGTGTCAGGATATGAGCTAGAAGCAAAATATTTGTAAACAGTAAATGTTTGATCAAGTCAATATACTCCAAAGCCCGTGCGAATGACAACAACTTAGTGGACCAGGCTTTAGCCCTATCATCTTTGGAGGGGATGGGCTCTGCGAGGTTAGCAAGGAAATGTCATGTAATTCTGTTTTCTGAGCCATGAACGTTTTTCGGTTAAATAATGGGCTTTACAATTTCCAGAGATTGAAATACTGTTTATTTATATTAAACCCCCAGTGTCAAAATATTATCATTTATAGTATCCATTAATTATTCTACTCTGCATTGCCTTTCTGAACAGAGGTTTTTAATTCGCAAATACTGGTCACCAGCATTAATTTCCCCTCATAACTACAAGAACTCAATCAACAGAAGCTACTGTGTTGAACTTGATAAAGAACCAGAAAAGAACTGAGCACAATGTATTACTATAAACCATTGCTTCAAGAGAAAATAAATAGCTAGTGCTCAAGATCTAATATAAAAAATCATTAAATGTCCCTAAAAGTGATCAACAGCAATACTAAACCAGTATGAACTACAGCCTAATAGCAGCAAAAAGATATGCCTATTTCATACTTGGGGTCATGGCTGAGGGCTGGGAGGGATAACAAATTTTTCATTTAAAAAGATTATTTGGTAGTAAATAAGCATAATTTAGTCTTTATTATTCATTAAAAGCTTATATAGAGGCCAAGCACAGTGGCTCACACCTGTAATCCCAACACTTTGGGAAGCCAAGGCAGGTGGATCATGTGAGGTCAGGAGTTCGAGACCAGCCCGGCCAACATGGCGAAACCCCGTCTCCACTAAAAATACAAAAATTAGCTGGGCGGCAGTGGCGCACGCCTGTAATCCCAGCTGCTTGGGAGGCTGAGGCAGAAGAACTGCTTGAACCCGGGAGGCGAAGGTTGCAGTGAGCCAAGATCACACCACTGCACTCCAGTGTGGGCAACAGAGCGAGACTCCGTCTCAAAAAAAAAAAAAAAAAAAATAGCCAGGCATGGTGGCTCACGCCTGTAGTCCCAGCTATTGAGGAGGATGAGGTGGGAGGATCACTTGAGCCCAGGAGGTGGAGACTGCAGTGAGCCAAGATCGAACCACTGCACTCCAGCTTGGGCAATAGAGGGAGACCGTCTCAGAAAAAGGAAAAAAAAAAGTGATACAACAGTCACCTCTTATATTCGAGTCAGGTGTGTCATCAACTGAGGTTTTCACACAAAAAGATGCTCGATCCACCTCATGAGCTGTCAGGGAAAAGCAAAACCATGATGAGATACTCACTAGAATGGCTAAAATTAAAAATACCGACAATAGCCAGTTCAGCCGAGGATACCAGGAATTCTGGCGTTCAAGGGTGCTGGTAGGCCGGGCGTGGTGGCTCACGCTTGTAATCCCAGCACTTTGGGAGGCCGAGGCGGGCGGATCATGAGGTCAGGAGATCGAGACCACGGTGAAACCCCATCTCTACTAAAAACACACACACAAAAAAAATTAGCCGGGCGCGGTGGCGGGCGCCTGTAGTCCCAGCTACTCGGAGAGGCTGAGGCAGGAGAGTGGCATGAACCCGGGAGGGGAGGCGGAGCTTGCAGTGAGCCGAGATTGCGCCACTGCACTCCAGCCTGGGCGACAGAGCGAGACTCCATCTCAAAAAAAAAAGGGTGCTGGTAGGAACATGAAATGACTGCCACTCTGTAAAACAGTTTGGCAATTTCTCATGAAATTAAACACATACTAACCATATGACCTGGTGACCCATTCCTAGGTCTTTAGCCAAGTGTAGTAGGCTAAAAAATGGGCCTCCAAAAGATATGCCAGTCCTAATTACTGGAACCTATGAATGTACCCTATACGGGAGAAAAGGGTCTTTGGAGACGTGATTAACAATCTTGAGATGGGGGCATTATCCTCCGTTATCCTAGTGGGCATAAATGTAATCACAAGTGTCCCTATAAGAGGAAGACTAGGGCCGGGTATAGTGGCTCACGCCTGTAATCCCAGCACTTTGGGAGGCCGAGGTGGGCGGATTACCTGAGGTCAGGAGTTCGAGACCAGCCTGGCTAACATGGTGAAACCATGTCTCTACAAAAATACAAAAATTAGCAGGGTGTCATGGCGCATGCTTGTAATCTCAGCTACTTGGGAGACTGAGGCAGGAGAATCGCTTGAACCCAGGAGGCGGAGGTTGCAGTGAGCCGAGATTGTGCCACTGCACTCCAGCCTGGGTGACAGAGCCACACTCTGTCCCCACCCAAAAAAAAAAAGAAAGAGGAAGACTGAGGGAGACTTGATTTTGTTTTGGTTTTTTGAGACAGGGTCTTACTCTTGCTCAGGAATGGAGCACAGTGGTGCGATGTTGGCTCACTGCAATCTCCACCTCCCAGGCTTAAGTGATCCTCCCACCTCAACCTCCCATGTAGCTGGGACTACAGGTGCATGCCACCATGCCCAGCTAATTTTAAAAATATTTTTTGTAAAGACAGGGTTTCACCATGTTGCCCAGGCTGGTCTCAAACTCCTGAGCTCAAGCAATCTGCCCTCCTCGGCCTCCCAAAGTGCTGGGATTACAGGCGTGAGCCATACTCCCTCAGGGGTGCCCAGCCTGAGGGAGACTTGATTGCAAAACAGGAAATAAAACAATGGAACAAGGGGTCAGAGTGATGCAAGAAGGGGTCACAAACCAAGCAATGCAGGTGGCCTCCAGAAGCAAGAGAGGCCAGGAAGTGTTTCTCCCCTGGAGTCTCTGGAGGAAGCAAGGCCCTGCTGTCCCCCTGATTTTGGCCTAGTGATACTAATTTCAGATTTCTTGCCTCCAGAACAGTGGAAGAATAATTTTCTGTTGTTTTAAGCCACCCAGTTTTGTGGTACCTTATTATAGCAGACAGAGGAAGAGTATATGCTAAGTGAATTAAAAATTTGTGTTCATATAAAAACAGTACAGAAATGCTTAAAACTCTATTTATAATCACCAATGCCCCACCAAGCAACAACCCAAACACATCCTCAACAGATGAATGAATAAACAAACTGTGCCATATTCCTACAATGGAATACTACTCAGCAATGAAAAGGAACAAACTATTGTCACATGCAACATTTAGATGGATCTCAAAGGCATTATGCTCAGTGAAAGATGCCAATCTCAAAAGATTACATACTAGATGGTTCCATTTCTGTGACATTCTCAAAAGGACAAAACAATAGTGATGAGAACAGATCAGTGGTTGCCAGGAGGCAGGAGAGTAGAATAGCACGAAGACAGTTATTGGGATTATGGAAATATTTTATGTCCTGTGGTGGCGATGGTAGTTACACAAATCTATAAATGTATTAAAATTCATAAGACCATACATTGAAAAAGTCAATTTTACTGTTCACGAATTTAAAAATAAAATTAAAAAAATAAAGTTAAATTAGGAAAACCTACCCCCAAGAGGCATTACATTCATTAAAAAAAAAAAAAAACGCATTAAATTCTTGAAACTTTAAATTTAGGAACAAGAAGAATCTGCCCTGACCAAAAGACCTTGGAAAGGCTTGGAAATAAGCTGCAGTGGGACGTTTTGCTGGTGTCTGCGGTCACACTGTTAGTAAGTGATCAGCTGAGATTTGAATTCAGATAAACCCATGATTTTAATGTCACCCTTGTCTCCCTATTTGGCCAGGAGATGGACAGTGAAGCATGAAACTGGCAAGGGATAACAGCTCCTACATGTTCTGGAGTCTGTACTTCCATTCACGTTCTGAGTCCCTAAGTACACAGCCCACAGCTGGAAGGTCTGGTTTGACACATAATGGCAAGCCTTACTTTTCCAGGTCCACTTTATTTGATCTTCAACTTGGTAAGGGTACATTCTACTCTTCTGAAAGTAGAATTTTAGTCACAGTCAACTAAGCAGGAATTTAATAATCAGACAATTGTGGAGTTCATGAGATTAAAAAAATGTCAGATTTCAACACTGATAAACATTTTCTCACATGCATTTCAAAGAACTAGAGCTGAGGCCTGTTACTAAAAGAACTCAGGCTAACATCTTTAAGAAATAACTTTAGAATGAGAAACCTAAATGTGAAGGTCATTTTCCCCTCACTCCAGGAGGTTCCATTTCCTGTTATAGACCAGAATATGCAAGCAGAGGAGCGGAAGAGAGAGACCAGGAGGTATCATGAGTTTTGCTACTGTTGGTTTGATTTTTTTTTTCCTTCTACAGAACACTGAAAATCAAACAGCAGGCGCTCTATTATGCAGGCCAGCATGAATACCTACACAGTTGACAATTAAAAGGTTCCCAGGGCTGGGCACAGTGGCTCATGCCTGTAATCCCAGCACTTTGGGAGGCTAAGGCAGGCTGACCAGCCTGACCAACATGGAGAAATCCCGTCTCTACTAAAAATACAAAATTAGCCAGGTGTGGTGGCGCATGCCTGTAATCCCAGCTACTAGGGAGACTGAAGCAGGAGAATCGCTTGAACCCAGGAGGTGGAGGTTGCAGTAAGCCGAGATCACACTATTGCCCTCCAGCCTGGGCAACAAGAGCGAAACTCTGCCTCAAAAAAAAAAAAAAAAAAAAAAAGTTCCCAGGAAGGGATAACACCCTTCTCACCACTCTACCTTTATTCCTTGCCCACTTTGTCTCAGATAAAAGCAAACAGTTGAAAAACATTTGACCCCAAAACCTCGAATGAAACTTTGGCAATTACATCCTGCTGTAATTTCTCTCCGAAAAGGAATAGCAAAGAAACCAGAGAGAAAAGACAGCTTTTTTTTTTTTTTTGGAGACGGAGTCTCGCTCTGTCGCCCAGGCTGGAGTGCAGTGGTACGATCTCGGCTCACTGCAAGCTCCGCCTCCCGGGTTCACACCACTCTCCTGCCTCAGCCTCCTGAGTAGCTGGAACTACAGGCGCCCACCACTACGCCCGGCTAATTTTTTTTTTGTATTTTTAGTAGAGATGGCGTTTCACCACGCTAGCCAGGATGGTCTCGATCTCCTGACCTCGTGATCCGCCTGCCTCGGCCTCCCAAAGTGCTGGGATTACAGGCGTGAGCCACTGCACCCGGCCAGAAAAGACAGTTTTATCCTTCTATGTGTAGAACAAATTCTGGTTTATAAAAGCAAACTATTACTCAAAGTCTTGGTCTCCCCCAGGGTAAAAAGCATTCATCAGGTGACAAGCTACAAAAACAAGAAGGGGCCAGGCGTAGTGGCTCAGCCCCGTAATCCCAGCACTTTGGGAGGCCGAGGCAGGTGGATTACGAGGTCAAGAGATTGAGACCATCCTGGCCAACATGGTGAAACCCCATCTCTACTAAAAATACAAAAATTAGCTGGGCATGGTGGCATGCGCCTGTGGTCCCAGTTACTCGGGAGGCTGAGGCAGGAGAATCTCTTGAACCCGAGAGGCAGAGGTTGCAGTGAGCCGAGATTGTGGCCACTGCATTCCAGCCTAGCAAAAGAGAGCCAGTCCGTCTCAGGGAAAAAAAGAAAAAAACAAGAAGGGTTGTGATAGGGGCTTTGATGTAAAAGCTGGGTAGCAAATTAGGGAACAGAAAAAAAAAAGTTAATAAATGTTACCAGTACTAAAATTTGTTTTAAAGATAAAATGTTTGAATATTTGTATGCAGCAAGCATGTTGTTTCCAAAAATATCCTTAAGGGAGCATAGAAACACACCCCCTCCCAATCCCTCAATGTGGCCACTCCAGACATCTGCCTAACACCATGCCTCTTGATGGCCACCTCCCCCACCTCTTTACAGGACAGCTACATACGGCCTATGTGGCTCACCCCTCTTGTTCCCCAACCCCACAAGTACTAGATGAATATGCTACAGTGACCATGTCTCAATCACAGCGTGACTCCCACAGAGCTTGTGCCTGCTCCCTTTAAACCCATCAATTAGAACTACCGGCTTGGGTAACATAATAGCCCTAGGAAACCCACTTGGGAAACTCCCTGGACTCCCAGTAAAGGTTTTGGCCCAGGGTTCTCTCTCTCTCCTCTCTGGGATCAGTAAGTAATAAAAATACTTCTGCTATTTTGTGTGTCTTGCCGTGCTGCTCTGTGTCTAACTTGACCAACACATTTGAACCTAACTTATTTTCCTGGGCAGGGCCAGAACCTATAGCTACTCTTAAGAGAGAGACCTTACGACCAAATTAGAATTGACATTTGCAAAAGAGCCAGGAATACCAGGAGGTGGGGAATCACGGGGGGTCATCTTAGAGGCTACCTCCCCCAAGCACCATTAAAAGAATAAACTAGGCTGGGCATGGTGGCTCACACCTGTAATCCCAGCACTTTGGGAGGCCAACACAGGTGGATCACCTGAGGTCATGAGTTCAAGACCAGCCTGGCTAACATGGCAAAACCCCATCTCTACTAACAATACAAAAATTAGCCGGGCATCGTGGCGCATGCCTGTAATCCCGGCTACTTGGGAGGCTGAGGCAGGAGAATCACTTGAACCCAGGAGATGGAGGTTGCAGTGAGCCGATATCGCGCCACTGCACTCCAGCCTGGGTGACGACAGCGAGACTCTGTCTTCAAAAAAAAAGAATAAACTTTAGTGTAAGATATTAAAATAGCTGTATGACAAATGTTAAATCAAGATTTTAAAAAAACGGTTAAGCAAATTCAGTCCTATTGCTCATTAATAATAATTTTTTAGAAACAAAAAAATTTTGTACCAGTAACACATTTTTTAAAGTTTTAAATATTTACAATGCAATTTATTTCATCTTCATTTTCATTTTATGAATGCTTTATAATATACAGTATTATAATATACAGTATATATTATATAATATAAAGTATCTTAATAGCACATACTAATGTACATCCATCTGATATACATATATACATTTATATGATACACACATATTTGCTCACAAAATTCTAATAAGGGTACATGACCTTTTTTAAAATGAATACTGTTACTCTATATAATGGGAACCACCAGAGAGTTTTGAGCTACTGAACCCCAAACTTAGATTTGCACTTTAGAATAAAGGCTCTTTATTACCAAATTTACCAAATTACCAAAGTTACCAAAAGCATTATTTGGTAGTGCCTAGCACAGAGAAAGCCCTCAATGGCAGCAACAGGTAGGGAATATATGACGAAATCTGGAGTCTGGCTAAGATGGGTTATTGACGCACGGCCCATCATCTGTAAACCTAGTAATGGCCTCCAGTTTTCCCAATGCACTTCAGGAGAGATGGAAGTGCTTTTGTTGAAATGGGTCTCAACTTCTAGCCAATGGAGAAAAAGCTTTAAACGTAGTCATTATCAGTACATCTCAGAAGTATGTCGGTAAGGGCATTGTCCTGGATTAATCACCAAAAAGCTACGTGTGCATCTCATGTGACTCACTGCTGAGCATAATCCCCAAAATGGCATCCACCACAGTTAGGGCACACAAGTGGCAAAAAGTACCAATACTCCTCACAAATAGCCATCCTTTGAGTTCAGCCAAAACCAGAGGCAACCAGAGAACATACATGACTCGGTGGGCTGACGACTGAGCCTCGCACCACAATAAAGGACTAGGTCTGTGGAGCAAAAGGTCACATGGCTAAGTTCCTTTCTCTTCCCAACTGCTCTGTAAAGGGCACCCAGGCCCTGTCTGAGAAGGTCTGGGCCAGGGACACCACAGCCACCACAGCACTGATCTGTTAAGGGGCAGGAAGCTGTGGCACTCACCAATCCCAACCAGCTCACTTCACCCCTTTTTCCAGGCCCTCATCCAATTTCCTTTTCAGCACATTGTTCTTATCTTGCTCCTGTTTTTCTCTACACTAAATTGGAAATGTCTGAGGACAGGTGTGGTCTCACCCCTTCTGTACAACCCAAAGGTCTTGGTCAAAACCAGTCACTCTGGCGTGGTAACTGGTATACCAGTGTGGTAACTGTTACTCCGGCATGGTAACTGGTATATCAGTGCAGTAACTGCTACTCCAGCATAGTAACTGGTACACCAGTGCGGTAACTGTTACTCCGGCATGGTAATTGGTATACCAGCGCTGTAACTGTTACTCTGGCATGGTAACTGGTATATCAGTACAGTAACTGTTACTCCGGCATGGTAACTGGTATATCAGTGCGGTAACTGTTACTCTGGCATGGTAACTGGTGCATCAGTGCGGTAACTGTTACTCTGGCATGGTAACTGGTATATCGGTGCAGTAACTGCTACTCTGGCATGGTAACTGGTGTATCAGTGCAGTAACTGTTACTCCGGCATGGTAACTGGTATTCCTGCTCCTCTCCCTCGACCATGGGTCTGCTGTGGCATTTGCAGGTGCCAGGTAGCACCACTGACTAGCACTCACACATAACAATGCAGCCAGTCCCTTAGTCTAGGAACTCTATACCTCAACACGGAGAAGTGGCAAACCTCCAGGACCCTTCTAACCCTTTGACTAAAGGATATCCCAGGAGCAGGGATGTTGCTCCTTAGCCTATGTACCTGTGGCCATTCATCACTATACAATAATCATTTGTGATCCTACTGTATCAACATGGAGTCACTCGTGTTAGGTGGCATTAAGCCCACCGTGCAACTGTTTACTCCTCACAGTGATAAGCAAAGGCCAGCTGCAGTGACTCACACCCGTAATTCTAATACTTTTTGTGAGGCCGAGGTAGGAGGATCCCTTGAGGCCACCAGGAGTTCAACATAGTGAGACCCTTCTCTACAAAAAAAAAATACCTGGGTGTGGTGGCGCACACCCGTAGTCCTATCTACTCAAGAGACTGAAGTGGGAGGATCCCTTGAGCCTAGGAATTAGAGGCTGAAGTGAGCCATGATCGTGCCACTGCAATTCAACCTGGGTGACAGAGAAAGACCTTGACTCAAAAGAAAAGCAAACAAAGAATGATAAGCACATGTGTACTAGACTGGCAACTGAGATCATAGTAAAATTGTTTTTCTTCAAAGTGATAAACATACGTCTAATAGAATAAGGTGGTGAGATAATAACACCTGCTGTGGCATAGTACCACCACCGATGGAAAATGGAGCCAAGAGCTGGCTGAGACCATGATACTGGGCAGACCTTTGGAGAATCATACACACAGCAAGGAGCTGATGATGTCCGGGGGCCTTTGGAATCTTTGCCCATGAGAACTCTGAGACGTCCTCCTAGAATGACAATTGCTGCCCAGGGGCTCTCCAGGAGAGGAACAGCCACTCCTCACCAGCATCCAAGGGACTTCCAACCCACTTAAGGGTCCATCAGTGCTCCGACCTTCTGAGCCATCCCTGCGGTTCACTGTCCCCCTAATTACGGCCTTTAATAACCACATTGTGAATGTTTAATTGATTGATTGTGTGTGTGTGAATCTCTCAATAAATGGCGAATCCGAGCATTGCTAATTGGCCACTGAGTCACTGTGAAACATTCCCACTTCAGTGGAAGTTGGCATGCAGGGCAGCGACCTGATTAAAATAACAATATTAACATAATATTAATTACATAATTCATTATTAATTTACTGGAAACTTCTTAGCAAGCCAATTTAAACAAAAAACTTCAATTCAATTAAAGGATCATAACTTAGCAACTCTTCTGATTCACTTTAACATTGTGATTACACATTTTTTATTGTTATTTTTTATTTTCTGTAGAGATGTGGTCTCCCTATGTTGGGGTCTCCCTGTGTTAGAGGCTGGTCTCAAACTCCTGAGCTCAAGCAATCTTCTCACCTTAGCCTCCCAAAGTGCTGAAATTGCAGCATGAGCCACTGCATCCAGCCATGATTATACATTATTACAAAGCAATGATGTGGACTTACCAATACCCACAGAAGTCATACCATGGTTGGATCAACTTATAAAATCCATACAGTAATTATGAGTTCCTGATGTGGAAGCAATATAACCCAAATGCACCCTGAAAAATGGTCTTAGGGCACCTACTTTTAATTAGGATTAATTTTCATTTGAATAGGGGTTAAAGTATCATTGATCATGCTGATTGAATTTCAAATGGCTTTCTGAATCAATTTTCCTTGATTGAATAATTTACAAAAATGTATGCTGTTTTATAATAAATAATAAAGCTTAAAAATTTGTTTTACATTTATATTTCCTGAAAGCTTTTCTCCATTGTAACCCTATCTCAACTAAACTTTTTAAAAAAGCCTTCAAAAAAAAAATCAGGAAGGATTATGCATTTAGACTGACAATGATTGTGAATAAGACAATGCTAAGGATGCTACGAACTAAACATCACATCATGTCTCACTCAAGGTAACATAGAGCTACGAAGGCAGCTTACCACTAACAACATAAGCACTGCTTGCCTAAAAAGACACATATCGGGCCAGGCACAGTGTTTCACACCTGTAATCTCAGCACTTTGGGAAGCTGAGGCAGGTGGATCACTTGAGGTCAGGAGTGCAAGACCAGCCTGGCCAACATAGTGAAACCACGTCTCTACTAAAAAGAATACAAAACTTAGCCGGGCATGGTAGTGCGTGCCTGTAGTCCCCGCTACTCTGGAGGCTGAGACAGGAGAATTGTTTGAATGAGGGAGGTGGGGGTTGCAGTGAATCGAGATCGCACCACTGCACTCCAGCCTGGGCGACAGAGCAAGACCCTGTCTCAAAAGAAAAAGACACATATCACACAGAAGGATACATCTGAGGGAAAAAATGTTTTCTCCTTATATCCACTAAACAATAAATTTGTTTTGAATGGGGAGGGAATAACTACAGTAAGTTCTCACTTAACGTGACTGATAGGTTCTTGGAAACTGGGGCTTTGAGCAAAATGACATATAACAAAACCAATTTTCCATGATTGGTCCATCAGTCAGCAAGGTAATTGATACAAACAAGAGTTAAGTTCCACGAGGACGCTGGAGAATGTGTAAATTCCAAATAGACAGTAGCTCCAGCAGGGAATTGATTTTTTTTTCTCATCAACATGATAATGAGACAATAGTGAATGAAAGGCCACTATCTGGGGACCTGCTGTATTACCATCACTCATGTCATGTTTTAATATTTTTGTGTGTTCTTGTTCATGCACACAAACTATCTCATTCCAGCAACCACCTCTAATGAGCTTTTCAAGAAATATAAACACTCCAATGTGCTAGTTCTTAGTTTTCATTTCTTTCTTATTGTTCTGAATATTAAATATTAAAAGTTATTCGACTACTGCCTGGAACTTAGTAAGCATTCAACTCAAGTTACCTGTTATTACTATTGGTCTAAATAAGGAAAGACAATTAAAATACAAACACTAGCACGACATTTCTTTCCCCCTTGTGCAATGTTCTGATTGTATCTTTGCATTGAGACTACAATTTCCTTGGCGTTGGGTCTTATCTTTTGGTTTTTCTCCTAATAGACAACCGTTCCTCAAGAAAGGACACTGCAGTGGCTCATGCTTGTAATCCCAGCACTTTAGGAGGTGGAGGTGGGCGGATCACGAGGTCAGAGTTTGAGACCAGCCTGACCAATATGGTGAAACCCCATCTCTACTAAAAATGCAAAAAATTAGCTGGGTGTGGTGGTGCACATCTGAAATCCCAGCTACTTGGTAGACTGAGGCAGGAGAATCTCTTGAAGCTAGGATGTGGAGGTTGCAGTGAGCTGAGATCGCGCCACTGCACTCCAGCCAAGAAAACAGAGTGAGACTCCGTCTCAAAAAAAAAAAAAAGACTGTTCTGAGACAGAGGCTGTTTTAACACACAGGCAAAGGGGGCAAACAGTAGGCACAAGCAGATGTCAAGGAAGACACTGGAACTGAGCAGATGCCTCAACATTACTTTTTCACTAGTCTCAGCCCTGTTAGCACCAAGAACCAGCTCAGTGCTCAGCAGGCTTTAAACTCTGCTTTGCGGCTTCCCTGAAATGTAGTCTGGACCAAACATAAAAGCTCCTTAAACCTGAGGTACTGGGTTCTTTAAACATGTCCAGGTGGCTGGGCGCGGTAGCTCACACCTGTAATCCTAGCACTTTGGAAGGCCAAGGCGGGTGGATCATCTGAGATCAGGAGCTCGAGACCGGCCTGGCCAACATGGTGAAACCCCCGTCTCTACAAAAGATACAAAAATTAGCTGGGTGTGGTAGTGCACACCTGTAGCCCCAGCTACTTGGGAGGCTGAGGCAGGAGAATCACTTGAACTCGGGAGGTGGAGGTTGCAGTGAGCTGAGATGATGCCACTGCACTCCAGCCTGGGAGACAGAGTGAGACTTCATCTCAAAATAAATAAATAAATAAAATAAAATTTTTTTTAAATTTTAAAATTGAAAACATTTTTTGAAAAAGAAGATGCTTGCACACCTCCTTACGGTCAGAGTGTCCTCCCTATTTCAACAGTCCTTTTCCCCTCCTTGCAAAAATCCTTTTCAATAAAGTCTCTCCTTACTAAAAAACTAAAACAAAACAAAAAAACTGATACTCAGGCCTCTCCCCAGACCAATTAAATTAACCCCTGGGGGTAGACCTGGAAACGGTCTTTTCAAGTTTCTGAGGAGATTCTAATATACAAGCAGGGCTGAAAAGCACCTACTCGGCAGGCCCTCTGGAGCTTGGAATAGGGCAGTTCCTTGTGACATGCTTGGGCAGTGAAGGGGCATAGACAGGGTACTGGATTCTATACAGGCAACCAACTAGGCCCTACATAGTTTCCTATTTAAGTATCTGCCACACAAAGAACCTGATGAGATGGTTCACAGAAAGATAAGTATATATCTCCCCTAAACATGTTAAAAACGTTCAACCGGCCGGGCACAGTGGCTCATGCCTGTAATCCCAGCACTTTGGGAGGCCGAGGTGGGCAGACCACCTGAGGTCAGGAGTTTGAGACCAGCCTGACCAACATGGAGAAACCCCGTCTCTACTGAAAATACAGTTAGCCAGGTGTGGTGGCACATGCCTGTAATCCCAGCTACTTGGGAGGCTGGGGCAGAAGAATTGCTTGAACCCAGGAGGCAGAGGTTGCGGTGGGGCCGAGATCACACTACTGCACTCCAGCCTGGACAACAAGAGCGAAACTCCATCTCAAAAAACAAAACAAAAAAAAACAATGTTCAACCTCACTCACAGGAGAGCTACCATTTAAAACCATACTAAAATACTATTTCTTACATATCAGATTGGAAAAAGTTCCAAAGCTTGACAATACACTCTCTTAGCTAGGCTTTGGGTATGAAGGCAACCTCTGTATTACCAGCGGTGGGACTGTAAACTAGAATGATGTCTATGGAAGAAAATGTGGAAATATCTACCAATATAGATCTCTATTACTCTATATTAATATAGGCCAGGTGTGGTGGCTCATGCCTATAATCCCAGCACTCTGGAAGGCTGAGGAGGCACTTGAGCCCAGGAGTTTAAGACCAGCCTGGGCAACATGGCAAAACCCCATCTCTATAAAAAATACAAAAAACAGCCAGGCATAGTGGCATACATTTATAGTTCCAGCTACTAGAGAGGCTGAGGCGGGAGTATCGCTTGAGCCCCGAGGACTGAGGCTGCAGTGAGCCGAGGTCATGCCACTGCACTCCAGCCTGCGTAACAGAGCCAGACCCTGTCTTAAAAAAAAAAAAAATTATATATATATATACACATATATACACACACATGCATACACACACACATATACACATACACATATATATACACATAGACATACATGAAATGGTAGCTAGCTACTAAGTAGAATCCATCTACTAACAGAAATGACAAATGCATGTACCCTTTAGCCCAGTGCCCCGACTTTTAGGAATCTCTCCCACAGCTATAAGGTTATCCCTGAAGCACTGTTTACAATAGCTAACGACTGGAAACATTCCAAAAGTCCAGAAAGGGAACTGGCTGGAAAACCAATGATACTTCCAAGATAGTGGAATTCAATGCAGCCACAAAAAGAAGAAGATATACATATTCCAATATGGGGAGATGCTGAGGATCTATTAAGGGAAAAACAAAAAAAAAGCTACCAAACAGCATATACTGTATGCTATCTTTTGTGTAATAAATATATATTTGCTTATATTTGCAAAAAAGAACACTGGAAGGATTAAAAAAATATATAAAAAATGCTTTCCAGAGGAGTAGGAGAAGAAAAAGGATAGAGTGGCATAGGTGCAAGCAAGCTTCTGAAAATACATGTTTGTACTGTAGTTTTGTAGTTCAAATTAGAAAATGTATTATCTATTCAAAAGTGTTCAATTTAGGCCAAGCACAGCAGCTCATACCTGTATTCCTAGCACTTTGGGAGGCCGAGGCAGGCCGATCACCTGAGGTCAGGAGTTCAAGACCAGCCTGGCCAACATGGTGAAACCCCATCTCTACTAAAAATACAAAAATTAGCCAGAAGTGGTGGCAGGTGCCTGTAATCCCAGCTACTCGAAAGGCTGAGGCAGGAGAATTGCTCGAACCCAGGTGGCGGGGGTTGCGGTAAGCCGAGATCGTGCCACTGCACTCCAGCCTGGGCAACAGAGCAAGGCTGTATCTCAAAAAAAACAACAAAAAAAGTTCAATTTAATTTTAAAATAAATCTTAAAACTGCCATAAAGCTTGTAGGACAATGTATGAATTTTTTAAATTATAAATAATTTTATAATTATAAAATTTCATAAACAGCATAAAATTATAAATCATAAAAGCATACATAAGGTATGTTTGTTACACACCACCACCATTCCAAAACACCCAACTACCAAAGGGTAAGAATATTCAGTAGAGGCTGGGTGCAGTGGCTCACACTTGTAATCGCAGCACTTTGGGAGGCTGAGGCGGGTAGATCACTTGAGGCCAGGAGTTCAAGACCAACCTAGCCAATATGGCTAAACTCTGTCTCTACTAAAAATACAAAAATTAGCCAGGCTTGGTGGTACACACCTGTGATCCCAGCTACTCGGGAGGCTGAGGCAGGAGAATTGCTTGAACCTGGGAGGCAGAGATTGCAGTGAGCCAAGATCATGCCAGAGCACTCCAGCCTTGGTGACTGAGTGAGACCCTGTCTCCAAAAAAAAAAGATTCAGGCCAGGTGTGGTGGCTCATGCCTGTAATCCCAGTACTTTGGGAGGCCAAGGCAGGTGAATCACGAGGTCAGGAGATCAAGACCATCCTGGCTAACATGGTGAAACCCTGTCTCTACTAAAAATATAAAAAATTACCCAGGCACGGTGGCGGGCGCCTGTAGTCCCAGCTACTCGGGAGGCTGAGGCAGGAGAATGGCGTGAACCCGGAAGTCAGAGGTTGCAGTGAGCCGAGATCGCGCCACTGCACTCCAGCCTGGGCAACAGAGTGAGACTCGTCTTAAAAAAAAAAAAAAAACGAAAAAACAAAAAACAAAAAAACATAAAACTAGACCCCACCCATTTCAATGATGCAAATGTTTTCAAAATGCATTAGTCTATCTTCAAAAAGTAATGTTTCCAATTGAAAAACACTAAAGCTGTCAAGAGACACTTGATTTCAACCACAGCTCTAAAACTAATCAGCAATGTAACCCTAAAAACACTACTACCTGAAGCACAACTTTTCCTACTGAAAGAAAGGAATAATGCCTATCCTACCTAAACCATAGACCTCCCAAAAAAGTGCTTTACAGCCAAGTGCAGTGGTGCACGCCTGTACTCACAGCTACCTGGTAGGCAGAGGCAGGAGAATCACCTGAGCCCAGAAGTTCAAGACCATCCTGAGCAACACTGAGACCCTGCTACAGGAAAAAAAAATTTTTTTAACTTTACACATCCACAAGAGATATTCTGCAACCTAGGATGCTGCAGAATCACCAATGAAACAATAAGTTACTATATGATACTCAAGAAGTAGAAAGTACAAACATTTATGCTGAATCTATTCACTACCAGGGCAGATCTGGGAGTTGTTTGTTTTGACTAAACTCTTGATACTGGGTTGGCTGCCTTTCTTTCTTTCTCTTAAAAGTGAACATGCCAAAACTAAATTCTATTCAAGTGACGGTTCCAATCAGTTTAGATATTACTGTAAATTCAGCCCCTAGTAACTCACAATTTGTACAGGAAGTAAACCAACCCAAGATCCAACTAAGCCAAAGAGTAACCAAGACAGGCATCCTCAGATTATGGCCCCATCCTCTTATTCTCATACAAATATCTCTATTAAAAACACTCCCCTTCTCTGTTTAGCAATTCTATTTCCTGTTTTCTACCTCTCAAGAATGAAATCTGAAGGAATCCTCTACTTTTTAAGATTTCACAATTTCATCCCTCATCACTAATAACAATTAACCTAGCGACACTTGAGGAACAAGCCACGTTCCTGGCAGAAATTCAGTACTCTTAAAGGAGGATTTAAAGGTCATGCTAGCCTTTGCTCCTCTGAAGAACAGACGGACACAGTGAAAAACAAACACTGTGCCTGTAATGTTAGCTTCCCATATACATCCTAAAATGAGTGGGATCCACCAGACCCCTGGGATTTTACCACAAGCTGGGGAAAAGGTTTGTAACCTGAAGATGGTAACAGGGACAATATTCCCACTATAGCAGTATCCTAAGTGGATAGAACAAATTATGGCAGCACCAGAAACCTGGAGAAAGGAATGAGGATTTAAGAAGCAGTTGTTAGTCATTTCCAGGAGAAAAATTAAATACACAGAGAAAATGAGTCCACCAGATATGGTGAGAGGCCACAAGCAGCCACTGATATAAAAAAGATGAAAAGCAAACTATTATAGATAAAGGGTACTGCTGGCTCCACCAGGGGTCTCTCCACTGCTTAACAAAGAAGATCAGGTTGAGTAAATGTCGCCTTTCCTCAGCCAGTTCCCTGGACCCACTCCACACTGTTTATTCAAGCCATAACCATTCTCCCAAGCAGATGGCCAGTGGTGGTCCTCAGGAATATAAATTAGACACAAAGAGCCTTTTGTTGGCTACGTTGTTCCTGGCTCTCTTACCCCAGACTGACACAGTACCTGATACAGAACAGGCACTGAGTACTTGTTCAATGCCTGAACCTGCCAAACAAGTAGATTCAACTGCGTATTCACTAAGTAGCTAATCTGTTAAAAAAAAAAAGTACTGTTCGATCCATGAAAATGTATAAACATGGTCTCCACTATCAAGGGACAAGTACTGAGTGTCAAAGAAAAATACAATTGAGAAAAAAAAAGAAGAAGAGAGAAAGGCGAATTGGAAAGCAGCAGCAGGTATTTTGAAAGTTGAAAATTTGAACCAATTGACAGGAATCATTTAGCCTTTATCATTAACAGAAAAAAAAAGTTTCCTGAAATGGCTTTCTTTCATCAATAAGAATTCTTTATCTTCTATTATTCATTTCTAGGATCAAAGAAACCTATAGATTTAGTGCAATCAGAGAAGAAAATCCTTAAGGGTATTTCTGTTTGGGTACGGAAGCTGATAAAACCCACTCTAAAATGTATATGGAAATACAAAGGAGCAAGCCAAGACAATATTGAAGAACAAAACAGGAGGCCTTATTCTACCAGGCATTAAGATTTATTTTAAAGCTACAGTAATACAGTGTAATAATGGTGCAAGGACAGACAGACAAATTAACGGTAAGGAGTTCCCCGGCAGATCCACACATACATGTATACCTCATTTACACAGCAGCAGATGTTCTTTTCAATTAAACAGCTAGGTCAATATGAGGGAAAAAATGAACCTTCACCCCTACACAGAAAAAACAATTCCAGGCCAACTATAAACATGAGATGTAAAAGAGTGAAACTTCTTTGTGACCTTAGGGTAGACACAAAGATTTCTTACACAGACCACAAAAAAAGTACTAACCATAAAAGATTAAATTAGACTAAGTCAAAATTAAGGTTTATCAAAGACACCATTAAGAGAGTGAAAAAGCAGCCGGGCGCAGTGGCTCACGTCTGTAATCCCATCACTTTGGGAGGCCAAGGTGGGCGGATCACCTGAGGTTAGGAGTTCAAAACCAGCCTGGCCAACATGGTGAAACCCCTTGTCTATTAAAAATACAGGCCGGGCGCAGTGGCTCACGCTTGTAATCCCAGCACTTTGGGAGGCCGAGGCGGGCGGATCACGAGGTCAGGAGATCGAGACCACGGTGAAACCCCGTGTCTACTAAAAATACAAATAATTAGCCGGGCGTGGTGGCGGGCGCCTGTAGTCCCAGCTACTCAGAGAGGCTGAGGCAGGAGAATGGCGTGAACCCGGGAGGCGGAGCTTGCAGTGAGCCGAGATTGTGTCACTGCACTCCAGCCTGGGCGACAGAGCGAGACTCCGTCTCAAAAAAAAAAAAAAAAAAAAAAAATACAAAAACTAGCTGGGCTTGGTGGTGGGCACCTGTAATCCCAGCTACTCGGGGGACTGAGGCAGGAGAATCTCTTGAAACCAGGAGGCGGAGGTTGCAGTGAGCCGAGATCACACCACTGTAATCCAGCCTGAGTGACAGAGCAAGACTCCGTCTCAAAAAAAAAAAAAAAAAAAAAGAGAGCGAGAGAGAGTGAAAAAGCACAATGGCTATAATTATGTAAATAAATAGAGTGAAAAGGTGAACCACAAAGTGTAAGAAGATAGTCATAATAAATACACTCAACGAAGGACCCGTATTGAGAGTACACAGGCTAGGCACAGTAGCTCAGGCCTGTAATCCCTGCACTTTGGAAGGCCGAGGTGGGCAGATGGTTTGAGCTCAGGAGTTTGAGACCAGCCTGGGCCACGTGGTAAAACCCCAACTCTACAAAAAATACCAAAATTAACCAGAAGTGGTGGTGCACACCTATAGTCCCAGCTACTCAGGAGGATGAAGTTGGAGGATCACTTGAGCCCAGGAAGTCAAGGTTGGAGTGAGCCGAGACTGTGCCACTGGACTCCAGCCTGGGCAACAGAATGAGACTCTGCCTCAAACAAAGAAAAAAAAAGGAAAAAACATATAAATAACTCCTAAAAATCAATGAGGAATAAACATAAATAGAAAAATGGACAAAAGAGGTGAACTGGCAAGAGATACATAGGTACACATATATTCCAAATGGCCAGTAAACATATGAAAAGGTGCATGAGTCATCAAAGAAGGGCAAATTAAGGCTGGGAGATACTACTGCACAACTACCTGCAAGGCTAACATTTAAAAGTCTGGCCGGAGGCTAGGCACGGTGGCTCATGCCTGTAATCCCAGCACTTTGGGAGGCTGAGGTGGGCGGATCACATGAGGTTGGGAGTTTGAGACCAGCCTGATCAACATGGAGAAACCCCATCTCTACTAAAAACACAAAATTAACTGGGTGTAGTGGCACATGTCCGTAATCCCAGCTACTTGGGAGGCTGAGGCAGGGGAATCACTTGAACCCAGGAGGCAGGGGTTGCAGTCAGCCAAGATTGTGCCATTGCACTCCAGCCTGGGCAACAAGAGCAAAACTCCGCGTCAAAAAAATAATAAAAAAAAGTCTGGCTGGGCGCAGTGGCTCACGCCTGTAATCCCAGAACTTTTGGGGGCCAAGGCAGGTGGATCACTTGAGGTCAGGAGTTCAAGACCAGCCTGGCCAACATGATGAAACCCCGTCTACTAAAAATACAAAAAAAAAATAGCCTGGCGTGGTGGTACATGCCTGTAGTCCCAGCTACACAGGAAGCTGAGGCAGGAGAATCATTTGAACCCAGGAGGTGGAGATTGCAGTGAGCCAAGATCACGCCACTGCGCTCCAGCCTGGGCGACAGAGTGAGACTCTATCTTTAAAAAAAAAAAAAAGAATATGCAGAATTGAACTTCTGCTTCTGTCCATAATGCAGTAAAAGTGGTATTAGATATCCTTTTGTCCTAAGCAACTGTACGGCTGAAATATTTGAGATGACTGTTTTCAGGCATTAGACGACAGGCAAGGCAAGGCTGTGACCCTTGAGGAAAGAGAAAAACATAAGCATGTTGCTTCCAACTTCCTGCCTGGGGCACCTTCCCAAACACAGTGCAGGGAGATGAAACCTAAACTGACAGCAGCCATCTCTGTGAACTGAGGAAGCAAAGACTTGGATTTGAGGATGCTGAGGCAGGTAGAATTTGTAGGGCAAGAAATCTGAGAGAAGATGAGGGCACAGGTGGGGTAACAGAACACAGAGGTAGGCAGAAGATGGTGGGAGGCATCCTATGGGTCCACTGCTTCAGATTCTATGAAGTTTAGCAGACAGCAGTGGCTGTGAGGCTGAGAACTGCACAGACACAGAGGTTTCACCGTGCTGGAAGACATTCAAGTACCAGTTCATCCAGGGTGGAGAGACTTTGCTGAGCACCTCTGTTATTTTGTTTTGACCCCAAAAAGGCCAAGCATTAAGTCTAAAGAGTACCCGCTATTGTAAGGGCCAGGTGTCTGGACCAAGGATAAATCCATACTAATAAAGCATAAAACCAAACCTGGCAGGGTCAAACGAACATAACGACCAGTCACTTACAATAATTTAAGTAACTACAGTAACCAAACTACTTGTCAAAACAAAATGAAAACTTCTTTAAAGAAAGATAACAAGATTGAGAATCCCTACAATATAACACCCACATACAATCTGGCATACAATCAAAATTATTTAACATGCAAAAATGCAGGAAAATCTGACTCATAATGTACAGAAAAAGCAATCAATAAAAACAGACCCCAAGATGACTCAGATATTTAAATTAGCAGGCACGGTCTTTATTACAAATACCTTCTAGGACTTAGAGGAAAAGATAGGCCTAATGAATGAAAACATGGTGAATCTCAGCAGAAAAACACAAACTATAAAAAAAAAAACCAGGCTGGGCGCAGTGGCTCATGCCTATAATCCCAGCACTTTGGGAGGCCGAGGCGGGTGGATCACAAGGTCAGGAGATCGAGACCATCCTGGCTAACACGGTGAAACTCCAACTCTTCTAAAAAAAAAAACAAAAAACAAAAAAATTAGCTGAGTGGGGTGGCAGGCGCCTGTAGTCCCAGCTACTTGGGAGGCTGAGGCAGGAGAATGGTATGAACCCAGGAGGTGGAGCTTGTAGTGAGCCGAGATCACTCCACTGCACTCCAGCCTGAGCGACAGAGCAAGACTCTGTCTCAAAAAAAGAAAAAAGGAAAAAAAAAAAACCAGCCAGGCACAGCAGCTCACACCTGTAAACCCAGCACTTTGGGAGGCCTAGGAGGGCAGATTGCTTGAGCTCAGGAGTTCAAGACCAGCCTGGGTAACATGATGAAACCCCGTCTCTACAAAAAAAAAAAAAAAAAAAAAAAAAATCAGCTGGACATGGTGGCGCATGCCCATAGTCCCAGTTACTCAGGAGGCTGAGGTGGGAGAACAGCTTGAGCCTGGGAGATGGAGGTTGCAGTGAACTATGATTGCCACTGCATTCCAACCTGAGTGACAGAGTGAGAGCTTATCTCCAAAAAACAAACAAAAAAAGAGGCAAAAACTGAGAGAATATTTATAGTTATATTTTCATTCTAAATATTGTTCCTTTGCTAAATATTTTCTTCATTAGTCTTACCAGAAGTGTGCCTAGATCAATAATATTTTTCAAAGTTAGCTTTTGGTTTTATTGATTACTTCCGTTAATTTGTTTTTATTTTTATTATTCTCTTCTGTGTACTGTGGGATTACTTTGGTTCTCTGGCTTCTTGAGTTACATGCTTAGTTCTCTTGCTCTTGTTCAGTCTTTCCTGTTTTCTAATAAATGCTTTTTTTTTTTTGAGATGGTGTCTCACTCTGTCGCCCAGGGTAGAGTGCAATGGCGCGATCTCGGCTCACTGCAACCTCTGTACCCCAGGTTCAAGCGATTATCCTGCCTCAGCCTCCCGAGTAGCTATAGGCAGCTGCCACCAAGCCTAGCTAATTTTTGTATTTTTAGTAGAGACAGGGTTTCACCATCTTGGCCAGGCTGGTCTTGAACTCCTGACCTTGTGATCCACCCACCTCAGCCTCCCAAAGTGCTGGGATTACAGGCGTGAGCCACTGTGCCCAGCCAA
The DNA here is from genome assembly GCF_028878055.3 of Symphalangus syndactylus. NCBI lineage: Eukaryota > Metazoa > Chordata > Mammalia > Primates > Hylobatidae > Symphalangus > Symphalangus syndactylus. The sequence goes on from NC_072425.2 coordinate 14,062,021, forward strand.
ATAAATGCTTTTAAGACTAAAGAAGTGATAGAATTAAAGGAAAAAATAAACAAATATATCATTATAGCTGTTCATCTTCAGCATCACTCTTTCAGTAAAAAAGAGAGATACCGCCAGGCACAGTGGCTCACACCTGTAATCCCAGCACTCTGGAGGCCCAGGAGGGCAGATTGCTTGAGCTCAGGAGTTCAAGACCAGCCTGGGTAACATGGTGAAACCCTGACTCTACAAAAAAAAAAAAAAAAAAACCTCAGCAGAACTATAGATGAAATAAGTAAAAAATAGAAAGTAAGAATATAGAAGATGTTTAAACAAAAGCATGAAACAACTTGATTTATAGAAAACTACATGCAACAACACATACTTTTTTCAAGTACAAATGGAACATTCACTAAGATAGGTTATATGCTGGGCCATAAAATTAGTCTCAGTAAATGTCAGAAGACTGAAATTCTACAGAAGATGTTCTCTGACCACAATGAAATTAAATTAGAAACCAAGATATCTAGAATTCCCAAATATTTGGAAATCAAACAGTTTGATAATAACACATGAAAACTTACGTGATAAACTTATGTGATAGAGCTAACACAGTGTTTAGAAGGAAATACACAGCTTTAAATGCTTATGTTGGACAAGAAAGGTTTGGAATCGATCTAAATTTCTACTTTAAGAAGCTAGAAAAAAAGAACAAATTAAACCCAAAGTAGGCTGGGTGCAGTGGCTCATGCCTATAATCCCAGCACTTTGGGAGGCCAAGGCAGGAAGATCGCTTGAAGCCAGGAGTTTGAGACCATCCTGGGCAACATAGCGAGACTCCATCTCCACGAAAAAAATTTTTTTAAGTAAAAGAAAGAAAATAAAGAGCAGAAATCAATAAAATGGAAAACAATTGAGAAAGTTAACAAATATTTTTTTGAAAAGATTAATAAAATTGGTAAACCCTCAGCAAAACTAACTGAAAAGGTGTGTGAGAGAGAGAAACAGAGAGAAAAAACACAAATTACCAATGTGAGGAATGGAAAAAGCATATCACCACAGACCCTATAGACATTAAAAGGATAACAAGGGAATATTACAAACAAAAACAGGGGAAACTAATCGATGGTGCTAAAACGTAAGACAGTAGTTATCTCTGAGGAGGAGGAAGGCAGGAGTGAAACTGGAAGGGGGCACAAGGCTTTCTGGTATGTACTCATAATTTTCTACTTCTTGAGCAAGATAGTGGAATGTGGAGGTATTCATTCATCAAGCTGTACATTTACAATTTGTGTCCCTTTCTGTATGCATATTATACTTTTTAAAAAAAATATTAAAATATCAGGTCACGCAAGGGAGCTCAATCCTGTAATCTTAACACTTCGGGAGATTGAGACAGGAGTATCACCTGAGCCCAGGAGTTCAAGACCAGCTTAGACACCATAGCAAGACTCTGTCTCTATAAATTTTTTTTTTAATTAGCCAGGTGTGGTAGTGCACACATGTGGTCCCAGCTACTCAAGAGGCTGAGGTGGGAGGAGTGCCTGAGCCCGGGAGGTCAAGGTTATAGCAAGCTTGAACTCCTGGGCTCAGGCAATCACACCACTGCACTCCAGTCTGGGAGACAGAGTGAGACTGTCTCAAAACAAACAAACAAACAAACAAAAAAAAAAAACCACCATACACAAGTTCCACCAACAGATGGACAAAATTTGGTGTAGATATATATACACACACAATGGGATATTATTCAGCCTTAAAAAAGAAGGAAATTCTGATACATGTAACAACAGATGCACCTTTAAAACATGCTAAGTGAGGCCAGGCACGGTGGCTCATGCCTATAATCCCCGCATTTTGGGAGGCCTAGGCAGGCGGATCACCTGAGGTCAGGAGTTCAAGACCAGCCTGACCAATATGGAGAAACCCCATCTCTACTAAAAATACAAAATTAGCTGGGCGTGGTGGCATATGTCTGTAATTCCAGCTACTTGGGAGGGTGAGGCAGGAGAATTGCTTGAACCCGGGAGGCAGAGGTTGCAGTGAGCCGAGATCGCGCCATTGTACTCCACCTTGGGCAACAAGAGCGAAACTCCATCTCAAAAACAAACAAACAAACAAACAAACAAAAAATGCTAAGTGAAATAAGCCAGACGCAAAAGGGCAAATATTGTATTATTATAGTTATATGAAGTCCTAGAATGAGCAAATTCATAGAGAGAAAAAGCATAAAAGTGGTTACCAAGAGGTGGGGAAAGAGGGAAATGGGATATTATTTTTTAATGGGTACAGAGTTTCTACTTAGGATGATGAAAAAGTTCTGAAAATGGATAGTGGTGATGACTGCATCACTGTGAATATACTTAATGCCACTGAATTATACACCTAAACAGGTTAAAATGGTAATTTTTATGTATATTTTACCACAATAAAAAAATAGACACAGAAGGAAGATGACAAAGGGAAAGTTATCATTTGAAAAGCATCGCGATACGATGCACACATTGTGCGGCCACTGTGGCTCTAAGGCCTGTCACCTTCCGAAGTCTACCTGTGGCAAATGTGGCTACCCCGCCAAGCGCAAGAGGAAGTATGACTGGAGTGCCAAGGCTAAAAGACTAAAGGCCACAGGGACTGGCCAAATGAAGCGGCGTGGATTTCCATAAAGGAACAATGCCTAAACCCAAGAGAGCAGCTGTTGCAGCATCCAGTTCATCTCAAGAATTTATTTGCTTTTTTTTTTTTTTTAAGACAGGTTTCCCTCTGTCACCCAGGCTGGAGTGCACTGGCACAATCCCAGGTAGCTGGGATTACAGGTGTGCATCACCAAGCCTGGCTAATTTTTAAGTAGAGATGGGTTTTCACCATGTTGGCCAGGCTGGTCTCAAACTCCTGAGCTCAAGTGATCCGCCCACCTTAGCCTCCTGAAGTGCTGGGATTACAGGCATGAGCCACCAAGCCCAGCCAAGAATTTCAAAGATTAGCCACACAATAAATGTTCTGGTTTTTAAAAATACAAAAATAAATAAATAAAATAAACATATGTAAGTATATTCATTGGGTAAGAAACCCCAGCACTAGATAAAAAGTCCTAGGATACATAAGAAAATAAGTTAGCTATTTGAGAACTTTCTCTCATTCCTTGTAAGTGAATAAAAAGTTTAATTTCTCATTTAGTCCATTTAATATCATTATTATCAAGAATTTTTTTTATGGAGAGCCTATGTATTCAGCATTATGCTGGGGAAATAGAAAATGAGATGAAATCTGCATTCACAAGCTTACAGTTTACTTAAGGAGTTTGAGGCTGCAGTGAACAGTGATCATATCATTGTACTCCAGCCTGGGCGACAAAGCAAGACCTTACTTATCTCTTAAAAATTTTTTTTAAAAGGCCAGGTGTGGTGGCTCATGCCTGTAATCCCAGCACTTTGGGAGGCTGAGGCGGGCGGATCACGAGGTCAGGAGATTGAGACCATACTGGCTAACACCGTGAAACTCGGTCTCTACTAAAAATACAAAAATTAGCTGGGTGTGGTGGCGGGCGCCTGTAGTCCTAGCTACTCGGGAGGCTGAGGCAGGAGAATGGCGTGAACCCAGGAGGCGGAGCTTGCAGTGAGCCGAGATCGCGCCACTGCACTCCAGCCTGGGTGACAGAGTGAGACTCCATCTCAAAAAAAAAATAAAAATAAAAAAGTTAAAAAATAAAAAAACAAACCTACCTACGTTTCAACACTCTCTTCCATGAAACTCACACAAAACAATTAGGAAATACTACTAGGCAGTATATGATTATGTATTCATTTGTGTTGCAGAAGAGTTACAAGGGCAGAAGTTACAGAAAATTTAATGAGGACCAGAGATGTAAAATATGGTTTCAGAAGGGAGGTGGGACTGGAAGAGAGTATTGAAAGGTTAAGTAGGTTTGTTTTTTGTTTGTTTGTTTTTTACTTTTAAGGGATAGGGTCTTGCTTTATCACACAGGCTGGAGTACAATGATATGATCACAGTTTGCTGCAGCCTTGAACTCCTGGACTCAAGTGATCCTTCTGCCTCAGCCTCCCAAGTGGCTAGACAAGCGCATGACATTATTATGCCTAGCTAATTTTTTTATTTTTAGTAGTAATAGGGTGTTGCTATGTTGCCCAGGCTGCTGTCTCAAACTCCTCGTCTCGGAGGATCGTCCCGCCTTGGGTTCACGAAGTGCTGGGATTACAGGTGTGAGCCACTGCACCTGGCCAACAGGTAGGATCTGAACACACAGGGGAGTGACATCAGGGGCACAACCACCAAAAAGGCAGGGACGAACACAGCAAGGAGTCAGGGAACTGCAGAGGCACAGGGCAGAGAAGGCCTTTGGGAGACCTCCTCTTACTGAAGCCCATCTTCAGTAGCCATTTTAATCTTTTTACCCCCTTGTCACAGAAAATATGCCTGACACATTCCTATGGGTTTAATTCCCAGCTAAATCATGTTAACACATCCCTCTCCTTCCCACTCAAAAAATGCATCTATTTGCAACACACTTTACAACACATCAGTGTGTTCATACTTGGAGATCTGAAGCACAAGCACGGTTATGTCCTTAACTGATACAAAATGATTTCACATTTTTTCCCACTTCTATTTTCTTTGACAACATGCTTCGTTTAAATGAAGTAAAACTCTTTTGGTCAAATCATCTTTGATCATCTTTCTTTACTTACCCCACAACTGAAACTTCTGTTTTCTTCTATATTACTAATTTCTTAAAATGGGTAGTAAGGTTTCATGAAAAATAAGAAGCCCATACAAAACATATTAGACTATTGGAAACAACTGAGTGCCTATAAAAAATGTACACACATGGCCAGGCACAGTGGCTCACATGTGTGATCCCATTGCTTTGGGAGGCCAAGGCAGGAGGATCACTGGAGCCCAGGAGTTCAAGGCCACAGTGAGCTACGACTGTGCCACTACACTCCAGCCTGGGTGACAAAACAAGACCCCCTCTCTAAAATAAAACAAAGTACACACCTCCAATTTTGCATTTTCACAGTCCATGTACCACAATCCAATCCCTAGCATTAAGTAGATGGATATAATCTTTCCAAATAACCTTTTTTTTTTTTTTTTTTTTGGAGATGGAGTCTCGCTCTGTTGCCCAGGCTGGAGTGCAGTGGTGTGATCTTGGCTCACTGCAACCTCCACCTCCCAGGTTCAAGCGATTCTCCTGCCTCAGCCTCCGGAGTAGCTGGGATTACAGGCACATGCCACCACGCCCTGCTGATTTTTGTATTTTTAGTAGAGATGGGGTTTCACCATGTTGGTCAGACTGGTCTCAAACTCCTGACTTCAGGTGATCCGCCCGCCTCAGCCTCCCAAAGTGCTGGGATTACAGGCATGAGCCACCACGCCCAGCCTGTCCAAATAACCTCTTTGAGAATCTGATAGCCAGGCACGGTGGCTCACGCCTGAAATCCCAGCACTTTGAGAGGTCAAGCTAGGTAGATCACGAGGTCACGAGATCAAAACCATCCTGGCTAACAGGGTGAAACCCCGTCTCTACTAAAAATACAAAAAATTAGGCTGAGGCAGGAAGGAGAATCGCTTGAACTCGGGAGTTGGAGGTTGCAGTGAGCTGAGATTGTGCCACTGCACTCCAGTATGGGCAACAGAGCAAGACTGTCTCAAAAAAAAAAAAAAAAAAAGAACCTGACAAATTTAACTTTAATGCCTATAGGATCCAATAATTGCACTTCCTCCCACCTTCTAATGTATACAGATACTTAGTATAATTTTTGTTTGTTTGTTTGAGACAGGGTCTCACTCTGTCACCCAGACTGGAGTGCAATGGCATCATCACAGCTCACTGCAGCCTTGGCTTCCCAGGCTCAGGTGATTCTCCCACTTTAGCCTCTTGAGTAGCTGGGATTACAGGCGTGTACCACCATGCCCAGCTAATTTTTTGTACTGTCAGTAGAGATGGGGTTTCGCCATGTTGCCCAGGCTGGTCTTGAATTCCTGGGCTCAAGTGATCCATCTGCATTGGCCTCCCAAAGTGCTGGGATTACAGACATGAGCCACCACACCTGGCCTTAGTATAATTTTAAGAGTAATGAGAATTACAGTGTTTGTTTTTTTGAGACAGAGTCTTGCTCTGTCACCCAGGCTGGAGTACGGTGGCATGATCTTGGCTCACTGCAACCTCCGCTTCCCAGGTTCACGTGATCCCTCTGCCTCAGCCTCCCATGTAGGTGGGACTATAGGTGCGTGCCACCATGCCGACTAAGTTTTGTATTTTTAGTAGAGACGAGGTTTCACCATGTTGGCCAGGGTGGTCTCGAACTCCTGACCTCAAGTGATCTGCCCGTCTTGGCCTCCTAAAGTGCTGGGATTATAGGCATGAGCCACAGTGCCCAGCCTACAGTGTTGATTTATCAAGTTTCTATTATTTTAAATAAAGTTTTGAGAACCATAGTTTTAACTGATAGTAAATAATTTTTTTTTTGAGACAGGGTCTTGCTCTGTTGCCCAGGCTGGAGTGCAGTGGCGCAATCACAGCTTACCACTGCAGCCTCGACCTCCATTTCAATAAAAGGCAACTCTATTCTTCCAGTTATTCAGTTCAAAAACCTGAGAGTCACACTTGGCCCCTCTCACACCCCCATACCCCACATCTAATCGAGAGCAAATCTTGTCGGTTCTACCCTCCACCCAGTGCCACCACTTTGGTCCAAGCATCATCACTCTTACCTGGCTCCGTGCAATCAACGCCCCCGTGGAATCCCTGCTCCCTTGTTCTCCTTCAGATCTTAGCAGCCGGAGAGATTCTATTTAATACTAAAACATACATCAGATAGTATAGCCCCCTTGGAAAATTCTCCAAGGCCTTCCCACATCATATGAATCAAAGTCAAAATCCTTGAAATGGCCAATGAGGCCACCCTCTCCTTCAGCTATTCTCTTCCCACCCTCCATTTTACCTCCTGCATCTCTCCTTTTGCTCTCTGCTCCAGTGCAGTGGCCTCTAGGCTGCTCCTTGAAACTAGCAAGCTCTGCCTCAGGTCTCTGCATCCTGGTTCCCTCGGCCTGAAATGCTTTCACATATTTCAACAGTGCCCTGCTGCTCATCTTCTTCCTTCAGGTGTTTAATCAAATGCCGCCCTCTCAGTCAGGCCTCTCTAGCCACCCTAACTAAAATTACACCTCCTACCCCATTCCCTGTCCCCTTCTCTACGTTATTCTTCTCCTCAGCACATATCACTAACGTATCTGTATTTTATTTACTTAGCTTATTTATGATGTGTCTCCTCCCACTAGAATGTAAGTTCTAGGAGGGCAGGGATTGTTTTGTTTACAAATATATCATTGGTGACTAGAACACTACCTGTCATAGTCTGTGCTCAATAAAATGTTTGTTGAAGAAAGAAGGAAACACTAAGGAAAAAGTTGACTACTAAATGCTTTCAATTGTTTTACCAACTCTCCCAAAAGTGAATTTTCTTAGTCAAGCCACTGAAATTTGAAAGGAACATATGATGCATGAAATATTTAATAACGTGGTTTCCTTTTTTCCCTTGTAAATACGACTAGCCCTTTGACCCTGAATGATTCTGGCAAAAAGTTGCCATCTGCCCACTCTTTCAGATTCACCATCAACAACAACAACCAATGCTATTCTTGGCTTCCAGATCCATGTCTGATTCAACACCGTACATTTCTGAATTCAAGTTTTTCAATCTAACCTACATGGATATTAACCAACTCTAGAAAGATCAGCCTATGAAAGATCACAAACAATCTGTAACACAAAATAACATGGTATTCCCTTAGAAAAAGAATACCCAGGGTCCAAAGAAATTGGTTTGTCTTCAGACACAACTTAAGCACATTCTTTCATAAAAAGGGATCTGAAAAAAGTGACAGGTTGGGCTGTCATCAATTCAGTTTTTATTTTTATTTATTTATTTATTTTGAGATGGAGTCTCACTCCGTCGCCCAGGCTGGGAGTGCAGTGGCGCGCGATCTCAGCTCATTGCAACCTCCACCTCCTGGGTTTAAGCAATTCTGTCTCAGCCTCCCGAGTAGCTGGGACTAAAGGCACCTGCCACCATGCCCAGCTAATTTTTGTATTTTTAGTAGAGACGGGGTTTCACCTTGTTGGTCAAGCTGGTCTCAAACTCCTGACCTCAGGTGATCCACATGCATCAGCCTCCCAAAGTGCTGGGATTACAGGCATGAGCCACCGTGCCTGGCCTCAGTTTTTAAATCTTCCTATTTTTCATATTACAAGATAACCCAAGTGTGTTGTAAAAAGACGCTTGGAACATCACACAAACCAAAAAGAGAAAGTTTTGTCCTATTCCACCTAAAGCTCAAGTCCCCAGAGATAAAAACTTCAGTCTAAAATCCTTCCATACTTTTTTTTCCTGGACATACACAAATAAACAGATATTTTTGTTTTACAAAAATGGGGCCATACCATAAATAATGATTTTCAAATTGCTTTTTTTCTACTCACCACAACACAGACACCATTCAGTGTTAGTACGTCAGCAACAGACATCCCTATGTGCCTTCTTGATAGACTTTCCATAGCAACGGTTCTCAAACTTTGTTTTGAGATGGGGTCTTGCTCTGTTACCCAGCCTGGAGTGCAGTGGTGTGATCATGGCTCACTACAACATTGGCCTCCCAAGCTCAAGTGACCCTCCCACCTCAGCCACTCAGGTAGCTGGGAACACAGGTGTGATACCACGCCTGGCTAATTTTTTTTGTTCTTGTTGCAGAGACAGGGTCTTCCTATGTTGCCCAGGCTGATCTCGAATTCCTGGGCTCAAGCGAGCCACCTGCCTTCGGCCTCCCAAAGTATGAAATTACAGGCATAAACCACAGTGCCTGGCCTCAAACTTTTTAATCTCAGGCCCTTGTCATACTCTTGAAAAATAACTGAAGGCCCCTAAGAGGCTTAGTTTGTGTAGGTTATCTCATCAATAGTTACCATATTAGAGATGAATACTGAAATTTAAAAAAATAATTATTCATTTAAAAACAAATATTTTTATTACTGGAAAATAACTGTTTTCTCCCCCCAAAACAGACTTTCTAGATAACCATAGATATTGTTCTTTGATGCTACATCAAAACATGGTAAATGGTAGTTTCTGCCGGGCGCGGTGGCTCACACTTGTAATCCCAGCAATTTGGGAGGCCGAGGCGGGCGGATCACGAGGTCAGGAGATCGAGACCACGGTGAAACCCCGTCTCTACTAAAAATACAAAAAAAATTAGCCAGGCGTGGTGGCGGGTGCCTGTAGTCCCAGCTACTCGGAGAGGCTGAGGCAGGAGAATGGCGTGAACCCGGGAGGCGGAGCTTGCAGTGAGCCGAGATCACGCCACTGCACTCCAGCCTGGGCGACAGAGCGAGACTCCGTCTCAAAAAAAAAAAAAAAAAAGGTAGTTTCTTTTTTTTTTTTTTTGAGACGGAGTCTCGCTCTGTCACCCAGGCTGAAGTGCAGTGGTGCGATCTCAGGTCACTGCAACCTCTGCCCCTGGGGCTCAAGATATTCTCCTGCCTCAGCCTCCCGAGTAGCTGAGATTACAGGTGCATGCCACCACGCCCGGCTAATTTTTGTATTTTTAGTAGAGACGGGGTTTCACCACGTTGGCCAGGCCAGTTTCGAACTACTGACCTCAAGTGATCCGCCTGCCTCATCCTCCCAAAGTGCTGGGATTACAGGCGTGTGCTACCACGCCCAGCTAATTTTGTATTTCTAGTAGAGACGGGGTTTCTCCATGTTAGTCAGGCTGGTCCTGAACTCCCGACCTCAGGTGATCTGCCCACTTTGGCCTTCCAAAGTGCTGGGATTACAGGCATGAGCCACTGCGCCCGGCCTAGCCAGGAATTTCTTAAAGGCTGGCTGCCATGTAGAATCTGAAACCCTACCAATGAACTGTATTCTTTTCCCCCCCATAGATAGGGTCTCCCTCTATTGCCCAAATTGGAATGTAGTGTTGTGTTCATGGCTGACTGCAGCCTCGACTCTTTGGCTCCAGTGGGAGCTTGGCTAATTTTTTAAATTTGTGTAGAGGTAAGAGCTCACTAGATTGCACAGCTGGTTTCGAACTCCTGACCTCAGGTGATCCACTTGCCTCGGCCTCCCAAAGTGCTGGGATTACAGGCACGAGCCACAGCACCTGGCCTCCATTTTGCACTTTGAATGGATCTTTAATCTGTGCCTGATTTTATATCATGCATTGATCATTTAGAAAATAATGGTTTGGCTGGGCACGGTGGCTCACACTTGTAATCCCAGCATTTTGGGAGGCTGAGGTGGCCAGATCATTTGAAGTCAGGAGTTCAAGGCCAGCCTGGCTAACATGGTGAAACTCCATCTCTACTAAAAATACAAAAATTGTTCACTTGTGGTGGTGCATGTCTGTAATCCCAGCTACTCAGGAGGCTGAGGCACAAGAATTGCTTAAACCTGGGAGGCGGAGGTTGCAGTGAGCCAAGATCACGCCACTACACTCCAGCCTAGACGACATAGCAAGACTCTGTCTCAAAAACAAACAAAAAAGAAAATATTGATTTACTGATTTATGTAGATCTTCCAAATAATACACTTCATTATATTAAAATATGGCATATGTAAATATTACCACCAATCTCTGTATCACAGAGGCAGACAAAAATTTTCCATTAGCCAGGTGTGGTGGTGCGCACCTGTAATCCCAGCTACTTGGGAGGCTGAGGCAGGAGAATCGCTTGAACCCGGGAGGCAGAGGTTGTAGTGAGCCGAGATTGCACCATCGCACTCCAGCCTGGGCGACAAGAGCGAAACTCTATCCCAAAGAGGAAAAAAAAAATTCTCCAAAATCCTAATTTTCACTGGAAAGCTGAAATTTCATCATTGGCAACAAATGCTACCTGTTGTTTTCTTTGAAAGATTCCTTCATACACTTTTTATTTTTATTTTTATTTTTTGAGACGGAGTCTCGCTCTTTCACCCAGGCTGGAGTGCAGTGGCGCAATCTCGGCTCACTGCAGGCTCCGCCCCCCGGGGTTCACGCTATTCTCCTGCCTCAGCCTCCCTTGTAGCTGGGACTACAGGCGCCTGCCACCTCGCCTGGCTAATTTTTTCTATTTTTAGTAAAGACACGGTTTCACCATGTTAGCCAGGATGGTCTCGATCTCCTGACCTCGTGATCCGCCCGCCTCGGCCTCCCAAAGTGCTGGGATTACAGGCGTGAGCCACTGCGCCCGGCCTTCATACACTTTTTAGTTTGAATAACCACAGTTTGTCATAGTTTCAAGTAAAAATGGTAGTCCATGAAAAAAGTGGCTGGTTCAGTTTGCAACCCAATCACCAAAGTGCTTTTCCTGGATATAATCATTACACTTTACTGTACAGAAGTGCTTGATGCATACCCCCCTTTTTAACCCAAGAATATTAAGAAGACATACACAAGGGTCAAAATGCAATAAAATTAATAATTTTTGCTGCTTCGTCAAGGTATTTTCCAGTGAAAACTGGCCAGACGCGGTGGCTCACTCCTGTAATCCCAGCACTTTGGGAGGCCAAGGCGGGTGGATCACCTGAGGTCAAGAGTTCAGGATGAGGACGGGCGCGGTGGCTCAAGCCTGTAATCCCAGCACTTTGGGAGGCCGAGGCGGGCAGATCACGAGGTCAGGAGATCGAGACCATCCTGGCTAACACGGTGAAACCCCGTCTCTACTAAAAATACAAAAAATTAGCCGGGCGTGTTGGTGGGCGCCTGTAGTCCCAGCTACTCAGGAGGCTGAGGCACGAGAATGGCGTGAACCCGGGAGGCAGAGCTTGCAGTGAGCCGAGATTGCGCCACTGCACTCCAGCCTGGGGGACAGAGCAAGACTCCGTCTCAAAAAAAAAAAAAAAAAAGAGTTCAGGACCAGCCTGGCCAACATGGCGAAACCCCGTCTCTACTAAAAAATACAAAAATTAGCCGGCGTCAGTGGTGCGTGCCTGTAGTCCCAGCTACTTGGGAGGCTGAGGCAGGAGAATCGCCTGAACCCAGGAGGCAGAGGTTACAGTGAGCCAAGATTGCGACACTGCTCTCCAGCCTGGGTGACACAGACAGAATCTGACTCAAAAAAAAAAAGATATTTTTCAGTGAAAAGTGGATATGTGTGTGTGTGTGTGTGTGTGTGTGTGTGTATATATTTTTTAACTGTGAGTGCATGTCATGAAGAATGCAATGACTACAAGTACAGTTAGGTGCCACAACCCTGATTCATGCTAAGACACCTGCTTTACTTTTGTACCATTAGTGCAAACGTCAACACAGCAAAAGAGACAAGATCTTGGTACTCCATTAACATGAAAATAGTTTTAGCCTCTCAAGCCCTGAAGGGATATCAGGGACACGCAGGGAACTACACTGCTTTCTCTACTAGCTTCCCAGAATGGGATTACTGGGTCATTGGCACGTACATTTCGAATTCTGATAAGTTCCGCCAAAGCTCTCCAAAAAGTCTGTACCAATTTTCACTATGTAAGGTGCATGATCATCACTAGTTAAAATGTAAATAATTCGCTTTTTAAATCCTGAATTTGGGAACCATCATAACACATTACCATATTTGCCTGCCTAAAAACAAAGCTAAAATAGAACTAATGTTTCAAGGCAAAGTAAAATCCAAGCACCCGGATTTATTTAGATGAAGTGAATATTTTCCTGTAAGAAAGTAAAACTTCAACTGTCAAATGCAAGTTCATCCAACAGAAGCCTTTGTTTATTGCAGTCACCCAATGTTAAGAGGTATTCCTGAGTGAATTTCAAAGTATAAGCCACTGGCACACTTCGTACGTTTGCTTATAGGATAGGTGGGCTCAACTGACTTTTTAATATAAAGGACACAATCCGAAAACTGTCAGGCTGCAACAGTACAAACAGTAACCCTAATTAATTGGTTACAGACATCAGTGTAAGCCGACCCTTAGCTTTACCTTCGCATAGAATTACTGGACATGAACAACATAAAATGTACTGGCAGCACTCAAATGCCAAATATGTTCATAAAAATGTCAAAGACAACCTTTATTGGCCCAAATGTCATTCTAAACAGGGAGAAGAGAGGATGAAAGCTTCATCAACGAGGAAGAGATTACTCCTTACGGAAGGTAAGACAGAAGTTGTGTATCTAAAATTCACAAGGAATGCTGCTTCCCCACTTGATTTTTCCCACATGGCTCCAAAGTGAGTATTTTCAAGCCCTACTTATGATGGAAAAGGTCAAGGATATTAGCGTCAACCAGTATCTATGATTCTTAACCTTCTAAGGAACACAAACCACTTTGAGAATATGACAAAAGCTCTCTGTAGACAAAGCAGTAAAGAATCCATGCTTGTCAGAAGAGCCCATGACTTCGGTTAGAGCAGAATCATGGAACCAGGGATCCTAAGAAACCACTGAAGTCCAGCCCCTCAGGAAACTGAAGCCCTGGAACAGTAAAATGGCTTGTCCAAGGTCAACAGTGAATTAGCAGAGGAATCAGGCAAGAAATAAGCAACTTAAATAGATTTTGAATAAAGCCGAAGTCACGAAGTAACTTTTTCTTATACAAAGAAAGTTCCACCAGAAACTAAGAGATAACTACAGTAACAAATTTATTAAGTGGAACTGCAAGGAACTGTCGCAAGTACTGTAGTTCAAAGTTCCTTGAAGGCCTAAGATGAATGCATGAGGAAAACCATGAGCAGAAATTTTGAAAAGCACTCACCATGTTCCACAAAAACATTGCAGTGTGGACCCCCATGCCTCGATGATTCCTTCTTCCCTGCTCCTTTGATAAAATGCAGGGCAGGCAAGCTTGGCCTTCTTTGGTCCCCAAGAACTTTTCCAGGCTGCTGCCCCATAAAGTAATAATAGGTACCCCTTTCCAGAAGAGGGTTCAAGATCTTCCAGAACGGTCAGCGAGCGTAGAGGGAAATGGCATATACGTGGGATTTTCACATTCGCTGCATCTCCACAAGTCAGCAATTGAAGTCAATCACAGAATGACATCTTCCATAACAAAAGGAAGCACTTTTTTTAGGTTGACACTTGCAAAGCAGGAGTTCCAATTATTTTCGCAGTTATCAATTTTATGTAATTGCAATGTTACCCAAAAGTTTCTTGATTTTTTTTAAACGGGCTGAATAACGATTTCTTTTCAAGAAGAAAAACTAAACAGAAATATTCATAGGGGATGCTGAAAAGGGTCAATAATGCTAGTCATTTCAATTCTCACACATAAAGGAAACGCTGATGGTCTTTGGTTACTCCTCCAGAACTTTTCCTGTGGAAGTCACCAACCCCCTATCTTAGCTTCTTCATCTTCCAACAAATTTCCTGCCGAACTAGTGGCCGCTCTCGCTTCTCTGCTCTGCTCTCCGGAAAAGGACACGGGTCACCCAGATTTCAGCGAGTTTGCCCTCGACTCTGACGAAAAGGAATGCATTGCCAGCAACTTTTAAGTCCGCTTTTTAAAAGGCCTGTGGAACCAATCCAGACTTTTCCTTTGCATTAAAGTTTTTGGCTGAGCTGAGACTAAGGGGGCCGTAGGTGACATTGGAAGAAGTCAGAGCATTAGAGGCTCGCGGGAGCCACCTTGGGGGAAGGGGAGACCCCTTGACAGCAGGGGACGGATTTGAATGGGAGGCTCCGTGGCCAAAGTTGGGGCCGGGATCCGGAATAAGGGGCGGCTCGGGGCTGAGGGAAGCTGCCGGGGCGCGGCACGGGCAGCTTACTCCGGGGCGACGCTCTTCCACGCCTCGGAAAACGGGGTGTCCCAAGCTGGGGGAAACAGACCATCCCCAGTGTCCCAAAGCCGGGGCGGGGCTGTAAGGGACGAAGGACTCTCGCAGCCCAGAGAGCGGAAGGCGGGCCCCGTGTAGAGGAGGCCCGGCCGCCTCAGCTGCCCCAAGCCCGGGGGTCTCTGCCCGAGACACCCCCTCCCCCGGCCCCGGACGCTGACACCACCACCGCCCTCAGGCAGTCACATCCCCCGAGCTCCGCCGAGGGACCCAGCCGCTCCCCGCCGGTAGGGGCCGTGGACAGCGGAGGGACTCCTCAGCCGCAGGTCTCGGGAACCGGCTCCGGCTCCAGCGCTGCTCAGGCACAGACACCAAACCCCGAAGCCGCCATGATGGATTACGAGCCGCTCCACAACGAGGCCAGGCCCCGCCCTCGGCCCCGCCCACGGCGACGTCCGGAGCCCTCCTCGAGGGGACCTGGATGCCCCCAGAGCCGCTTTCCCGGGACACCGCCGCGCCTCCCGGCTCTGGTCCCACTGCCTGCGAAAGCCCGGCCCGGCGCGACCTTTTAAATGTGGCTTCTCTCAGCGCAAGGTGAGTGGTAAGGAAGCACCCGCCTCCTCTGTATTGCCATTGGCCTCCGACAATCCGGGTCAGGGCTCTTTCCTCCGTCCCATTGGCCGCTGGGGGCAGTAGGGCTGGATCTCCCAGCCAACCGTGTTCGGCGCAGTCCGCGGTGCGTGCCGGGAGTTGTGGTCCCACGGCACGCGCCCGAGTCCGCCCGCACCAAGACTCCTGGCCCGGGCCCCGACTGCTGGGGCTCGGCCCCGCCCTCCTGGGACCTGGTAGACTCTGGCCGGCCTAGCGTAGGCCGGACCGTGTCTCCCCGGCGCGAGTAGTGAGACCTGGAAGAGCCAAAGCGAGGGAAAAACTGCGGATTGGATTTTCCTGGAACCGGAGTCGGATAACTTCCTTCAGTCTCTAAGGGAGAAAATTTGGCTCGCTCCTAGAAACCAAGGTTTTTGATGCCTCTCAACCCCTTTACCCTCCAAAAAGCATAAATGTTAGAACTAGCGGGCCGGGCGCGGTGGCCCACGCCTGTAATCCCAGTACTTTGGGAGGCCGAGACGGGCGGATCACCTGAGGTCGGGAGTTCGAGACCAGCCTGACCAACATGGAGAAACCCCGTCTCTACTAAAAATACAAAATTCCCCGGGCGTGGTGGCACATGCCTGTAATCCCAGCTACTCAGGACGTTGAGGCAGGAGAATCGCTTGAACCCGGGGGGCAGAGATTGCGGTGAGCCGAGATCGCACCATTGCACTCTAGCCTGGGCAACAAGAGCGAAGCTGCATCTCAAAAAAAAAAAAAAAAAAAAAAAAAAAAAAAAAAAAAAAAAATAGCCAAGAAATATACAGACATAGGGAAAACATCCGACATGTTGCTAACGAATTCAACTGTTTCTTTGGGCATTAGGAGGCTTACTCATTACAGAAAAGGCATTTGTTGGGTTTGCCAGGCGCTATCAGATGTTTGCCCCGGAACGAACCTTTAACATTATAAACATTTCACAGGTGAACACGTGTTCACATGAAAACATCCTCTATATTAGCCGAGAAAATGCCCAGATGGTTGGGTTTAGCAAGTCTACAGAACCAATGACCTAGATGTGCCAAAGCCACACCCGACAAATAATCCATGTTCTGCGACTAAAAAGCACCTTGGTCCCTATTACAGGCTCTCCACGTCTCCCCAGAGCGATGCACCTGACAGGCATCCCATTTCTCCCTTTCTTTCTTTCATTGTCTTTTCTTTTCCTTTTCTTTTCTTTCTTTCCTTCCTTCCCTTTTTTTTTCAGATGGAGTTTCGCTCCAGGCTGCGATGCAGTAACAGGATTTCAGCTCACCACAACCTTCACCTCCCGGGTTCAAGCGATTCTCCTGCCTCAGCTTCCCGAGTAGCTGGGATTACAGGCATACACCATCACACGTGCCTAATTTTTGTATTTTTAGTAGAGACAGGGTTTCCCTATGTTGGCCAGGCTGGTCTCAAACTCCTGACCTCAAGTGATCCACCCACCTTGGCCTCCCAAAGTGGTGGGATTACAGGCGTGAGCCACTGCGCCCGGCCCGAGATCCCGTTTCTAAGGAGGGATCCACTTATCACAGGGCCTACTTTACACCCAGCACTGTTTACACTCCATAAACTGCATTATCTCGTGTAATCCTCACTATAGCCCAGTGAGGCATGTAATACTATTCCCCATAATACAGATGGGGAAACAGAGATGTGACTTACCTACCCAAGGTCACTTGGCCAATATGTGACAGAGTCACAATTTCATCCCAGACTGACCTTGCTCCAAAACCTATGTTCCCACTGTACCATTATCAAAAACCTGTTGATCTGAGACCACTGATTTTTCACAAGTTGCTACTAATATGGGAGGAACAGCTGCATGATGAGTGTTGTACATTCAGCTATTATATTAAGTATTTTAGAAATATTTCTGCTGCATTTAAAGATGACACTTACTTTTGATACTGGTTTCAAGAGGAATTAGTTACTTGGAAGGTACTGAATGGAAAACATGAAAAATTGTGCCTAGATTTAAAACTGGAATTTATATTCAGATGTGATTTGGTTTAGCTTTGTTCTCTCACAAAATCATCTGGCTGACAATCTTAGTTCTGTAGTGTCATTCTTCAACTGTCAATGCCCTTGTTCTCCTTTATTTACCCATTATTTTTATTATTTACTTATTTGAGGCAGAGTCTTGCTCTGTTGCCCAGGCTGGAGTGCAGTGACACAATCTCTGCTCATTGCAACCTCCACCACCCAGGCTGAAGCGATTCTCCTGCCTCCCAAGTAGCTGGGATTACAGGCACATACCACACACCACACACCACACACCTGGCTAATTTCTGTATTTTTGTAGAGATGGAGTTTCGCCATGTTGGCCAGGCTGGTCTCAAACTCCCGAGCTCAGGTGATCCGCCCTCTTGGCCTCCCAGTGTTGGTATTACAGGCATGAACCATTGCACTTGGCCTATTTACCCATTATCTTATCCTGATTATATCCTAATTATTCCTTCTGGAGATTGTGCTTTCTTTTTATTCCCATTCATACTTGAGTCATTTTCTCCTTTTTTTTTTTTTTTTTTTTTGAGACGGAGTCTCGCTCGGTCGCCCAGGCTGCAGTGCAGTGGCGCAATCTCAGCTCACTGCAAGCTCCGCCTCCCGGGTTCATGCCATTCTCCTGCTTTAGCCTCTGGAGTAGCTGGGACTACAGGCGCCCACCACCATACCCGGCTAAATTTTTTTGTATGTTTAGTAGAGACAGGGTTTCACCGTGTTAGCCAGGATGGTCTTGATCTCCTGACCTCGTGATCCACCCACCTCAACCTCCCAAAGTGCTGGGACTACAGGCGTGAGCCATCGCGCACATTCTTTATTCTCTAGTTTAGCTTAAAATTGAGCAGTCAAATCAGAACCCCTAATACACATTTTTTTAAACTAACAATTCACAGCTGGGTGCAGTGGCTCACACTTGTAATCGCAGCACTTTGGGAGGCCAAGGCAGGCGATCACTTGAGGTCAGGAGTTTTGAGAACAGCCTGGCCAACATAGTGAAAACCCTCACTACTAAAAATACAGAAATTAGCCAGGCATGGTGGCATATGCCTGTAATCCCAGCTACTCGGGAGGCTGAGGCAGAATTGCTTGAGTCTGGGAGGCGGAGGATGCAGTGAGCTGAGATCGCGCCACTGCCCTCCAGTCTGGGACACAGTGAGACCGTGTCTCAATAAATAAATAAATAACAATTCACTTAAGAAGCATTTACTGAAGCACTGCTTTAGGTGCTGAGACACAGTAGTGGGGGAAGAGACCCACCCTTGCCCTCATGGAACCTACATGGAGGGATGGGCAATAAGCAAAATAAAAATCCAAAGAAAAGATCAGCCTCAATGCTGGAATTAAATTTCTGGGTCCAAACTTTCAGTCAGCCCAGTCCATCCTCTAAAGGACTGCATTATGACACCTCCCTAGAGCTTAAATCTACATTGATTCACAATTGCAAAGGGGCTTCATCAAGTCCCTTTAATTCTGAGTTCATTTCTTCACCCGTAAATGGAGGTCACAGCTTACTTTACAAGGGTTTTGGGGTTTTTGTCTAATTTGGTTTATTTGTTTGAAGACAGGGCCTTACTCTGTTGGCCAGGCTGGAGTGCAATGGCACAATCTCAGCTCACTGCAGCCTCGACTTTCTGGGTTCTGGTTATCCTCTGGCCTCAGCCTCCCAAGTAGCTGGGACTACAGGCACATGCCACCACACCTACGTTTTTTTTTTTTTTTGGTGGTGGTGTTGTTTTGTAGAGACAGGGTTCATGAGGATCAAACTAGATCTCGTTTGGTTTTCCACAAAGATTGGGACTATGCTTCCTGGGAGTCACAGCAGAGGTCAACTGCACCTGATCTAAAGCCTTATCCCTAGTTTTTCACTTTGCTATTTTCTCGTTTTAGGTGAGCCCCATATCCAATGCCCAGACTCTAATATTTTTTTCTAGAGATGCACTGTTTTTTTTTTTTTTTTTTTTGGAGACAGAGTCTCACTCTGTCACCCAGGCTGGAGTGCAGTGGCACGATCCCAGATCATTGCAACCTCCACCTCCCAGGTTCAAGCAATTCACCTGCCTCAGCCTCCTGAGGGATTACAGGCGCCCACCACCACGCCCAGCTCATTTTGTATCTTTAGTAGAGATGGGGTTTCACCATGTTAGCCAGGCTGATCTCGAACTCCCGACCTCAGGTGATCCGCCCACCTCAGCCTCCCACAGTGTTAGGATTACAGGTGTGAGCCACCACACCTGGCCGATGCACTGTACTTTAAAAATGCCTGTGTGATACTGTAGAATGATCCTTTTTTAAAAAACCGAGGCACAGTCTCAAGAGGTCCTGAGAACGTAGGCCCTGAATGATACTTTTAAGGGCTTAAAAACTAGAATCCAAAGCCTGGCAAATGCCTGACAATCAGAAATAAATATCGCTTGGCTGGGTGCAGTGGCTCACATCTGTAATCCCAACACTTTAGGAGGCCAAGGCAGGCAGATCACCTGAATTCAAGAGTTCAAGAGCAGGCTGACCAACATGGCGAAACCCCATCTCTACTAAAAATATAAAAATTCGGCTGGGCGCGGTGGCTCACGCCTGTAATCCCAGCACTTTGGGAGGCTGAGGCGGGCAGATCACGAGGTCAGAAGATAGAGACCATCCTGGTTAACACAGTGAAACCTCGTCTCTACTAAACATACAAAAAATTAGCTGGGCATGGTGGCACGTGCCTGTAGTTCCGGCTCCTCTAGAGGCTGAGGCAGGAGAATCGCTTGAACCCGGGAGGTGGAGGTTACAGTGAGCCAAGATTACGCCACTGCACTCCAGCCTGGGCGACAGAGTGAGACTCTGTCTCAGAAAAACAAACAAAAATTAGCTGGGCATGGTGGTGGGTGCCTGTAGTCCCAGCTATGCAGGAAGCTGAGGCAAGAGTATCACGTGAACCCGGGAGGTGGAGGTTGCAGTGAGCTGACATCCCGTCACTGCACTCCAGCCTAGGGGATAGGGCGAGACTTTGCCTCAAAAAAAAAAAAAAAAGTAATATTGAGTAATATTGTCAAATATTGAATAAATCCCTTCACGTTCATATATTTTAATTAAAAGTGATTCAGTTAAAGCAACCCCCCAAGTTGCTAAAGGGATTTCAGTACCATGTAAAGATTTCAGTTTTCTCCATTTTTTGGAAGAAGAAAAAACAAAACAAACAAACAAAAAAAAACACCTACTGGATTTACACTTAACAACGGCGCCCTCTAGTGGGCCACTGCAAGGAAATAATCACCAAAAATTGCTTGTGGATAGACTTTTATATTAGTTCCACTTAGTAGGTAATCACCATTCAGCAGATACTGGATGAACAGCATAGGCTGGCAGGCTGGGAGACACCAAGTGAGGAGGGTAAGTAAGCTGACATACGGCCCTGGGGAAAACCAAACCCAGCTACTCAGGAGGCTGAGGCGGGAAGATTGCTTGAGCCCAAGTCTGTAGTGAGCCATGATCGTGCCAGTGTACTGTAGCCTGGATTACAGAGACCTTGTCTCTTAAAAAAACAAAACCAAACTTGACTCAGACTCCCACTCTTTGCCATTCCCTTCTCTCCAGAGGTATACAGCCTGGATAACCTCAAAAACATGACAGGTCGATCCATCTAAAGCTGCAACACAGCCTACAGAATATTCAATTGTCTGTCAACT
Organism: Symphalangus syndactylus; assembly: GCF_028878055.3. NCBI lineage: Eukaryota > Metazoa > Chordata > Mammalia > Primates > Hylobatidae > Symphalangus > Symphalangus syndactylus. Next base: position 14,083,065 of record NC_072425.2, read on the forward strand.
CCCCAAAACTAGTAATACAACTTTGGATAGGAAAAAAAAAAAGAGGCCAGGAGCTATGGCTCAAACACATAATCCCAGCACTTTGGGAGGCAAAGGTGGGTGGATTGCTTGAGCCTGGGCAACAACAAAAAAATTTGTAAAAATAAAAAAAAAAGGCAGGGCGTGGTGGCTCATGCCTGTAATCTCAACACTCTGGGAGGCTAAGGTGGGAAGATGGCTTGAGCAGGAGGGTTGCTTGAGGTCAGGAGTTCAAGACCAGCCCAGGCAATGTAGTGAAACTTCATCTCTACCGAAAAACAAAAACAATTAGCTGGATGTGGTGGCTCAGCACCTGTAGTCCCAGCTACTCAGGAGGCTGAAGCTGGAGAATGCTTGAGACCAGGAGGTTGAGACGTGATTGTGCCACTGCAGTCCAGCTTAGGTGACAGGGCAAGACCCTGTCTCAAAAAAAAAAAAAAAAAAAAAAAAAAGCCAGGCATGGTGGTACGTCACATGCCTGTGGACCCAGCTACTTGGGAGGCTAAGACAGGTTCACTTGAGCCTGGGAGGTAGAGGCTCCAGTGAGCCGTGATCCATGCCACCCCACTCCAGCCTGGGTGACAGAGTAAGACCCTGTCTCAAAAACAAAGTGAGGTAAGAAGTTGTTTATTGTGTTGTTATAGAGAAGCATACCATTTAATGAAAAAGAGCCAAGTTGTATTTCAAAGTTATCAAATGCAGCGTTCAAAGTTATTACCATTGAGACTGTCCTAGGTTTACGTGGAGTAGTTAGGGCTCTGTCGGAAGGGCATTTTGTTTGCCAAGCCCTTCCTCAGCTGTCCTCAGCTCCTTATTATTACCCAGAACAAAAGAACAGAAAACGATGTTAAGACATCTATAGCTGGGCGCAGTGGCCCACGCCTGTAATCCCAGCACTTTGGCAGGCTGAGGCGGGGGGATCACAAGGTCAGGAGATCAAAACCATCCTGGCCAACATGGTAAAACGCCACCTCTACTAAAAATACAAAAATTAGTTGGGTGTGGTGGCACATGCCTGTAATCCCAGCTATGCTACTCGGGAGGCTTAGGCAGGAGAATCGCTTAAACCCAGGAGGTGGAGGTTGCAGTGAGCTGAGATCATGCCACTGCACTCCAACCTGGTGACAGAGCAAGACTCCATCTCAAAAAAACAAAAAAAAGGCCGGGCGCGGTGGCTCACGCTTGTAATCCCAGCACTTTGGGAGGCCAAGGCGGGCGGATCATGAGGTCAGGAGATCGAGACCACGGTGAAACCCCGTCTCTACTAAAAAATACAAAATATTAGCCGGGCGTGGTGGCGGATGCCTGTAGTCCCAGCTACTCGGAGAGGCTGAGGCAGGAGAATGGCGTGAACCTGGGAGGCGGAGCTTGCAGTGAGCCGAGATCGCGCCACTGCACTCCAGCCTGGGCGACAGAGCGAGACTCCGTCTCCAAAAAAAAAAAAAAAAAAAAGACATTTATAAATATCAAAAAATACGGCTGGGTGCAGTGGTTCATACCTGTAATCCCAACACTTTGGGAGGCCGAGGCGGGTGGATCACGAGGTCAAGAGATCGAGACCAGCCTGGTCAACATGGTGAAACCATCTCTACTAAAAACACAAAAATTAGCTGGGCGTGGTGGCGCATGCCTGTAGTCCCAGCTACTTGGGAGGCTGAGGCAGAATTGCTTGAACCCAGGAGGTGGAGGTTGCAGTGAGCCGAGATCGAGCTGCTGCACTCCAGCCTGGCAACACAGTGACACTCTGTCTCAAAAACAAACAAACAAACAATAGTTCATCACATATGTGAAGACAGCACTTGCATATAGTCCCTTTTTTTTTTTTTGAAACAGTCTCACTCTGTCACCCAGGCTGGAATGCAGTGGCACAATCTCAGCTCACTGCAAGCTCCGCCTCCCAGGTTCATGCCATTCTCCTGCCTAAGCCTCCCAAGTAGCAGGGACTACAGGTGCCAGCCACCATGCCCAGCTATGGTTTTTTTTTTTTTTTGTATTTTAGTGGAGACGGGGTTTCACCGTGTTGGCCAGGATTGTCTTGATCTCCTGACCTTGTGATCCACCCACCTCAGCCTCCCAAAGTGCTGGGATTACAGGCATGAACCACCATGTCCGGCCGTCTTTTTTTTTTTCCTTTTTTTGAGAGTCTCACTGTGTCACCTAGGCTGAAGTGCAATGGTGTGATCTCAGCTCACTGCAACCTCTGCCTCCCGAATTCAAGCGATTCTCATGCCTCAGCCTCCTGAGTAGCTGACTACATACAGGCTTGTGCCACCACACCCGGCTAATTTTTGTATTTTTGGTAGAGACGAGGTTTCACTATATTGGCCGGGCTGGTCTTGGACTCCTGGCCTCAGATGATCTGCCCACTCAGCTTCCCAAAGTGCTGGGATTATAGGCACATAGTACCCTTTTTAAGAAGGTTCCCCCAAACCTACATCAGGGCACCATTTTTAGATAGCCATCAGAAAAAACAATGCACAGGAATTCTCACATTCTTCAGCGAGAATTCTGGCGTCTTTTTATCTTTTAACTCTGAATTATCCACAAGTTAATGCACCACTACTTCAATTATAGGAGGAAAACAGCTTTGCTTTTCCAATCTCCATTTTTCTTAGCTTATTTTCTTCATGTTTATCTGAGTACATGGACCCAGAACATTCACTCTATTATCATGAATAATTCAGCATCTTACAAGTCACTCTCCAAGCAGGACAGATTAAGGCAGCCTGGTGTGAACATAATCGCATCTATGGCTACAAGGAATATACAACAGAAAATCAGATTCCAACCAAGCAAAAGGCTGCTTGGTTTTTTTTTTTTTTGAAAGAGTCTCGCTCTGTCACCCAGGCTGGAGTGCGGTACGCGATTTCAGCTCACTGCAACCTCCACCTCCCACATTGAAGCGATTCTCCCGCCTCAGCCTCCCAAGTAGCTGGGACTACAGGTGCGCACCACCACACCTGGCTAATTTTTTGTATTTTTAGTAGAGATGGGGTTTCACCATGTTGGCCAGGCTGGTCTCGAACTATTGACCTCAGGTGATCTGCCCGCCTCGGCCTCCCAAAGTGCTGGGATTACAGGCGTGAGCCACTGCGCCTGGCCTGCTTGGTTAACTTTATTCTTCCAACTTTACCAGCTGCATTCTCAGTCATTTAAAGGATATAGGAATAGAGGCCAAAACAGACCATTTGGAGGTCAGGGATGCCATGTTTTCTATTGGGGCAATTTCACGGGGCACTGTGCCTTGTGAGTGACAGTGAGTGGAAGACAAAGCATTCTCCATATTATTCCAGGATGGGAGTCCATTCGACTGGAACACTGTGCACTTTGAAAGAGCTGAAACTATTCCCTAATGCTGGGACTCAGCCGGCAACCCAAGGAAGCACCGTTCATCTGCCACCCCGGCTTGGTGTTAGGACAGGAGAAAGCAGGCCTGTGGGCTGGAGGCAGTCACAGGGCCGTCGATGCAGACAAAGGGATGCTCTCTCGAGTCTTCGCTGAGCCACATATGGGGACCACACATCACAGTCTTCACTCCTGCAAGGTCCACAGTCCTGTCCTTCTGGAGCGCCTCCTTAACCCTCCTGTTCTAAAAGCCTCTGGCGTGTTTCCATCACAATCTCCTCCATTATTTCTGGCTTTAAGATGTCTTTGATCTGAAAAAGCGAAAAGGCATTTGTTCAGAAAAGAAACCAACCATAAACAGACCACCAAGCCAATCCAAACATAAATCAAGCCGTTAACATAAACTTTCTGTATTCCTTTCATGTCTCAGAGACTAAGCGTTACAAGATATGATCTGCTAGAAGCAGCCTAATAAATCAGCAAGATTCTCTGGGATATAGCCGACAAGAACAAAGATATTATTCTGACATTCATCCAAAAGCTGGCTGAAATTTGGGATAGGTAAGATGCAGTCCAGAGGTTGCTCTCATAAACTAGTCCCACCTGACACCTCCAGCCCCAAAATCCTTAGACTGACACTAGGCATTGAGAATATTGCAAGTATTTTAGGGAAAGATCTACCAGACACTCATTAAGGCTGTTTCAGACCAGTTCATACTGACGGATGTTGGGAAAGTATTGGGGATACGTGCATATTGTCTCTGAACAAACAATAGAGTGGCTCACAGATCAGTGAAGAAGGGAGAGGCCCTGCGGAGAGTACCTGATGTGGAAGGGATGCTTCATAGCAGTACAGGATGCTGGTATCATACAGCATCATCCTCTGAGTTACCAGTGAGATGATGCAGTTCCGAAGCCGGGATATCACCTCTCGATCAGCAAGAGAAACAGGCTATAAGGAGACACAGAGAAGGGAAGGGAAATATAAACAGGATCAAAATACATGACCAGCCACAGAAATTCACAAATAAATCATTTATGACTCAGACAATATTACCCCAGAACTCCAAATCAACCAAACAGCTAACTCCAAGGGAGATTAAAAGGAATGGGGCAGGGCGCAGTGTCTCATGCCTGTAATCCCAGCACTTTGGGAGGCCAAGGCGGGTGGATCACAAGGTCAGGAATTCAAGACCAGCCTGACCAACATGGTGAAACCCCATCTCTACTAAAAATACAAAAATTGGGAGAGCACGATGGGGCAAACCTGTAATCCCAGCTACTCGGGAGGCTGAGGCAGGAGAATCACTTGAACCCAGGAGGCGGAGCTGTCAGTGAGCCGAGATGGCACCACTGCACTCCAGCCCGGGTGACAGAGCAAGACTCTGTCTCAAAACAAAACAAAACAAACAAAACAGAAAAAGAATGGCTTCTTCACTGGCTCTTCGGCTATTACCCTGCAACTTTGCCATCTCCACCAACAAACATCAAACCATTCACTGAGTTCATCTCCTTAGAAGAGAGAAGATAATATGGGCTTCATGAACACACCTTGATGGAAAGTCAGTGACTGAGCCTACAGCAGTAATATGGCTAAAAACAACCAACTTCACTGGCCACAAAAACACAGCAAAGACTGAGCCCCCTCCATCCCACTGACAATGGCCACAGTGTTTGCTCACCTCCAGGTTTGCAATGAAGCCCCCTGCTTCCTCTTCTTTGTGCTCAGGTGTTGGGTAAATCCAGATGAAGCCATTGTTGCCGAGAATCACTGAGGCACCACATGGCAAATCATGAAAGTGGGTCTTCTGCCGTTTCACCAGGGAGGGGGAAACCTGGACCAAAACCCCCTGACCTAGCTAAAGAAATATATCACAAAGCTAGGTCACTGCAGGATCAGTGGGATGAATGAAAAGGAGACTGCAGAATACACATCCTAAGTATATTCAAATTGGTGTCCTTCCTGTTTATAATTGCTGTCGCCTACATGCATACACATAGTACACATTTTTGCAGAGAACACTTTGGGACTCAGAGGCTATTCATACATCCCAGCAGAAGGTGACTTTCGATACTCTTCTCTGTCATTTCCCTTTGCAGTCTTCCTTGCACTGTAAGCCAGAACTCATGTGCCAGACATTAGAGAAGCTGACGCCAATGAGGAAGTGAGCTGGAGCCTCCTGCTGGCCCAGGAGCACTGCGTTGTTCCATGACCCTAGCTCATACCTGAACCCCAAACACTCATCTTGCCTGTGAGATGTGTGCCTCTGGGTAGGTAAGGAGATGGGTGGAGACGGGTGCAAATCCATGTCTGGTCCTGGCAGGACAGCTCAAGTCCACGTCCTGCCAAGGGTGAGTCCGCAGGACCCAGGGGTGTGAAAGTCAGCATACTGCAGCAGTCCTCTGCCTACTCCAGGTACATCAACGTGGCTGGCTGCAGCCACTCCATTAAGGGAAGAGGTTTTTGTTCCGCTCAGAAAATAAAAACCTTCACCCAGATAAAAGCTAAGAGACTAGTAAATCCTAATTTGTTTTAGGAAGTATGCTCTCCTTAAAATAATAGCTTCAATAATGCAACTTCGTATAAGAAAAGCAGTGAAATTCCATTTAGAGGCTCAGATGACAGGGCAAGCTTTGCCAGCAATAACATCCACTGGACTGATTGGACGTTCGTCTAAGGGCTGTTTAACCAGGCCCAGCCTGCCTTTGTTCCCAGGACAGCCTCAGCCCCAGTGCTGAGTTGCAGCGCCCCCTGGAGGAAGAGAGACAGCTGCGCCTCCCAGCCCACAGTTGGAGGGGCTCTTCTGGTGGAAGTCAGTCTCCTTGGAGAAAAAAGATAAAACTTGTTCTTTACAAGGCTACTGACCCATGACCCTGTGAACCCTGACATTCCTGATGTTACGTTTAAGGAACACGATCAGTTTGTGGGATGCCAGCCTCTATTAATGCTTAGCTACTGGGGTTCTTTAGGCCAGAATTCCAGAGAGCTATGGGGATTCAGAAATAGCCTTGTAGTCTCAGTCAGCAAACAGGAACATCAAGAGCCCGACTTACTTTTCCATATTTCAGGCTCCTCGTGTGCAGAGAGACAGCTCCGTCAGAGAACACTGCCTGGACCTCAGCCTGGCCAGGGTGATGAAGGAACAAACAGCAGCCTCGGCCACACACTGTCCTGTCCTCTGCAGCCTCTGCCCCTTGACCCCACACCTCCATCTTTTCCTCCCCTCTCCAATGGTCCAGGCTCAACAATCTTAGACCCAGAGGACATCACTGTGACCTCACCTCTCCCCTTGGTTGTCATGAATATCTTTTTTTAAAAAATAGAGACAGAAGGCCAGGTGCGGTGGCTCACATCTGTAATCCCAGCACTTTGGGAGGCTGAGGTGGGTGGATCACCTGAGGTCAGGAGTTCTAGACCAGCCTGACCAACATGGAGAAACCCCGTCTCTACTAAAAATACAAAATTAGTCGGGCGTAATGGCGCATGACTGTAATCCCAGCTACTCGGGAGGCTGAGGCAGGAGAATCGCTTGAACCTGGGAGGCAGAGATTGCAGTGAGCCAAGATCGCACCATTGCACTCCAGCCTGGACAACAAGAGTGAAACTCTGTCTCCAAAATAAGTAAATAAATAAATAAATAAAAGACAGAGGCCAGGCATAGTGGCTGATGCCTGTAATCCCAGCACTTTGGGAGGCCAAGGTAGGCAGATCACCTGAGGTCAGGAGTTCGAGACCAGCCTGGCCAATATGGTGAAACCTGTCTCTCCTAAAAATACAAAAATTAGCCAGGCATGACGCACGCCTGTAATCCTAGCTATTTGGGAGGCTAAGGCAGAATTGCTTGAATCTGGGAGGCGGAGGTTGCAGTGAGCCAAGATCACACCACTGCACTCCAGTCTGGGCAACAGAGCAAGACTCCGTCATTTAAAAAAATAATAATAATTTTTTAAAAAAAGATAAAATAGAGACAGAGTCTTGCTCTGTCACCCAAGCTGGAACGCAGTGGTGTGATCATAGCTTACTGTAGCCTTGAGCTCCTGGGCTCAAGCAACCCTCTGGCCCCAGCCTCCTGAGTAGCTAGGACTACAGGCAATTGCCACCAGGCCCGGCTAGTTTTAATTTTTTTGTAGAGAGGGGGGTCTTGCTATGTTGCCCAGGCTGGTCTTGAACTCTTAGGCTCAAGCAATCCTCCCTCCTTGGCCTTCCAAAGTGCTGGGATTACAGGCATAAGCCACCACACTCGGCCTGTCATTAATGTCTTGACGTGAACAACACCTTTTCCACTCCCTGCGTTAAAAGTTAACATCATTAACAAAAGCCTAGCCTAAAGCACAGGCCACCGTAAGTTACAAGACCCAAAGAAATGACTTAGCAGCAGGTCCGAACAAGAGCTGGGGAGTCAGCCTGAATTAAGGAGACTGAGAAAGGATGCAGCAGAGCCCGACACTTGGTCTAAGACTCGGATCCCTGCAAGGATGACACGGTTCTTCCGTCAGAGACATACAATGGAAGGCCCACTTCCCAGTCCCATAGAAAAGCATCAAGAGGCTGGAGTGCAAAGTGCAGGATACACTGATAAGGTCCCCTTCCTGTAAGAAACCTCTCATTGCAAGCTCATCTTCTGCAGATCTTCTCCTCTGAAATACACAAAGAAATGACATTACTTAAGCCAGATCCTCAGAAAGGTCTCCATCACTTCTTTCTCTTTCACTTCCTTTTGAGATTTTTGAGGCCAACCACAATATTCAAGCACTGAGAACTATGGCAGGAGTAGGTAACCCAAGCCACTTGAGGGCAATCAGTGATAATCGCGACTTTTCATCTCAAAAGACTTTTCCACAGCTCCTCTTCTCTTCCTCTTTCCCTCCCTTCTCTGAGCAACATTCACACCCCTCCCAATCTCACCCAGCCAACATTTCCATACTCATCTTCCATGACAGCCCTCTGCAGTCCAGCAGGACCAGACTAACTCCTGCTTGGATATATCTCTGCTCACACATTTCCCTCTATCTCAGATTCCCTGAACTAGTCATTTAAAGTCTCTCCATCCTTCCAGGATCAACTCCAATGCCTGTCTTTCCTACGAGCTTCTCTCACTGAAATCTCCTTTTGTATAAGCACAGCTTATTTATTCTACTGCCAGGGACTAGGTCAGGTATCTTATATCCCCTGCTGGGGAACTCAGTCATGCTTGGCACGCGGCACAGAGCTTGGCACAGTAAGCCTCTCTGCAAATACATGCTGGACTGAAGATCAAGCTGAACCATGGCATTTTACAAAAGGCTGTGGCTTGGTTACTGTGGTTGTCTGGAATAACCAAATGCCTTTCAATTCACAAAAAACTAATGTAAAGACAACTTTTCAAGGAACATCTTCACTGTGCAAGGCTGATATGTCTGAAAAGGAAAACTATTAACAACTAGCATCTAAGGGCTTCTCTCCCCAACTCTCTGTTGGGATCCCACCCCATGGATGTTTCTGATCCTTATATGCCAACTGCTCCCTCTTTCGGGAGACCTGGACAGGGTGAACAGTCTACATACACATCCGGGCAGCAAACTTCACAACAGACAAACAGGAGTCAAAGGGGCAACCTCAGTGTAAAGCAAAGTCCTCTGGTGGAACAAAGGGTCCTACGGCTCCCCCCAGCCCACTGGGCCCTAGTCCATGGCCCCAGCTGTAGCCCTTACCAGCTCTCCTCCAGGAAGGTTCATGGACGAGAGCAGCAAGACCGAATCCAGCCTGGAGTTGGTCTCCACCTTCCACCTCTTCTGTTGAACCTATAAGCCAAGTTCCACACTTGGACACATGCTCCAGGGACAGGAGTTCATATCATAAATAACCAGTAAGGCCGGACGCGGTGGCTCACGCCTGTAATCCCAGCACTTTGGGAGGCCGAAGCTGGTGGATCATTTGAGGTCAGGAGTTCGAGACCAGCCTGATCAGTATGATGAAACCCCATCTCTACTAAAAATACAAAAATTAGCCAGGCGTGGTGGCAAGTGCCTGTAATCCCAGCTACTTGGGAGGCTGAGACAGGAGAATCGCTTGAACCCGGGAGGTGGAGGTTGCAGTGAGCCAAGATCGCGCCACTGCACTCCAGCCTGGGCGATAGAGCAAGACCCCATCTCAAACAAACAAAAAAAAAATTAACCAGTAATCTGAAATCGAACAAGCCACATATTTACATCAGAGGCCACACAATAGCCAAATGCAATGAATGCCTTTTTCATTAACTACAAGTGGAATGACTGTCCCATGAATGAAATCGCCAGCCTGCCTCGACTTTGTAAACACCAATCTGATATCGACGTTACCTCTGTGATTCGTCCCACTACAATGTCTCCTACTTCACCAATGTATCTGAAAGATAAAACACAAGGGATTCATCCATCTGTGAGCAGACTTTCTGACAAGACCACACACCATTTGAGATGTCAGTTCAACAGGGTGAATGCCTGGAATAGGCGCCACATTCAGCAAATTCATGTAACTATATTGTCTGGACTTATTTTCAGAAATTGCTAACTTCAAACATTCCTCCACGTATAAAGTCTCCATTAACTATCCTTAGACATATCACTATTCCAAGTAGTTCATTTAGCCAAAAACCCCTATTTTGTTCGATTACACGACAATGGAAAAACATGGACTATTTTCCTGTGGCACATGGATGAGTTCTGCACCAGCCAAAGGAAGAGAAGGGAAATCTGAGCCAGGACGCCAACCACACGAGTCTGCTCTGCTCATGTCTCCTCCACTCACTCACTGCCTGCTCCTCTCAAGCCCCTTTGCTAGTTCCTTATCCGTGATTCTAATGAGACGTACTCGGTGCTGAGGCTAAGTCCTTAGAACTCTTCACTTTTCGGCCACTCAATCTAATACCTTTAAAACACCACTCTGTGCAGTGACTGTGCCAGTCTCCTGAATTCCAAATCCTACTCGACTGCTAGCTACCCAACTCTGCCATATAGATGACTAACAAGCATTTTCAAATGTATCAAGCCCCAAACTAAGCTTTCCCGCAGCCCCCCGCAGTCCTCCATAGCAAACTGAGATAGGGGATGAGTTATCCCCATCTCAGTCAATGGTGACTCCATCCCCTCAGTTGCTCAGGCCAAAAACCTTGGAGAGTTCCTCGATTCCTCTCTCTCTCTCACGCTCCTGGACAAGTCCAGTAGCAAATCCTGTTGGCTCTACCCTTAAAACATATGCAGGAAATAAAAGGCATCCAAATTGGAAAGGAAGAAGTAAAATTATTTCTATTCACAGTTGACTGGGTCCTATGTACAGTAAAGCCCAAAGAATACAAAACCCAACAACTTTTCATGATTTTAAAAAAACATTCAGAAAATCTGTGTAGATTCCAATCACTCCTCCACCTTCCACTGCTCCCACCTTAGTTGAAGCCACCAACACTCAGATCATGAGTATGGTCCCTAATCCACCTCCCTAAGCTTGCCCTATCCCCCTTCAATCTCCCAACAGCAGCCAGAGTGAGCTTAAGTCCAGGTCAAGTCCTTCCTCTGCTCCACCCCTTCCAGTGCCTCCCAGATTACACAAAGTAGAAGCCAAAATGCTTAGTCTGGCTACAAGGCAGGCCCACGCCCGCCCACCTCAGCTCTCTGCTTACATCTGCCCCTTCTCTCCCCCTCACTCACTCTGTTCCAACCCCACTGGCTTGCTTTCTGGGGCTAACCTTCATTGAATGCTTCTAGGTATCGGGCCCTGTGCTAAATACTTTACATGCACCATCTCACTGAATTCTAAAGAAAATCCTAGGCCAGGCACAGTGGCTCACGCCTGTAATCCCAGCACTTTGGGAGGCCCAGTGGGGGAAAATTATCAGAGGTCAGCAGTTCGAGACCAGCCTGGCCAACATGGTGAAATCCTGTCTCTACTAAAAATCGAATAAAATTAGCCAGGCGTGGTGGAGGGCGCCTGTAATCCCAGCTACACTGGAGGCTGAGGCAGGAGAATTGTTTGAACCCAGGAGGCGAAGGTTGCAGTGAGCCAAGATCACGCCACTGCACTCCAGCCTCGGCAACGGAGAGAGACTCCGTCTCAAAAAAAAAAAAAAAAAAAATCCTATGAAGTAGGCCATGCTATTATACTCACTTTGCAGAGGAGGTAACCAAGGCTTGGAGTGGTGACATAACATGGGGAAACCTCTGAAGCCTGCACTGATCTGCACCACCCCACCTATAGTCACGGTCAAAACCTCAGACTTACAGCACGACAAGGCAGGCAGGGGTGGGGTGGGGGACAAGGAGGGGGCAGGAAAAGCCTGGTAGTACAACCTGGATGCCGCAAGAAAGGGAATACACACCTTTTGTTCTCACCTGGTTTTCAAAGCTTTCACACAGATCAACTTGTTTACTCTCTCCACAGAGCCAGCAACAGATGCAATGAGCTTCTCTTCTCCCATATACGTTCCATGGCCCCTGATGCAAGGCGAAGAGACAAAGAAAGGATACGAGGGTAACTCGAGGTGACCTCTCTCCCTTCAAAAACAATGTGTTCCTCAAAGCTAACAGGCTCCCCCTGCAAAGCATGGCTTCTGTGCTGGCTGCTCCCTCTGCCTTCAGTGCTCCTTCTCCAGACAGCCACTTGGACATCACTCCTCTCACTCAGGTAGGCTCAGGTGTCACTTTCTGCAGCAGGCCTACCTTGACTGTGCCATTGAAAACACAGCCCACCCCGTTGCCACCACTCCCCCCTATACCATTGACCCTGCTCCACTTTTTACCCTATTGCATTATTACCTAACATTCTGAATAACTTACTCATTGCGCTTATTATCTATCTCTCCCTGTTAGAACTCCACCAGGACAGAGATTTTTCACTCTGCCATAATAACCCAACTGCACAAAATATATGTTGAAAGCATTAATGAAAGAATGAATCTTAAGATTTCCTAGGGGCCAGGCATGGTGGCTCATGCCTGTAATCCCAGCACTTTGGGAGGCTGAGGCGGGCAGATCACACTTGAGGTCAGGGGATCGAGATCAGCCTGGCCAACATGGTGAAACCCTGTCTCTACTAAAAAAAAAAAAAAAAAAAAAAAATTAGCTGGGCATGGTGGCATGCGCCTGAGTAGCTGGCATGAGTAATCCCAGCTACTCAGGAGGCTGAGGCAGGAGAATCACTTGAACCCAGGAGGCAGAGGTTGCAGTGAGCCGAGATTGCACGACTGATCTAAGAGAGACTCCGTCTCAAAAAAGAAAAAAAAAATTTCCTAGTATCCACTAACCTTAAACTAACAGGTCAAAGGGCGATGCTATGAATGCTGTGCCCCTTGTACATATACATGTACAAAAAAAAAAAAGGTTGAAACACTAGTGTTATCTATGATGATATAATGGCTGGTTTTACTTCTTTTCTTACATAATTGTCTCATTTAATCCTCATTACCATACATACTGTTATTATCACTGTCTTACAGATGAGGAAACTGACCGTGGAGAGGCAATGCTGCTAATAAGATGTGATGGTAGCAGGACTGGAACCCCAACTGTCTGACTCAAGAGCCTTCCCTCTTAACCACAATACACTGTATTACACCCCTTAGATTCAAAATGTGTATAAATGGGTGCATGCAGCACAATGTAACTGTTTGCCCTAAGCTCGAACAATTACGGATTCTAAACTGAAGAGGAGGTGGCCAAGAACGCCCACCGTCCCCTCAGAGAGCTGCAAACTGGAAAAGAGCCTGCGCCTAACCCTCCCTAGCTTTCCAGGTCTCCCACAAGGAAGGCTCAAAGATTTGGACTTCAGGAAGAAGACCCAAAAGTCACAGCCACCCGAGGTCAGGAGTGGAGGGTTTCAGGAAGCTGAGACAAATGCAGACGGGGACACACAAGATGCAGGGGGCAAGAAGCACGAGACTCGGAAGCGAGGCGAGTAGGATGCTCAGACGAAGTGCCTTGGGTCCCGCGGAGAGTTACACACACAGGGATACGAGGCCTGGACCACGTGCAGAGAACCCTGAGGCCGCTCTCTGAAGCCTCGACTCCCCCAAGTCCCCACGTACCGCATGAATCCCGTGTCCGTAGTGATTGTGTCCCCCGGCACCACTAGATGTTTCTTAGTGTCGCGGCCCAGTCTCTCGCTAAGAGGCTTGCGAGCCACTGGGAGCCTCATCTCCATCGCCATCTTGGCGCCAATGAGTTGCGCAGGCGCAGCTCAGCCGGGAGCCGCGATACCCGACTCCGCAACTCCCGGCCGCGTTGGGAGGGGCGGGGAAGGGCGGGGACTCAGAGCAGCTGCCAATGAGAACTCACGGCCTAGAGGCCATGTTTACAATTGGCAATAATAAGGCGAACCCGAAGGGAAGGGAGTCGAGCTGCCATGTCTACTATTGGCAAGGGAGCACCCGTGGAATAATAAAATCTGACGTTGTGTGGCGTGTGACTTTTTACCAAAACTGTCTTGTACTCATCATCCCATTTATTGTTTACCAGGGTTAGATATAATTGAGAAACGGACCTCTGAGTTTCTGTCCAATTCTAAGCTGCCGAAATCCGATATTTTGTAAGAGAGAGAGCTCAGGAGGATGGAGAGATGGGATCTACAGAAAACACTATTTGAACAGAAAGAAGAGCCCCTTTCCACACGGTTCCCAGTAGCCCCAGGATTCTACATTGCGGCCGCCCCGTGGGTGCTGGCTCAACATCATCATCTATACCCCCAAAACCGGGCTCTAGATAGTTTTCACTTGGTTCTGTCCTTTCATAAAGACTCCTTTGAACAAGCTAATTTACTCCAACGTTTCTTTTGGAAACAAGTTAAAAATCGTCTAAGAAAACAGGTCAAACCTTGCAAGCCAGGTATATTTGGTAGGGAAGGGAAGAGCACACATAATGCGAAGATCTTGGCTTGCATTTAGTTAAACAGCGAGTCGAGCGCTCTCTGTGTGCCAGGCGCTGTTATAAGGATTCAGCGGAGAACAGACAGCTGTCACTGTGGGTTTTTCAGCGGCTCCATTTTAATAGGAGCGTACCCCTCGCCCCTTCTCCCCGTCCCCCACTACCCTCTCCCTCTCCTTGCCCTGCATTCACAAGAAACAAATTGGCGATGGTAATTCCCCATGCACAGGGACTCTAAAGAGGATTAAATGAAATCATTTGCATCAGCTGTGGTCAGTAAAGCCGGTAAACCAAGTCCGCCTCCTGAAGAAAGATCCGTCGAGCCAATTGTTTTATAAATCTCCAAAGCGACAGCATTTCTTCCACTTAAGCAAGGCTCACGACCACACTTAAGAAAGTCAGCCCTGCCAGGCAGTCGATGACATGAATGCTAGTGCCCCAAGGCCCTGGGTCAGTGGGCTGCCAGACCCTTGCCCTCCGCCGTGCCTGGAGGAAGGCGCTAGAGCCTAGCCCCTCGGTCCAGTCCTGCCGCGGCCATAAGAAGGCGATGGTGTCCTTTGAGCCCGCGTAGCCCGGCAGCCAGGGAGCCAGGCCCAGCGAGCGGCCCTAGGCGGAGGAGAGAGTAGGCCTGACACCATCCAAGTTCTTCCCGGGAGGGAGAGACGTCGCCTTTACCCCGCGCATTCTCACAGCATTCACATTCACGGAGCCTGTGACAAGGTTGGCATTGTGGATACCAGTTTATGGAGGAGGAAATCGAGGCCCCAAAAGGAATGGAATTCACATTAGCAGATGGCAGCAAAGCCGATGTGTGTTCCAACCGCACGCGATTTACCCCAGAACCCGCACCCTTTACCAAACATAACCCGAGTGCTTCGGCTGGTCCTTTGCTGAGTGCTTTACAAATACTATGTCATGTATTCCTCACTTTCAGCCCATCTTCGAGGTACGCATTGCTATCCCTGATGATCACTTGGGGCCACCGAGCCCCCCAAACAGACTCGTAACTGGGACTAGAATCCAAAACGACAGACTCCTCCTCTCCCATCCTCAGTGCTCCTCTTTCTGCATCATCATACGCATCCTTTTTTATTTTTTATTTTTTTTTGAGACAGTCTTTGTCACCCAGGCTGGAGTACAATGACATGATTATGGCTTACTGCAGCCTCGACCTCCTGGGCTCAGGTAATCCTATCACCTCAGCCTCTTGAATAGCTTGGACTACAGGCACATGCCACGAGGCTCGGCCAATTTTTTGTATTTGTTTTGTGAAGACGGGGTTTCACCATGTTGCCCAACCTGATCTCGAACTCCTAAACTCAAGTGATCCGCCCACCTTGGCCTCCCAAAGTGCTGGGATTACAGGAATGAGCCACCGAGCCGGGCCACACTTACCCCTTTACCACCAGTAGACAAGTGGGAACCCGGAGACGGAGCAGCACATCCCAGTGGGCTTGTAAAAAGTATAGATTCCTTAGGCATTGAGGCTGTAAACCCCGAATATCTGAGACAGGTCTCAGTTAATTTAGAAAGTTTATTTCACCAAGATTGAGGACGTGTGCCTGTGGCACAAGCTCAGGAGGTCCTGACAACCTGTGCCCAAGGTGGTCGGAGCGCAGTTTGGTTTTATACATTTTGGGGAGACATGAGGCATCAATCAACGTATATGAGATGAATATCGGTTCGGTCCAGAAAGGCAGGACAACTCGAAGCTGGGAAGGGGCCTCCTGGTCACAGGTAGATAAGAAACAAATGGTTGAGGCCGGGCGTGGTGGCTCACGCCTGTAATCCCAGCACTTTGGGAGGCCGAGGTGGGTGGATCACGAGGTCAGCAGATCGAGACCATCCTGGCTAACACGGTGAAACCCTGTCCCTACTAAAAATACAAAAAAAATTAGCCGGGCATGGTGGCTGGCGCCTGTAGTCCCAGCTACTCGGGAGGCTAAGGCAGGAGAATGGCTTGAACCTGGGACGCAGAGTTTGCAGTGAGCCGAGATCGCTCCACTGCAATCCAGCCTGGGCGACAGAGTGAGACTCCGTCTCAAAAAAAAAAAAAAAGAAAGAAAGAAACAGATGGTTGCTTTTTTTTTTTTTTTTTTTAGTTTCTGATTAGCATCTCCAAAGAAGGCAATCAGGTATGCATTTATCTCAGTGAGCAGAGGGGCGACTTTGAATAGAACAGGAGGCAGGTTTGCCCCAAGCAGTTCCCAGCTTGACTTACTTTTCCCTTTAGCTTAGTGATTTTGGGGCCCCAAGATTTATTTTCCTTTCACAAGGCTCTGCAAAGGTAAGGTCTAGAAGTCTGTGCGTGTTTTAACTCCCTATGTAATTTCAGTGGCGGAAAAGGTCTAAGATTCACTGATGCCACACATCTGTGCATCTCTGCAGCCACTGCCCCAGGCTGATCAACAGCATCTCTTACCAGGGAGATAACTTCCTAGCTTGTCTTCCTAATTCTACTTTTGTCCTTCCTATCATCCAATCTCCGCACAGCAGCCAGAGGGAGCTTTAAAAACAGATTAAATCACTTCCCTGCTTCCAGCACTTCTTGACTCCTGCCCGTCTCTGCCCTCACTCTCGTCCTAACCCACTGCGTTACTCACTATGCTGCAGCCAGACTGTTAACGGTGGAGGGTGCCCAGCTTCTCGGCGTCTTGCACAAAACACGCAGACAAAGCAAGGAAAGAATAAAGCAACAAAAGCAGAGATTTACTGAAAACGAAGGTACCCTCCATAGGGTGAGAACGGCCCAAGCAAAGAAACTAAAGAGGCTCCTAACAGAAGTTTCTGGGGTTTAAATACCCTCTAAAGGTTTCCCATTGGTTATTTGGTGTACACCCTGTGTAAATGAAGGAGTGGCCCGTGATCAGTCTGATTGGTTGTGGAAAGTGGCCAATCAGAGGCTGAAGTTACAAGTTACACCCTATGCAAATGTCTGATTGGCTGTGGAAAGTGATCAATCAGAGGCTGAAGTGAAGTTACAAAGTTATACTCCTATGCAAATGAAGACTTGGCCCCCTACCAGCCTGACTGGATGTGGGAAGGGACCAATCAGAGGTACTTTCAGTTTTTCATCTGTCACACAGAAAAGCCGGGATTGCAAAGGGAGTAGCCTCTGGTCCTTTTGTTACTTGGACTTGGAAAGTTGGGGTTTTCCTTTTGATTTAGTTCTAGAAAGTCAGTGTGAATCAGCCTTATGTTCCCTGCCTCCAGACCCTATTCTCCGCCTCAAGACTAGCTGGCTTCCCCTCAGTTCCGCAGCACCAAGCTTCTCATCACTCCAGGGCCCTTCACTCTGGTCTCTTTCTGCATGAATTCTCTTCTCCCAGGCTTTTGTGTGGCTGGCTCCGTCTTCTCACTCATGGCTTGCTCAAACATCAACTCCTCAGAGAAGACTTCCCTGATCACCTTATCTGGAATAACTTTCCAGTCCTCTTTTTAATCCCTTGATCCTGTTTTACTTCTTGTCACTGATTTTTCTTTTTCCTTTTTTTTTTTTCTTTTTTTTTGAGACAGAGTCTTGCTCTTGTCGCCCAGGCTGGAGTGCAATGGCGCGATCTCAGCACACTGCAACCTCTGCCTCCTGGGTTAAAGCCATTCTCCTGCCTCAGCCTGGGATTACAGGCGCTCATCACCACGCCCAGCTAATTTTCGTATTTTTAGGAAAGATGGGATTTCACCATGTTGGCCAGGCTTGTTTCAAACTCCTGACCTGAAGTGATCTGCCCACCTTGGCCTCCCACAGTGCTGGGATTACAGGTGTGAGCCACCATGCCTGGGCTTCAATTTTCTTTCTTTTTTTTTTTTTTGTTCATTGATTGCAGTCTCCCCCCACTAGAACGTGCATGTGCTGAAAACAGGGACTTTATCTGTTCTGTTCATCATATATCAATGCTTAGAACCAGGCCTGGCACACAGGGCAGCCATAAAATATTTGTTGAAAAAATACAATATATTTACAAAATACAGATTTGCTTGTCTGCTCATCGCCTGTCTTCCCACAGGATATGAGCCCCACAAATACCCGGACTGTCCATTTTGTTCACTGCCCATTTCCTATATATGCTTGATATATAGTAGGCCCTTGTATTAAGCATGCCTTTGCTTTTTTTTTTTTTTTTTTTTTTTTTTGAGACAGAGTCCCGCTCTGTCGCCCAGGCTAGAGTGCAATGGTGTGGTCTCTGCTCACTGCAACCTCTGCCTTCCGGGTTCAAGCGATTCTCCTGCCTCAGCCTCCCGAGTAGCTGGGATTATAGGCACCCGCCACCACACCTGGCTAATTTTTGTATTTTTAGTAGAGACGGGGTTTCACCATGTTGGCCAGGCTGTTCTCGAACTCCTGACCTGGTGATCCACCCGCCTCAGCCTCTCAAAGTGCTGGGATTACAGGCGTGAGCCACCGTGCCCAGCGCCTTTGCTTTTCTGTACTCAGATGCTTTGAGATCTTGGGGACTTGCTCTTCCCAGAGGGACTGCCCCATCCAGGGTTAACCGGTTCCTGGAGATAGTGAACAACTCACCCAGGAGGACCCTTGCAAATGCATGCCACCCAATCCAGAGCCCACACCCACAAACACCTCCTTTATTAGGCTCTTTTACTCAGGGCCAGTATCCAACTGCCCTGATCATCCCAAGGCCAGACGCCAGACAACTAGGGAAAGCCCTTATATAAACCCCAGCACCTACTGCAGTTATTCAAACCAACCAATCCTAAGCCTGCTCACCTTGCCTCACCCATTCCTTCCCATGGAAACCACAATAAAGGCTCTTGCTCACGTTTTGCCCTCCTTCCCTCTGCCTCCTGAGCAACCCGGTGCTTTCCTGTGCAGCTTTGCATGGTGCACCCTGCCTCTTGTTTCTAGAACAAAGATTTCCATGTCGGCATACCATGTCAGATTTCAGGACCCTTAAAACAGCTCTCTGCTGGGCGCAGTGGCTCACGTCTGTAATCCCAGCTCTGTAGGAGGCTGGGTGGGTGGATCACTTGAGGTCAGGAGTTCAAGACCAGCCTGGCCAACGGGGTGAAACCCTATGGCTACTAAAAATACAAAAATTAGCCGGGCATGGTGGCAGGCGCCTGTAATCTCAGCTACTCGAGGGGCTGAGACAGGAGAATTGCTTGAACCTCGGAGGCGGAGGTTGCAGTGAGCCGAGATTGTGCCACTCCACTCAAGCCTGGTTGACAGAGCGAGACTCCATTAAAACAAACAAACAAACAACAAAAACAACAAAACATCTCTCAGTAAATCTCTGTTGAATTGATGAAGAAACTTTTTCAGCAGGCATTTGCTGGGCACCAGCTATGTGCTGTGGGACCACAGAGCTGGATCATTTGAAGCCCCTGTCATCAAGGTGCTAAGATGTTCAAAGATGGGGGAGGGAGAGGGAGGACAGACAGAAAAGCTTGCCTGACAGAGGAAGCATTTGAATGAGCCTTGAAATGAGGGAACCACGGACCCTGGGGAGTTGGGGTGGGGAACAGGTGAACTCCAGGTGAAAGTAACTGGCAAGGAAATCCTGAAAAACATGAAAACAGAGGCAGCAGGGACTCTCTAGCCCAAAACTCTTGACTCAGTCCTCATCTACCTACTGGGTTCGTCTTGTGTTCCATTGAAATGGTAAAATGGTAAAAATAACTGCATAAACCTTTTTTATTTTTGAGGCAGAGTCTCACTGGAGTACAATGGTATGATCTTGGCTCACTGCAACCTCTGCCTCCTGGGCTCAAGTGATTCTCGTGCCTCAGCCTCCCAAATAGGTGGGATTACAGGCGCCTGCCACCACGCCCGGCTAATTTTTATATTTTTAGTAGAGCTGGGGTTTCCCCATGTTGGCCAGGCTGGTGTCGAACTCCCAGCCTCAAGTGATCCGCCCACCTGTGCCTCCCGAAGTGCTGGGATTATAGGCGTGAACCACTGCGCCTGGCTAACTGCATAAACTTTCTAAGCAGAGATGAGCACACAGATTTCAGCCTAAGGATGCTCATCAAAGCATCACTTGTTCTGAGAGTATTAGAAACAGTGTCAATGTCTATGGTCATATTCAGCATGTCCCTGAATATTTTCATACTTCTTCAATCAAGAAGTGGGGTCTGGCCAGGCGTGGTGGCTCATGCCTGTAATCCCAGCACTTTGGGAGGCCAAGGCCAGTGGATCACTTGAGGTCAGGAGCTTGAGACCAGCCTCACCAACATGGTAAAACCCCGTCTCTACTAAAAATACAAAATTAGCCGGGTGTGGTGGCAGGCACCTGTAATCCCAGCTACTGGTGAGGCTGAGGCAGGAGAATTGCTCGAACCCGGGAGGCAGAGGTTGCAGTGAGCCGAGATTGTGCCACTGCACTGCAGGATTGTAACTGCTTTGATGGACAGCATATGTCAGAAATGCCTCTATGTGGCTTCAAAAGCTAGGTCAGAATAGACTGTGCAACTTCCTCCTGGTTCTTTTTTTTTTTTTTTTTTTGAGACGGAGTCTCACTCTGTAGCCCAGGCTGGAGTGCAGTGGCCCAATCTCGGCTCACTGCAAGCTCCACCTCCCAGGTTCACGCCATTCTCCTGCCTCAGCCTCCTGAGTAGCTGGGACTACAGGCACCCGCCACCACGCCCGGCTAATTTTTTGTGTTTTTAGTAGAGACAAGGTTTCACCGTGTTAGCCAGGATGGTCTCGATCTCCTGACCTCATCATCCACCCACCTCCGCCTCCCAAAGTGCTGAGATTACAGGCGTGAGCCACTGCACCCAGCCCTCCTGGTTCTCTTGAAACACTTGCCTT
The DNA here is from genome assembly GCF_028878055.3 of Symphalangus syndactylus. Lineage (NCBI taxonomy): Eukaryota > Metazoa > Chordata > Mammalia > Primates > Hylobatidae > Symphalangus > Symphalangus syndactylus. The sequence goes on from NC_072425.2 coordinate 14,104,066, forward strand.
TGAAGCCCTGAGCTGACACATAAGAAGTCTGACTATCCTGAGGCAATCATACTGTGAGGAAACAGCCATGCCTGGCAACTAACCTGCCACTGTCCGTAACTTCCCCTGCTCATCCACAGACATAGATCCCAACAGGCCGCCTGCAAGGCAGGAGGGAAGCTGGAAACTCAGAGTATCTGTTCCTCTAGTTCAAGGGATTCAAGAATAGTGGGCATTGGCCAAGCGTGGTGGCTCACATCTGTAATCGCAGCACTTTGGGAGGTCAGGAGTTCGAGACCAGCCTGGCCAACATGGTGAAACCCCATCTCTACTAAAAATATAAAAAATTAGCCGGGCATAGTGGTGCACGCCTGTAGTCACAGCTACTCGAGAGGCTGAGGCAGGAGAATTGCTTGAACTGAGCAGGCAGAGGTTGCAGTGGGCCGAGATCATGCCACTGCACTCCAGCCTAGGAGATAGAGCCAGACTCCGTCTAAAAAAAAAAAAAAAGAATAGTGGGCATCAGAAAGGGCTGAAGGAAGGGAGTGCAAACAGCTGCCTCAGATGTCCTCTGGGGGCTGTCCAGTGGGGTGAGTGGTGGGAGCATCTGCCACCCTTCTCACCTGCCAAAGGCATGCTTGTATTAACAAAGGTTCCAATTTCTTGAGCACATACTATGTGCCAAGCACTGAGTCATGTATGTATTCATGTATAGACATTATCCCATTTGATCCTCATGTCAACCTTAGGAGCTAAATATCACTCCACTTTCCATGTGAGGAACCTGAGGCACAGAGATATTAATTGACTTGCCCAAGATCACACAGCTAGTGAATGGCAGAGTGGAGTTTCAGACCCAGATCATTGGCCTCTATCTAGAATCTTCTATTACTGGAGGTCTTGGACCATGCAATAAAGCAAGAAAAAGAAACAAAAGACATCCCAATTAGGATGGAACAGGTAAAAGTGTTTTTATTCACTGGTAACATGATCATGTGCTTAGAAAGTCCTAAGGAACGTACAAAAAAGTACAGGAATGAATAAGTGAGTTTTGCTAGGTTGAAAAATACAAGGTCAATATACAGTGCTGGGCTACACTGCATCCCTATGGGAGATGCAGAAAGCCCTTTGGACTGAATCTGCGGGCTGACCAGGAGGTGATGTGGCCTAATAGTCACAGGCATGGCTTCTGGGGTCAGACACTTGAAGGGAACCCCACTCTGCCTCTCACTGAATGAGTGACGTGGCAAATTATTTACTCTCTCTATGCCTCTGTTTTCTTGTACTTCAAATGGACATTGATTAAAAGAGCATTGGGGGAAAAGATTGGGGGGTAGTATCCACTTGTGGGTTTGTGAGGAGGATTTCTGGAATGCATGTGTTTAAAGCCCTAAGCCTGGCTGGACTCATGCCTGTAATCCCAGCACTTTGGGAGGCCAAGGCAGGTGGATCAACTGAGGTCAGAGTTCAAGACAAGCCTGGCCAACATGGTGAAACCCCATCTCTACTGAAAATACAAAAAATTAGTCGGGTGTGCTGGCGGGCGCTTGTAATCCCAGCTACTCGGGAGGCTGAGGCAGGAGAATCGCTTGAACCTGGAGGCAGAGGTTGCAGTGAGCCATTGCACTCCAGCCTGTGCAACAGAAGCAAAGCTCCATCTCAAAAATAAAAATAAAAATAAAGCCCCAAGCCCAGGGCTGGCCCACAGAAACTGCCATGTCTGTGTTTGCATGTCTTTGATTAGGGTGGCTGCAATCTCAGGAAAGGGGCCTTAGGCCTCCGCTGGAAATGCAAGCAAAGTAAGAGGTTAGGCTTTTCAGCATCATGCCTCCCTCCAGCGTGCAAACCACAAGTCACATCCTTTCACCCTGGTATCCCAGGCCCTGGCACCCGGGGCAGCACACTTCTGTGGAAACAGATCTGTGGGCAAACCAGAGGCACCTTGGTCTGCAGTTACAGCCAGCTACCACCAGGTGGGTTCTGGAGCCTGGGATGGGGATCCTGGGATCTGTTAGCTGAGACTTCACAGGACAGAATGATGAACAGAGAAAAATTTCGATTTTTGTTCAAGGGACTCACTGACCTCTCTGAGGTCTGACTCTGGGAGGCCCTACTTCAGGAAGCCAGAATGATTTCCTGGGAGTCTCAACATGTGGGCAGGAAAAGCACCTGCCATTTCACCCCTTGGCATCCAAGGGAGGGGGACTCAGGACAGATAGGCTTTGGTCAAGGGAACAAAAGGCCTGGATGGGGGCTGCACGGGAGGGGGGAATGCAGGGGCCACTGGAGGCATTGGGGGCCTAATGGTGGGGTGTCAAAGGAGAAGCGAGGTTCCAGTGGGAGGAGAACCAAAGGTGACTTCCCCCACTGGCCTGAGGGAATGAACCTCAGATGGGGCCTGCAAGTGAACTCATCAGGTGCCCAACCCTGCCTGTGCCCCCATTTCCAGGGTCCAGGACAAATCCCTCAAAGTATGGGGGTCTTTAGGAGTACACCCCTGAAGCTCCAAGTGGGGCTGGGCTGTGTGTCCAAGTGTGAATTCCCAAGTGTCTGCAGGTGCGCATGTGTGCACACGTGTGCTGGATAAAGATGCAGAGTTGTACCTGCAGGATGCCAGGAAACCACACACCCAGTGGGTTGGACAATGACACCTTCATGGCTGGTGTATGCTGGAGCACAGGTGTGAACTCACACTCCCCTGCACGCACCTCCTTCCTGGAGAGGAGAGGCAAGCCTGGCCCTATAGGAACATGAAGCTCTCGGGCTTTAACTCGAGGTCTTCCTGCTCCCTGATCTTCTTCAAGAGGGTCTGAGAATGGGTGCCCAGAACATTTGGAGAGTCTAGGCATTGGGAGGGCACTTGGTGGCCATCTTGGCCCATTCCCACTGGCTGCTTGAACTCCTTCGAGTTGGCCATTAAAATGAAAAAAAAAAAAAAAAAAGTAAATATTTGGGAGAAGTTACAAAGTAAGGCACTGATGTTTGAGCCAGCTGGAAACCAGGAGAAATCTGCCCAGCCCCTTTCAAGGTTTCCAGCTGCTTTGCACTGTGGCCCATCTCACTGAGATCTGACACCCCAGTTGTGACAGAAAATTTTCCTGTATGCACCAGTAAGTGGAACAACTTCTACCGCCCCTTTCCAGCTTCTAGACACTTTCTATATTTCCTTCATACAGACAAAAGTGTCCACCCATTCAGATGCTAAATGATAAATGTTCCAAGTAATTTTTATTTTAGAATACAAGAGAGGTACAAATGTATTTACAGTTGTACATATACAATCAAATAATAATATATCACAGTTTTGTAAATATCATTTTAGATAAATATTTACAAGGTTAAAGTGACCATTTTCTGGAAGTAGAACACAGTTTCTTGAAAACTCTATACACTTTATACTTTTCATTAATATTATAGTTTATTTATTTTACAAAACGCCCTACGGGAATCCTGGTAAACGACTGCAAAGTGTGAGAGGCGACACCAGAGGGCGCGCACAGCCCGAATTTGAGGAAACTTGGGCGGGGACCGAGGGAAGTGTGAGCAGACGGGGCGGAACTCCCGGGACTGGGCACAGCTCAGAAGCGCTTCCTGGCCACAGAAGCCACCTTAACCTCTCGGGCAGAGGTTCCAGTCTTGCCCTCCTCTCGCTGGAGTGTGTGTGTTGGAAGGGGTTGAGGGGAACTTTCGCCTTCTCAGGCACTATGTCACAGGGGAAGGGGAGGGGGCATTGGTCCAACCCCCTCATTTTACGGATGGGGAAACTGAGGCCCAAAGAGGTGCAGGGTCTTGCTTGGGGTCCTACAGAGGATTTCCATTGTGCCTCCACTCTCAACGTGCCTGGTGCACTGCAAAGAGCTCCTTCCTCATCCATCCCCAGGAGCCAGGCTTGGGGGTAAGCTGGCCTAAAGAAGAGAAGGGCCCAGAAGATGCAGGTCTCTCCGGGTCTCTTCCGGCTGCCGATGGACCCCAGTAGCCCGCACCTGTCAAGGTTGCGTAAGGCCTCCCGACACTTCAGGACACCAGTCCCAGGGGCCGGAAGAGGAGATGGCGCCCCCACAACCCCCGCGCCCGGCCGCACCCGGACAAAGAGGTCGCCTTCCCTTCATTCCGAAGCACAGGACTCTCGGTGGCGGAGGAGGGGACTCCCCTTCCTCTGCTGAGGGGCCCTCGGGGGCTCTAAGTCCGCTCTCCTGCCACCCACGAGGGGGATGCTGGCCTGGGCGCCCGGCTCTACAGCAGCAGGGAGACTCGGGGGCGAGGCCAGGCAGGGAGACTCCCTCCCAGAGGAGGCTGCAGAGCAGCCGCACCACCTGCGTGGCCTGGGTGAGGGACGCCGCCCTCAGTGTCCTCATCTGCGACAGGGGCCAAGGCGGGAGTGCCTGAGGTCCGCCGCTGGGGCGCAACCCCAGCGCGCGGGGCTCCGCGGCGGCGCCAGGCCGGGGGTTGGGGCGGGAGGGCGAGTCGCGCTGCGGGGCCGGGGTGCCGGGATGCCGGGGTGCCGGGGTGCCGGTGGTCCAGGAGCGCGCGGGGCCCGGCGGGGGCGCGGGCGCGCTCACAGCACCATGGCCGGCAGGTGGTGCGCGGCGGCGGCGGCGGCGGCGGCGGCGGCGGCGGCGGCGAGCGCGGGCGCGTGCGCGTGCGGGGCGGGCAGCGCGGGCGAGTGTGCCTGCAGCGCGGTGCTGGGCGGCCGGTGCCGCGCGCTCTTCTGGTGGGCGCGCAGGCCGGCTAGCTGCGAGTAGGCGCTCTGGCACACCTGGCACTTGTAGGGGCGCTCACCCGTGTGCAGGCGCACGTGGTTGCGCAGCGTGGACGACTGGCTGAAGCGGCGGTTGCAGAAGCGGCACACGAAGGGCTTGTCCAGCGTGTGGATGCGCATGTGCGAGCGCAGGTTGCTGCGCGAGTTGAAGCCGCGGTGGCAGATGACGCATCGCATGCGGCCCGCGGGGCCAGCCGCCGAGTCCGCCGGGTGGAAGTCCTCTGGCCGCGGGGCGGGGCGGGGGAAGGGAGACGGAGAAGGGGAGAGAGCAGCCCCGTTAGAACCGGCGCCCCGCGGCCCGGGCCCTCAGCGCCCTCCGCCCGGGGCCCGTCCGTCCTTGAGGGTGGGTGCTGCTTGAACGGTGGCAGACGGACGGGAGGGACAGCGAAGGGTACCCCGGCTGGCGGGTCCAATAGGAGTTGGACTCCCGATCGCGATGCGAGATCTCGGGGACTTAGCGACTCAGCCTAGCTAAACCTCAGCTTTCTCATCTGTAAAATGGAAACCTAGCACTGCCTCTTCGGGTGTACGGTTGCCCGAGAAGATGAGAAAAGACATCTATGGAAGGTCTCTGCGCTAAGCACCCGACATGCCTTAGCCAGTGCCTGAGAGGTGCCGAGATTGGAGCAGGCCTTCCGTAAAGGGGAGCAACTGTGATGACCCCCGCCCCCAAACCTTTCATTAACTCATCCCACAAACATTTACTGAATGCCTACTCTGTACCATGGCACTGCGCCTCGGTTTTCGCCTTCCTGAAATGGAGATAATACTAGCATAGCATCGCCTTCATAAGCCTGGTAAGGATCAGTGAAAAAAGATTTTTTTTTTTTTTTTTTTTTTTTAGATGGAGTCTCCCTCTGTCGCCAGGCTGGAGTGCAGTGGCGCGATCTCAACCTTCGCCTCCTGGGTTCAAGTGATTCTCCTGCCTCAGCTTCCCTAGTAGCTGGGACTACAGGTGTGCACCACCACGCCCAGCTAATTTTTGTATTTTTAGTAGAGACGGGGTTTCACCATGTTGGCCAGGATGGTCTCGATCTCTTGACCTTGAGATCCGCCCCCCTCGGCCTCCCAAAGTGCTGGGATTACAGCCACAGCGCCTGGCCAAAAAGATTTTATTTTATTTTATTTTTTTGAAACGGTCTGGCTCTGTCACACAGGCTGGAGTGCAGTGGTGCCATCTCAGCTCCCTGTAGCCTCGACCTCCCGGGTTCAAGAGATCCTCCCACCTCAGCCTCCCAGGCAGCTAGGACCACAGGCTCGTGCCAGCACACCTGGCTAACTTTTAAGTTTTTTGTAGAGATGGGGTCTTGCTATGTTGGCCAGGCTGGTCTGGAACTCCTGGGCTCAAGCGATCCTCCTGTCTCTGCTTCCCAAAGTGCTGGGATGACAGGCATAAGCCACCATGCCCGGCCTAGATAAATTAATGTTTGTAAAACATCAGCTGCAGAGCAAGGACTTAATAAACAGTAGCTCACCAGCTCAGGTTCATCCTCCAAAAATAAGGACCACTGACCATGGTGCCTCATGCCTGTAACGCCAGCACTTTGGGAGGCAGAGGCAGGAGGATCATTTGAGCCCAGGAGTTCCAGACCAGCTGGGCAACATGGCGAGACCCCATCTCTACAATAAATTTAAAAAATTAGCCAGGTGTGGTGGTGCACGACTGTGGTCCCAGCTACCTGGGAGGCTGAGATGGGAGGATAGCTTGAGCCCAGGTGGTTGAGGCTGCAGTGAACCAAGATAGTGCCACTGCACTCCAGCCTGGGTGACAGAGAGAGACTCTGTCTCAAAAATAAATTAAATAAAATAAAAATATGGATAATCAAATTTCACAGCCCAGGTGCGGTGGCTTATGCTTGTAATCTCAGCACTTCGGGAGGCCGAAATGGGCAGATCGCTTGAGGTCAGGACTTCGAGACTAGCTTGGCCAACATAACAAAACCCTATCTCTACTACAAATGCAAAAATTAACTGGGCACGGTGGCACACGCCTGTAATCCCAACTACTCGGGAGGCTGAGGCAGAAGAATTGCTTGAACCTGGGAGGCAGAGGTTGCAATGAGCCAAGATTGCGCCACTGCATTCCAGCCTGCGTGACAGAGTGAAACTGAGTCTCAAAAAAAAAAAAAAAGAAAGAAAGAAAAAGAAAAAAGACAAAAAAATACACAGAGGTTTTATGAAGACCCAGTGGGATGATATCTGCCAAAGGTTTAGCCCAATTCTTGGCAAGAAATAGTTGTCGAGCAAATGGTCTCTGCTGTGATGGGCAGCGTCCCCCTGACACACACACACGCATAGTCTGTCCTGCCTGCCTTCAACAGGCTTATACGGAGCATCCACTCTGTGCCAGGCCCCACACCAGACATCAGTGAAGGGCAACGAAATATATAGGTTGTCAGAACCAGAAGGGAACTTAGAGATTATCTTGCCTAGGACCTTCCCTTTACAGATGAGGAAACTGAGGCACAGGGCATTTCCAAGATTGCACAGCAGAACTAGAACTCAATCCAGGCTCCTGCTGCCCAGCTCATTTCTTCTCCTGTCACACCTCATTGCCTCTCTGGTCTCCCCCACATACCCCCCAGACAATCTATTCTGGCCAGGAAGCAGGAGGACCATCTCCCACCCATGCCTGGCCCATGCGGCAGCTCCAGGGGTATCAGCCTCCTTGGATCTGTATGTCTCATCTGCTCAATGCTGCCAGACGTTGAACCAAGGTCCCTGGAGGCCAAGAGCCTCTCTGCCTCTCTCATTCTCTCCCTCCCTTCCCTGGGCTCCCCTCTCCATGGGTCTGTGTCTCAGTGGCCCCATGGGGAACACCTACCATGCTTGTTCTTTTTCTGGTCCTCCTCCAGCCCGGGCACACCAGGGATCCCCAGGAAGGTGTTGTGTGAGTTTCCGTACCACACCAGCAGTTCCTGGTCAGGCGGGATCATCTGCAGGGAAGAAGGCAAGAGGACGTCAGGGAGGCCACAGCTGGGAGGTGAGAGTTGGGGGTCTCTGAGCACCCCTTCACAGCCAGGAGACCTGGACCCAGTCTCAGCCCTGAGAAAGCCACACCGGCCCATTTCCACTGAGCTGTCCCGGCAAGCTGCACAAACACGAAAGGCCCTGGGGTGTCGAGCCCCTCTGCCCCCTTCTCCCTCCCCAGGCCATCTCTATCCGAGCTCCGGCCACAGGAGAGCTTCCAAGCTGCCAGCACCACAGTGGATGCCTCACAGCAAGCAGGGTAATGGAAGATGGAAAACTAGAAACCTTTTCAATTCTTACGCAGCGGGGAACTAGAGTCAGCCAGCCCCCAGGGCTGTAGGGCTGAGCCAGATGTTTCCAAGAAGTGTGGGCTGTGGGGCACCCTAGGGTACTTGGCTACACCCTGAGGCGATAATGTTCTGGAAATATCTCTTATCCAAAGCTCCCATAGGCACCCTACATCACAGGTACTTCCTGACCAAGCACAGGGCTCTGAGTGTCTCTGTGCACACGGCAGATGCTAAGAAAGAAGCATTAGGATGGATGAACAGAGAACCCCACAAGTGACGTTGGGGCTCTGCTGCTCTCGGGGAGGACCTGACCCAGGCTCATGGCAAAGGATGTTGGTCAGAGGGTTTTGCAGTGGTGATCCAGGGAGGCGTACTGGGCCTGCTGCTGGGGCAGCACTGACGATAAACACCATACACTCCAGGACATCCCAAGGGGCCTGCCTGCCAGGCCTCTCATGGAAGCCAGTTACCCCTCCCAAGTGGGGAAGCTCCAGGCCCTAGCCAGGCAGGGCGTATGAGAGAATGGACAGCCTATCACTCTCCTGAGGCCTGGACCCCAGAAGTACTGGCCTTGGCACCTGCCCCTGGGGGCCACTATCTGATGTGCCCAGAGAAACGCACACAACCCCAGGCAACAGCTGGTTTGTTTTCCTGGCGGGTCCTTTATTAGTTGAAGCACAAAAGATCGCATGGGATTCCATCTAGAAGTGTCTGAAACCAGGCCAGGACCCCGCGTTGGCTTCTGTGGTCAGAGACAAGGCCCCCTCTGTGTCTGCTTGGTTCAGCCTGCAGAGCCCACACTCAGAACTCTGGCGTTCACTACGTCTTCCTTCCTCTGGTCAGAGCCTGGAAGACCCTCAGACCATTGCAGCAAGCTCTGCTCACCCCTGAAAAGAAGGGAAAGTGGAGGTCGGGCGTGGTGGCTCATGCCTGTAATCCTAGCACTTTGGGAGGCGAAGGCTGGTGGATTACTTGAGGCCAGGAGTTTGAGACTAGCCTGGGCAACATAGCAAAACCCTGTCTCTACAAAAAAGTAGAAAAATTAGCCAGGCGTGGTGGCGCATGCCTGTAGTCCCAGCTACTTGGGAGGCTGAGGCAGAACTGCTTGAACCCAGGAGGCAGAGGTTGCAGTAAGCTGAGATTGCACCACTACACTCCAGCCTGGGTGACCACTCCAGTCTGGGTGACAGAGCAAGACCCTGTCTCAAGGAAAAAAAAAAAAGAAGAAGAAGAAGAAGGAGAGGTCGAAAGAGAAGGGGTGGGAACAGGAGGGTGTGAGGGGGCTTAGGCGACAGCCTAGAGTCACCACATCCTGAGACTCAGCCTAGAGTCACCACATCCATTTCCGTATGCCCCCATGGTTCACAGGGCATCATGGCGAGCCTTAGGGTCAGTAAATGACGAGAAGCCAGTGTGGAAACATGAAGTGCAGTCCCAGAAGCCACAGAAAGTTAGGCGGTGCCTCCAAGAAGGTGGACAGATTAGAATCTGGCACCACAGCAAGATCCCTGGTGACCTCTCTGCTCATTCACAGTAATGGCCACTGTCCAGGAGGCTAGCAGGTCGGAGGTGGAGACCCCTGCTGGAAAGGGCCAGAGAAGAAAGAGGTTCTGATTTGGGTTTTGTTTTTGTTTTTTGCATTTTTTAAAATTCTTTTTTTCCAGACCTCACTGGGATGGAAGGAAGAGGTTTTGTGAACCTCCCAGAAAAGCAGATGATGCAATTGAAATATTTAACATAAATTAATTGTGAAGGAAGTCTGTCTATGAGATGGTGCAGATGAGCCCTCTGTTACCAGGTCCCTGTGTGACCTTAGGCAAGTCACTTTGCCTTTCTGTGCTCCTCAAATAAGGGGGTCAGGGAACACGGTCCCTGAGTTCCCCCCAACTCTAAGACTCTGGTTGTAAGTCACCTCCAACATTGTCCTGACCCTTGGCTTCCAGTCTTGGATGAAACTCGACACGTTGATGTCGTGGTTCTTCCAAAGCAATCAGCACCCTCCCCCAGACCACCGAACACGCCCCACAGAGGGTTCCTGCTCAGTCTGGAGTCAGACATGTTGGGATCCACTAGGGCTCCCCATCTGCTGAGCAAGTGACCTTGGGCAAGTCGCCTCACGTCGTGGGGCCTCTTTCCTCACATTGCCATAGTCTCACTGAGTGGTTTTTGGGGTGCAATGGAGCATATGCATAAAGCTCTTTGTCCTATAATCGAGACATGGAAGCGCCAGTGATTGTTTTTCCTGGAGCTCGCCAACCTCTCAGAGAAGCTGGCAGCGGTTTCTGGCGCATCCAAGTCCCTGCAGGAGTGCTCGCTGAGCCAGCAGAGTTGCAGAGGCCGCTGGTTCAGTGGAAGCCCGGGGTGACCAGGGTTCTGCCTTCAGTGTCCAGCAAGAGCACAGGCTGGGCCCGAATGCTCCAAGGACACCAGCCCCATGCAGGTACCCCCACTTCCCAGCCCCATCTACCCCAGAAGGGAAACCAACTCCTCCAGCACAGATGTGGGATGAGATGGGAAGCTCAGCAAGCTCCCAGCTGAACTCCACCTCCAGGCTCCAGGCCTGGGGGGTCATCAAATACTAAGCCAACACCAGCCTTTTAATTTTAATTGAAAACAACTATTATTAAATATAAATACAGTAACAGTAGGCCGGGTACAGTGGCTCATGCCTGTAATCCCAGCACTTTGGGAGGCTGAGGCGGGCAGATCACTTGAGGTCAGGAATTTGAGACCAGCCTGGCCAACATGGTGAAACCCTGTCTCTACCAAAAATACAAAAATTAGCTGGGCGTGGTGGTGGGCGCCTGTAATCCCACCTGCTCAGGAGGCTGAGGCAGGAGAATCGCCTGAACTTGGGAGGCAGAGGTTGCAGTGAGCTGAGATCATGCCACTGCCCTCCTGTCCAGCCAACAAAGTGAAACTCCATCTCAAGAAATAAATAAATAAAATAAGAACTCTGATGGCGACTACTGCAGTATAAGGGTGAGTCATTTATTTACTAAGAATGCTTTTAATGTACTAAAATTAATTTTACTAATGAATTTAAAAATTAAAACAGCGATGCAGACATATGGACCAAATTGTATAAACATATCACATGGTATGAAATGAGAATTCACTCTCTGCCACTCTGGATGCCAGCCACTGTTGCTGGTTTGCTGCTTGTCTTTCCCCAGAAGGGTTTGCCATTTCGAGACTATTTTAAAATGCTGACTTAAAGTTCATGGAGAGTAGCATGATGCCATCTACATCATGCCTCTGACTTTTTAAAAAATAATGAGCACATATTACTTCTATACACACACACACAATTTTTTTTTTTTTTTTTTTTTTTTTGAGACGGAGTCTCACACTGTTGCCCGGGCTGGAGTGCAGTGGCGCAATCTCTGCTCACTGCAAACTCTGCCTCCCAGGTTCACACCATTCTCCTGCCTCAGCCTCCCGAGTAGCTGGGACCACAGGCACCCGCCACCATGCCCGGCTAATTTTTTTTTTGTATTTTTAGTAGAGACGGGATTTCACTGTGTTAGCCAGGATGGTCTCGATCTCCTGACCTCTTGATCCGCCCGCATCGGCCTCCCAAAGTGATGGGATTACAGGCGTGAGCCACTGCGCCCGGCCAAAAATTATTTTGTAAAAGCAAGAAAATCAATTAAGAAGAGCCTACAGGTTGGATGCGGTGGCTCTCACCTGTAATCTCAGCATTTTGAGAGGCCAAGGTGGGTAGACCACTTGAGGCCAGGGGTTCAAGACCAGCCTGGCCAACACGGTGAAACCCTGTTTCTACTAAAAATACAAAAATTGGGCTGGGCACAGTGGCTTATGCCTGTAATCCCTGTACTTTGGGAGGCTGAGGCGGGCAGATAACGAGGTCAGGAGTTCGAGATCAGCCTGGCTAAGATAGTGAAACCTGTCTCTACTAAAAATACAAAAATTAGCTGGGTATGGTGGCACACACCTGTAGTCCCAGCTACTTGGGAGGCTGAGGCAGGAGAATCTCTTGAACCTGGGAGGCAGAGGTTGCAGTAGGCTGAGATGGTGCCATTGCACTCCAGCCTGGGAGACAGAGCAAGACTCTGTATCAAAAAAAAAAAAAAAAAAAAAAAAGAAAAGAAAAAAAAAAAAGAAAGAAAGAAAAGAAAAAGAAAAAGAAAAATAATGGCTAGGCTCGGTGGCTCAGGCCTGTAATCCCAGCGCTTTGGGAGGCCAAGGCGGGCGAATCACCTGAGGTTGGGAGTTCGAGATCAGCCTGACCAACATGGAGAAACCCTGTGTCTACTTAAAATACAAAATTAGCCGGGAGTGGTGGCCATGCCTGTAATCCCAGCTACTCAGGAGGTTGAGGCAGGAGAATCGCTTGAATCCAGGAGGCGGAGGTTGCAGTGAGCCAAGATGGCATCATTGCACTCCAGCCTGGGCAACAAGAGCGAAACTCTGTCTCAAAAAAAAAAAAAAAAAATTAGCCGGGAGTGGTGGCACATGCCTGTACTCCCATCTATTCAGGTGGCTGAGGCACAAGAATTGTTTAATCACCTGAACCCAGGAGGTAGAGGTTGCAGTGAGCTGAGCACTCCAGCCTCAGAGACAGAACAAGATTGTCTCCAAAAGGAAAAAAAAAAAGCCTGCTGGAATTGAGAATAACACATATTTCCAGACAGCTAGAAGCCAGCAGCCCCACCTGCCCAGAGGCTGGGAACTGGGAGTCTCTCTCAGCCCTTCTGTGCCCCGTGCCCAGGCCTCTGGTGTCTGCCTGCTCCCAGGCACCCGCCATCAACAAACTTCTGCTATCAAGCCCAGGAAACCCAGAAACCTGCAGCTTCTTCCCTGGAACCCTGGGATCACTGTGCAGAGGCTCCCGGGGTCCCGCCAGCTGACCGCCTGGATGCAAAGAACAGCCACCGTGCCCTCTAGGCCCCCTCGGCAGCCCGCTTTACTGCTGAGACTCAGGCCTGGCCTAGCTGGCCGGGGCTCTCTGCTGGGGCTCTGAGAAGCAGGATCAGCCAGTCATTCACTTTTCTGGGGAGCAGGGATAGGCTCAGGACACAAAACAAATAAAGCAATCCCCAAAGGAACTGAGTCCTGTACCACAAAATCCACATCAGCAAAACTCTGGAATACTAGCGCCTGAGTCTCTTTTGACAAATGGACATGCCCTGTCAACGTGCTTCTCTGGGCCTTATCAGCCCAGAAGGTCTGTCCTGCCCCACTTTCTGAATTTTTATTATAAATTAGAAATGACAGAATTTTTGGTTTGTTTTCCTGCTGTAAATTCACGTCCTGCCACTGAACATGCTCCCAGGAGACTGCAAATACCCTCCCCTTCTCCACAGGGTCTGAAACCCCAGTGTAAAAGGATCTCAATGTCATCTGGACAAACATCAATTTCCATTGTACCACAGATGTCCCGACACACCAATTAATAGAGTTCCTGCAAATAGCTATTGGCCAGGGAGGCCACACGGCATGGTGACTCAGCACTCCAGCTCAGGACTCAGACGGGCCTAGGTTCCCATCGCAGCTCAGCGACTTCCCGTAATCTCCGTAACATTTCAGTTTCACCATCATAAAAATGAGGATAGTAACAGAGAGCAGCACCCCGAGGGCTGAGCAGATTCTACTTTTTAAAAATTGCTGGCCAGGTGCAGTGGCTCACGCCTGTAATCCCAGCACTTTGGGAGGCCGAGGCAGGCGGATCTCTTGAGGTCAGGAGTCTGAGACCAGCCTGGCCAACAGGGGGAAATCTACTAAAAATACAAAAATTAGCCAGGTGTGGTGGCACACACTTATAATCTCAGCTGCTTGGGAGGCAGGAGAATTGCTTGAATCCGGGAGGCAGAGGTTGCAGTGAGCCAAGATTGCACCACTGCACTCCAGCCTAGACGACAGAGTAAGACTCCATCTCAAAAAAAAAAAATAATAAAAAAGTTGCTAAGACCCTTTTATTCCTTCAACATGTAGTGGCCACTTGCTATGTGCTAGGCACTTTCTAGAACTGTCATTTTAGGCACCTGAAGTTATAGTAAATTCTGTGACTGGAGTAAGCCAGGAGGTTCCCCAGGGGTCACATCAGTGGATCCAGCCAGATGCACGCCCTGCTGGGGAGCCTCCACTGACCGCCTGGGCCCTAAAGCCCCGTTGCCCTCGTCTCTGTTGAGAAGGCTGCTATTCTGTATTTATGGAAACTTTTAGAGCAGCAATAGTATATTCTGCTTATTGAATAAAGATGTTCCTTCCTATTTTTGGCAATGGGTTACTGTTATGAGCTATGAGTGGCAGTTCTGAGTGGTAGAAAGTTTAAGAAAACATCACAGCAGAGGTCCTTCTCCTTGGCTAACTCACCCACACGCACAGAATAAACAGCCGATTGATTCCCGAGTCATCCAGGGAGTGGCCTGGGGAACAGCAGTATCTTCTGGTCTAGCCCAGAAGGGCTGCATGAGCTCTGGGCCTCAGCCTCATCTCGAGGGTGGCCACATATACACAGACACACAATTTATCTGGTAAGTAGAATCTGACATTGTGACAAAATGGTTTGAGAAATCTGCCACCACAAAAAATGTATCCACTTTAAAAGTAAAACGAGTGGCATTTTGTTTCCTTGTCATTCACGCAGACAACCCCTTCTTAGAAGGCTTGCTAACTCTGTAAAAGCACTGATAGCCAAATTGGTGGATCTGTCTATATCACGTATGTGATATAGTGTGTGTGTGTGTGTGTGTGTGTGTGTCCTGATCCTCTTTTTTTGTTGTTGTTGTTGAGATGGAGTCTCACTTTGTCACCCAGGCTGGAGTGCAATGCTGCTGATAGTTCACTACAATTTCCGCCTCCTGGGTTCAAGCAATTCTCCTGCCTCAGCCTCTGGAGTAGCTGGGATTACAGGCACCTGCCACCATGCCTGGCTAATTTTTGTATTTTTAGTAGAGACAGGGTTTCACCATGTTGGCCAGGCTGGTCTTGAACTCCTGACCTCAGGTGATTTGTCCACTTCATCCTCTGAAAATGCCGGGATTATAGGCATGAGCCACCATGCCCTGCCTGATCCTCTTTTTTCAACTTAAATTCCTGATCGAATGTAGATGACCATTTTTCCTAATCCTATAAACTCAGATGCTTCCCTGAAGATATTCTTCAGCCTCCTTGCCCTCGGATTGAATTTCTGTCTAAATGTCTATTCATGTTTCCTGACTTTGTTTGGCTGCTAGCCAGTGTGACCTGCACAGTGAGATGAGACTCAGTCCCCTACATCTGCCTCGGCCTGGAGCCCTCTTGCCAAAATGATGTAGGCATTTCTGGTCTGTCTCTTGTGTTCACACGTGTGGGTGTGTGTGTGCGTGTGGGGTTGGTGAGGGCATGGGTTGGAGCCCTCCATCACATCTGTATCAGGATGGCTGGGAAAGAGGGTATGAA
This sequence comes from Symphalangus syndactylus, assembly GCF_028878055.3. Taxonomy (NCBI): domain Eukaryota; kingdom Metazoa; phylum Chordata; class Mammalia; order Primates; family Hylobatidae; genus Symphalangus; species Symphalangus syndactylus. Next base: position 14,119,471 of record NC_072425.2, read on the forward strand.
GGTGAAGATGTGTGTGACAGAGGGTGGTGGGGTGAGGATCTGGGAGGGTGCATTCTCTTAGATGTGGGGTTCAGCTACACTGGAAGCCAATTTTAGGATGTGGTGGCCCAGCCAGATGGTCAAGGAGCCACCTCTGTCCTGGGCCTGGGCTACCTTCAGTTCTCTCTGCACCCTGCCCCATGGCCGTCTTACCTCACTTGAAACCCAATCCAGGAACCGCTCAGCTTTTTCTTATCCTCCACTTCCTGCTCCTCCAAGCACCACCCCTCAGCTGGGACCCAGGCTAGGCCCCCTGCTTTCACCTCTGGGAGAGTCTCTGGGGCCTTGTTATTCAGGGACAACCAAAGGAACCCGTCCCAGAAGCTATTAGGCCCTGGCACCCCCAGGGGTCTTAGAAAGAGCTTCAGGGTCTGAGTCCTGGGGAGGAAATGGAACATGGACTAAAGGTCGGTCACTCTCTGCTCCTCCAGAACACTCAAAAATCTCCATCAAGCCCCAGCCCCACCCCAAGGGGAGCAGAGAAGTGTGGTGGGAAGTACCTGCCCGCCTCTGCACAGCACTTGCTACCAGCCTCCCCCCAGCAGCCTGTGGGTAGCTTCCCTCTGCTCCTGGGCCAGATTTCCCACCAAAGGACACTGTCCAGGGAGGGTCCCAGTGTGGGCCTGCCCGGGTGACCACCTTTCTGCTTGGTTTGCACCCTCAGCCACTGGCCAGATACCTGGATCTTTTCTGCCTCTGCCCTACTGGGAAGCCCTCCTCTTCCCACCCTCCTCTGAACCTTCCTGGCTCAGCCTCACCCCTGCCACACCACAGGAAGTGATATTTACCTGTTATCTTTTGTTTGTTTGTTTGTTTGTTTTTTTGAGATGGAGTCTCGCTCTGTCGCCCAGGCTGGAGTGCAGTGGCGCCATCTCGGCTCACTGCAAGCTCTGCCTCTGCCATTCTCCTGCCTCAGCTTCCCAAGTAGCTGGGACTACAGGCACCCGCCACCACACCCGGCTAATTTTTTGTATTTTTAGTAGAGATGGGGTTTCACCATGTTAGCCAGGATGGTCTCAATCTCCTGACCTCATGATCCGCCTGCCCCAGCCTCCCAAAGTGCTGGGATTACAGGCATGAGCCATGGCGCCCGGCCCCTAATTTTTGTATTTTTATTAGACATGAGGTCTCATCATGTTGGCCAGGCTGGTCTCGAACTCCTGACCTCAGGCAATTCACTCACCTCAGCCTCCCAAAGTGCTGGGATTACAGGCATAAGCCACCGTGTTCAGCCTGTTACCTGGCCCTGTCTGTCTCCTCTGAGAAGGCTCAGGAAGCGCAGCTATTAGTGCTAACACTCCCCGCAGATGGCCTACAAAACCCCCAAGTCTGCTGCCACCGAGGGAGACCTGGTTTTCTAGTCTGTAAACTGTTAAATAATCACAGAATCCTCCTCCTGGGGCCGTGTGGGGATTAAATACCATACTGCATATCCAGCATCTGGGAGAAGGCTGACACACGGGGAGCCATCGCTGAGTCTGGAGTCATGAGCCGTAAGCCACTGGTGCCCATGCGTGCAGAGTGAGGTCCATCAGACAGCTAAATGGCTGCGGACACACGCCCTCTCTCCCACTCCAACGCATTCCCTGGGCTGCCTCTCCCTATCTTGCTTCTCTGTGTCTCTGTGACCCCTGAACCTCGGGAAACCATCAACCAACATCCGGGGACCTCACTATTGAGATGCTCGTGACATTCCCAATGGCATCAAGTTGAGAGCTCCATCATTTCTGATCTGCAGCAGAAAGCTTCCCATGGAGGTCACACACCTGGAGGGCGGGATGTCCGGAGACCACCTGTCTGCCGCAGCCCCATGGCCTGCGCAGAGCCAGCGAGGCCAGTGTCAGCTTCGCTCTGTCCACTGTAGTTCCTGCACACCGCTGCCCTGCACGCCTCCCCCCGCCGGGTTTACCGGCTGGTCCCTACACAACAGTGCACACACACACACACCTCAATGGCCTTGTAGAAGATGCTGGTGCCGATCTGGACCACCTCCAGGTTCTGCTCCTGTTCGTTACGTGCACACTTGATGTAGGTCATCCAGCTCCGGTGGTCCTCCTGGCTGGCATCGATGAAGTAGCGCACCGTGCCATCCTCATTGAACACCTGGGCACAGATGGATCAAGGACCAGGTAAGGCAGCGCTATGCCATGTGTACCATCTTCCAGGCACATCCACACACACACTCTCCATCCTCACAACAGCCCCAGGAAGTGGATAAAGCTTCATTTTCCCACTGAGGAAAGGAAGGCTGGAGAGGTGCAGGGACTTGCCTGAAGCTAGCTGGCTGGAAGTGGCCCACAGGGGATCAGTTTCCAGGGCCCTATGGGCTGACCATGACACACACTCCTGTTGCTGTGTCCTCCCTACCCCCAGAAGAAAAGGGTCTCCAAGGGATCACTGCCCAGACAAAGTGGCCCTGAGCTCTTTCAAGGGATGCAGAGGTGGTCCCCATGGCACTGGGAACATCAGCCAGGGCCTCAGAGAGGGAGGACCCTGGAGCCCAGGGATGGAGGGCTGGGTCACTGTGGCACTCCAGCTTGGCCTAAACCCCTTCACGGGAGCTGCCAAGGCCACTCGGAGGTCAAACTGGACCCCAACTTCCTGACCCAGCAACTGGAGAAGGTGGTTAGTGGCCCAGCCCTCCAGAGGAGGGAGAAGATGAGGTCAAGAGAGGCCTCTGGGCCATCCCCCAGTTCTATCAAGTTGGGCTTCTCCAGGGTCCGCCAGGAGGGGGCTGGAGTGGGGGAGCAGGCGAGGGAATGGGATTAGGAAGGGTGTGCACCAGTCTGGCCTCAGTGGGTTTCCGGTTCTGCAAGGTTAGGAGGAAGCACAGGGGTGGCCCTCCCTGGCACTGGCACTGTGATGGGTGGAAAGGCCTAGGATGGAAGCCTCTTGGAGCTTCCCTTTCCCTCTGTGAAAAGGGAACAGTAAGGCATGGGCTACTGAGGTCATCTGTGACTGCAGGCTGGGGACACAGAAGCTGACTCAATGCCAGCTCAGCCACGGTTATCGGTCATCCTGAATGTCATTCTACTTTCACCAGGCATTCTCCTTTCCAGCCCCACCTCACCCCCAGCCCAGGACTGGCCTTGAGGGGCTTCCCAGGCTGCTTCCGGGACCAGGGAAAGAATGTAAGTGGCTGGGAGGTGGCCTGGAGGGAGGGCGCGTGGGGACCCTGGGCAAGCGACCTGACTGCTCTGGGTCTCAGTGCCCTCATCCGCCAAGTGGAGCCAACCACAGTCCTGCTCTGCTGGGCTGTCCGGAGGAAGGAGGGTCGGATTTTTCGGCACGGGTTGGGAGGAGCCTAGAGGCGGGGTGAGCTCCAGGCTCCGGCGGCGTCCAGGCCAGGAGAGTCCGCTGCTCTCAGCCCGGGTGGAAGCGGCGACGGCCGGACACCCGAGTCCCACCCGCGGCCAGCGCCCCTCGCCGGCCCCTGCGCCCCTCTGCCCCAGCCGGCGCGTACCTCCCACATGAGATTGTTGTTCTTGCAGATGTCCACGTGCTCCGGGGCGATCACGCGACCGGTGAAGGGGCCCATCTCAGTTCCCGCCTTGATCCACGTCTTGGAGAAGATGCCGAGGCCCTCGCCAGGGATGGAGCTCTGAGCGATGATCACCTCCGCTGGCAGCACCAGGCTGGACAGCTTCTGCACTTCTGCGGCGGCGGGGCCAGGAAAACCGGTCAGAGCCTGAGGCAGCCGAGGCCCGGCCCTTCCTTCCCCGCCGGCACCCCGGCTTCTGTCCTGCCCAGACCCGCCAAACCCAAGTCGGCCCCAAATCCAGAGAAGCCACCCGGGTGTTGGGGGCAGTCGGATGTGCGGAGGCTCAATGACCTCCCCTCTGTTTGCAACCTGGGGACCCTCCGTGCCCTGGAAAGCGAGTGGTGCGTTGGGGATCATTTTTAGAAGCGAGTTTTTAGTCTCTCCGTGAATTCTCAAAGCATTCACAACTTCTTCCATCCTCTGCCCCGGATAAGTTTAAGAATTAATGAGCCAACGGCAGCGAGCGGTTTTATGCACGGGGAAACTGAGGCCAGGTCCTGCAAGGAGGTGAAGGCCAACTGGAGACTCTTTCGCCTAGTCGGGTTCCAGGAGCCCATGTGCGTCCAGGCTCTGGGCACTGGCAGAGGAGCCGGGCGGTGATCAGCGCTGGGGACAGACCTCGGGCTGGCAGGTGTTGGAGGTGCCAAAGAAGCACCGGCAGCAGCTGGCCAGGCTCCGCGCTCGCTGTGTGACCCCGGGCGCGCCCGAGTCCCTCTCTGCTCCCAGGCCCTGGGGTGCCAGGGAGGGCGGCGCCCGGGCTCAGACAAACCCCGATGTCGTCTCTCTGGGCGGGGAGGAGCCACGGCGGCCCCCAGCTCCCCGAGGGTTCCCCTGTCGGGCCTCTGCGGCCGGGCTGGGTGCGGCGAGGCGCACAGGGGCGGCCTCCATGTCTTACAAGGTTCCCCTCTAAGCTACCTGGGAAAATACCCGGCGAGCGGGCCGGCTGAAAGGGGGGGTTAAACGGTGTCCATTGCGGCGCGGCCGGCAATTTGTCACGCTGTTAAAGTGATCGCATTCATTCGGCTCCATTCGAAAGAAATTGCTAATTCTAAATTCATTAGCCCTGGAAGAATGCTGTAGCAGTAAATTGTAGCTCAATGCGGAGGGGACTTGTTTAAAAGGGGCCGAGGAATTCCCCTTACAAAAAGGGGGGATTAGATGGTTGACATAGCGTGAATGGAAGTGGAATTAGTCTTCACGGTAAATTAAGAGAGGAACAGAAATCGTAAAGGGGGAAAAGAGGGCGACGCGCAGAGATGCCAGAGCCAGGGAAAGATATTGTTTGCGGGTTGATGAATGAGGAATAAGAACTTGAGACATCTTAAAGAAAAGAAACTTTTCTCGCTCTCTCTTTCTCTCCCTCGCTCTCCCCACGGCTTTTTCTCCCCGCCCGCCCTCCCTCCACCCCCTCCCCAGCCCCGGCTGCCTTTTAAAGTTCTTGGTTTAAGTGGGAACTTTCGCGGGTCAAGCCCAAGTTAACTAAATGAATTTAAAACCCCTTCTTTTTGAGTCAACTGCTATTACACGCCTAGTAAGGCTTTAAATGCCGGGAACCCGCCAGCTCAAGCGCGGGAGGGGCAGGGAGGGGCCGGCGGGGGCGACGGGGCCGAGCGACGGGGTCGCCGGGGTCGGTCCTTGAGCCGTGTGGCCTGCGGAGGTGCCCCGCGCCCCACCTCGGCTTGGTGGCTCGCGTCCTAGTTTGGCCCATGGGGAAACTGAGGTGCACCGAGCGCCGGGAGAGCCCAGGTTGGCGCGAGCAGCAGCGAGGCAGGGTATCCCAGCCGCGTCTCGCGCATCGCCAGGACGGGAATGGGGGCCGGGAGGAGGGATTGCGCCGGGCCCCGACGGCTGGACTCACCGCCGGAGAAGGACTGCGCTAGCACCTCGGCGGTGAAGGCCGTCTTGGGGCTGGCGTGGTGGCTCTTGTCCTCGAAGAGCTGCTCCCCGAGCACGTTGCGCCAGCGGCCGTACAGGAAGCTGTGCAGGATGTCGGAGGTGATAACCTCAGCCAGCGCCAGTCCTGGAGCCTTCAGCCCGGTCTTGAGCACCAGGGCCTCAGCCGGGAGCACGGAGCCCATCATGGGCGGCCCAGAGCTCCCCGGCGCCGGGGGACGGCCGGGCCGACGGGGGAGGTGGGCGGGCGAGAGGGGAGCTCAAGGGGCGAGAGGCGAGGGCTGTGATGGAGAAGGAACCAGAGCAGGGGGAGGACGAAGAGGAGGAGGACGCAGGAGGGAGCGGGAGGTGAGGGGGCGACTGGGAGGAAAGTGAACGAGGGGGAGAGAGGAAGAGAGATGGTGAAATCTGTAGAGATGGCAAAGGCGGCGCGGAGGGTGGAGAGACGCGGGTGGAGGCGGAGGCGGGTGCGGGGGGTGCGGGGTGGGTGAGAGGCGGGTGGTTGCAGGGAAGCGGCAGCAAGGGGCTCTCAGACGCGCGCTAGCCTCTCGCACACTCGGCCGGGGCCGTCTTCCCCTTGGCAAAATCTCAGCGCCTTTATAGGAGCCGCAGTGACCCTCCTAATTGGTTATTAATGACCCCCTGACGTCGGAGGACAGACTTGTTGTACCCCGCCAGGCTGGAGGAGCCTTCGTCGCTAGAGCGCGAGGGGCGGGGGCGCGCGGACCGCTCCAAACAGCCCCCCTCCACTCCTCCCTCCCCTTCCTGGTCCTTCCTTCCCCCTCCTGTTTTTTCTTCTCTCCCCGTGGGAAGCGCCGGGCAGGGAGGGAGGCTCAGCCGGCTCTGAGGAGAGGAGGGGACGGAGAAGGGGAGGGGGCGCGGCGAGGCTCGCTAGGACTCCAGGGACCAGGCTAGACAAGAGCGCCTGGCTTCGGGCCCCGCGCTCCCCTCAGGCCCGATCCACGCTCACCGGCCTGGCCCAGCCCGGCGTTCACCTTTCCTCTGCTGCCCCGGCTGGCCGGCCCAGCCCTGCACCGCTCTGCCTCCCTGGTCAGGGCCCGCGTCCTCTTCCCTCCCCGGCCCTGCACTCCCCGGGCCGCCACAGTCGCCCCGAGCTCGCGCGCAGCCCCAGTTGCCACGCGGATCCCCTGCTCAGACTGCGCTGCTGAAGCCGGCGCTTCGCTTCAAACGGGCCGCGCCAACTCGCTCGCTGTGCGCAGTCGGGTGCGAAACTCCTCCGCGGGCTCACAGGGCTGCCGAGGCGGAGCGCAGCCGCCGTCGGGGCTGGGGCTAGTCCCGGCCTGAGACAGCTTCTTGGGTGGCCAGGCTCCCAGCCCTTGCGGGGCCAGGTCGGGGGTCGAGATGGGCGGACCGGAATCGCACTGGCAGCCTGTGTCTGGGAAAAGAATTTCCTACGGGATATAGGGGGATTGAAAGGGGTCCCGAGACCCTTCCTAGGTGGGAGCAGGCGTGCCTGAGAGCGAAGTCCCTCAGAAACTGCAGGCAGCTCCGCGAGAGGCCTCAGTGCGGGTTCGGCTCGCGGCTCGGCTTTCGGGCTCCTTGCTGAGCTGCAACCTCCGGAAGCCGGTGGCGTTGCGGCGCCCCTTCCTTCTTGCCTCCTAGTTCTTTCTTTCTTCTCTGCCTCTCTCTTCTTTCCCTTCCTCCCCTCTATTCCTCCTGCCCATCATCCCAGGAGTAGACTTGCTTTGCGGCGGTTTCGAGGCCCTCGGAGCCCAGCGATCCCCTCTCCCGAAGCAGGTAGCTGCTGAGCCCGGCGGAAGGCCCCCGCTTCCTGCAGGCTTCGCCGCTCCCCAGTGTCAGCCTCAAGCCTCGGACCCCAGGCCCTGACATGCTGGGTGAGGGAGCTCACCCCACCTGCCGCACTTCTGGCTCCCATCACGAGGCTACAATTTCAGATGCCGCTAACAGAGGTGCCTGGACCCTCTCGGCGTGGGTCAGGCTCACGGATTAGTCTCCGCTGGACTGTGTGGACTCTCCAGACCTTCTCCGCAGCGCGGAGGACTTGGGTGGAAGAACAGCGAGCTGACCTCCCATAAGCGAGACCCTGTCCAAACGCCTCTTGGCATAGACGCCCCTCCACCACCCGGACGCGCCTTGGCTAAGAGGGTCTCACACCTGGCGTCCAGACTCCAGACCCCTGGTCCCCAGTTCCTTCCAGTAGTCTCCGGCATCCCCCGTCCCCTTTGGGACGCAAAGGGAGGAAGGCGGCGGTAGCTGGCCTTCAGACCCTGCGCCGGGTCCGCCCGAGGCTGGAGCCCAAGGAAGGGCACACCTGGCAGAAGGCAGGACCGTTGGGCAGGGCGCCAGCAGAGGGCAGCGCTGCTGAGGAGGGAGGTGGGTTAGGGTCCCCGAACCCTCCACTCATTTTCCGACGCAGCCGGCGGGTCACATCGGCTCCCTGGCCAGAGCTCGAATCTGAGCGGGCGCATGGAGTCCGATGGCTCCTGCAGGGGAGCCTCATCGGCGCCTACTTCCTGGCTTCTAGGAAGACCCAGGTGGAGAGGACAAAGTGCTAGGAGCGAGGGAGACGACGTCGGGGAGCGCTGCCAGGAGTCAAGCGCTGCGGCAGCTCCCAAGCCCCGAAAGCGACCTCAGTTCCTCCAGGAGACCAAAGGGGGATAAGGACTGCTGTGTGTCCTGTGGAATGCCCCTTTCCTCTCTGGGCCTCAGTGTCCCTGTCTGTGCAATGGTTTGAGTTGGACTTTGTGAACTGAAGTTTCTTTGCTTGGTCTCATTTTGGGTAAGATCACTTTCCCCCACGACAACCCCGAAGATTTTGCCCTCTCCAGGGCCACGTCCCACTGCGGGAAGCCCTCAGGTCTGTGCATCCTCCGTGCTGCGGTGCAGCGTTTGGGTCCTGAACCCCGGCTTAGAGTCAGAGGCTTGGATTCCGCTGGCTCAGTGACCACGGGCTCGGACTGCGGCCAAGGAGTCCCATTCCTCTCCTCTGGACCCGCAAGCCCGGGGACCAGTGCTGGGAGCCGGGCAGAAGCGGAGCCCAGAACGGCCTCCCAGCTGGTGCGCCCAGATCTCCACCGCGCTCACATTTTGTGCTTCTGGTCTAGCCGCAAACCCACCTAGACCCCCGCCCGGGGAAAAAGGAGCCTGTAGGTAGCGCCCAGTCTCAAGGTGCATTGAAATAGGGAGCAAGACCCTGTGCTCGCATCTCCCCGGGGGGAGATTTCGAGGGGAAACATTCCGGGCTTTCCCAGCGGATGACTCGTGTTATTTTGTCATTTTCCGCGGGGCCCAGGCGCGGAATGTGCTCGCGCAAAAGCCCCCCCCCCCCTCGGCCGGGCCGGAGCTCGCAGGCACCGTCGCCCCCCTCGCCCGCTGGCCGCCACTTGGCGATCTCTTTAATATTCATGGGCGTTAATAGAGAGGCCCCCAGTATATCGGTCCATTGTGGGCGGCTCGTAGGACTTGAATAGGCCTCGGCCCCCTTTCTTCGGCGCGGCTTCCCGAGGGGCCGGGCCAGGAGTGAATGGCCCCGCTTCCCGCTCCGCGCCTCCTCCCCCTTTCAGGGAGAACATCTTTATCCTCATCGCCGCTGCCGCCGCCGCCCGGGCCCCCATTCACGCGGCCCCGGCTCCGGGCGGAACGAATCAATTTGCCGCGGCTCTTCGGAGGTCATCCTCGCCGCCCGGGTGCCCCCTTCCCCTGAGCCCACGGGAGTGGAGAGAGGGCTGCCGCGGCAGGCCGACGGCCCCACGGAGGGACATTGAAGGGGAAGTGGAGTAGAAGAGCAGGGGCGACCCGAAGGAGTGGCTGGGCCGGGGCGGGCAAGACAGGCTGAGGGCCCGGCAGCAGCCCGGAGTTGGCTAATTTCTACTTGTTGCCCGGCGCAGGGCGTAGCGCCGAGGGGAGGGAGGCCGCGGCCCAAGCCCGGAGGTCCGTCCAGCCTCCCCTCGAGGCACCAGCGCGCGTCCCTTCGGCCCGGCTGAGGCACCTATGAGACCGGGGGCGTGTGGGACAGCCCAGGGTCCCGCACGACGCTTTCGTTCTCGCCGGTGCACCCGGGCTCAGCTCCAGGACAGCCAGGTCCCGACAGTGCGCTTCAGGGGGACGCTCGGAGCGGCGGCCGCCTTCGCGGCTCCTGCGCCCTCGCTCTGGGGCCCCGGCCTGGGTGCGGGGGAGGAGGGTGCGAGTCGGTCAGGCGGGGCCAAAGCGCACGGGTCCCCGCCCCGCCCACCCCGCCGGCCCTCAGAGGCGCAGAAAGAAGCCCATTGTCCGCCGAGAAATACATTTTTGGGGGCCGAGTGAAAGCCCGTCTTTCTTTTGAACTTTAGAAGAAAGTCTCCTGTTCTCGCCCCTCGGAGGGAGAGATTTGTCCCCCCTCCCGGGAGCTCCGCGCGCCTCCTCCTCCCGAAACATCTGCCGGGGGAAAATCCACCCTGGAGGGCAGATCGCGCTCGCTTTAAGCCTGGCGAACTCATTAAAAAGATATTAGCGGCGGGGGCAGGTCCCGCGCAGGTATCGATCGGCCGGAATGAGCCCGAGGAAGAAAAGGCGAAGAATGCGCCCGCGCCGCGCCCAGACGCCCACCCGCCCCGCCCAGCCCCCGCGCCCCAGCCCCGCATAGGGAGAGGGGCCCCCGCGCCGCCTCGCACTGTCTGTGAGTCTCGCGGCCGGCAGTCCAGCCGCCCCCACCCCAGGCTCCTCAGCACAGCCCCTCGGCAACCCTCCTCTGCCCCTGCTGAGCTCCGGCCTGGCTTCCCCCGCGCGCAGGTTCCGGTCCGCTCCCCTCCTCCGCCCGCTGCCGTGGCGCGCCCAGCATCCGCGTCTCTCTTCTCCCCCTCTCCTCTTCCTCCTTCCCCAGCTCTCCCCTCTTTCGCTGGCGCTCCGGCCCCCTCTCCAGGTTCTCACACCCTCTCCGCTTCCTCCTCGCACGTCTCTGGCTTTCTGAGCCTGGGTCTTTCTTGTTCCCATTATCGCAGTGGCCCAAGAAATTCCTTCCTCGCGTGGGGCCCGCGCCACTCCCCGCGCCCCATCCCTTGTTCCCCGTACGACGGTTCAGGGCTCCAGGGCGCCCCCGACGGCGCGTACAAAGGCGCGGCGGGCTGCGGAGGCGGGTGGGCGCGAGGCCGAAAAGAATGGTTTCAACAGACGTGACTCGGGGCCGGGCCTGCACGGGGCTGCCGGCGGAGTGGCGGCCTCGGCGCGGTGAATGGGAACAGCGGCCCCCTCTCCCACCCCACCCCTGTCCCCGCCTAATCTAATTAGCCTTCGAGGCTCAGGAGAGACAAAGGCGCGCCCCGGGGCGCCCACGTGGAGTGCGTAGGCGCGAAGCCGGCGCCCCGACCGGCAGGTGACTGGCACGCGAGTCTCCCCAGGCGCCCAGGGGCGGAGGGGGGGAAGCCCCTCCCCTGAGCCTCTCGAACCCCCCTCCATCGCCCACACCCCGGCCCCCAGGCCAGCGATGCCAGCGCCACAGCCCAGGCCGATCAAGGCGGCGGGACCGACGAGAGAGACGCCGGGGACACCAGGAGACGGGGCGGTGGGAGAGACAGAGGCGCAGGCTTCTGGAGGCAGAGTGGGCGAGACGGGGGTGGGGGGAGACTGAGGCAAGGCGATGCCGAGGTGGAGGAAGTAGATGAAAGGCCGAGTCGGAGACGCAGGCGTACAAAGACGCGGAGATGAAGGAAGCAGAGGGGGAGAGGCACGGCTTCCGAAAGAACCCGAGGCCTGGAGAGGCTTTCAAGAGCTGGATCACCAAGAGGGAGCGACAGGGTGCTACAGAGAGACTGGAGTGTGAGGGCAAAAGGAGTCCTGGGGAAAACAGGAGGGAAAGGATGAAGAGGGCAGGCTGGTTGGGGTCTGCGGGAGGCAGCGCGCCCTCCCTGTCCGTGTTTCCTGGCCCCTCCGGCCTCCAGCTCACCCTCCTCTGTTGCCTGCCCCTCTGGTGGGTCTAAGGGGCAGCCAGAAGGAGCCCTCTCCGACCCATTCACAACCTCCTCTTCTGCCCGAGTCCCTTCCCACCCCACACCCAGCCCTTCCTCCACAACTTCCCTGCGCAGCCTGCTGCCTTCCAGAACCTTGCACTCAATTCCACCTGAAATGTCCTCTCTGCATTGCCCCAGAGCAGACAGGGGGTTGGGGTCAGGGGGCTGAGCCCTGACTGCTGCTCCCTGAGGCCACCCGCTGCCATCCAGACCATCTCCTGCCTCATGGGGAATCACTGCATTGTTCAACAAACATTTTTTGAGCACCTACTGTGTACCAGGTCCCATACAAGGCCCTGGGGGCACCGAGTGACCAGGGCAGACCCAGTTCTTGCCTTCTCAGACCACCTTCCAAGTGGTGCACCCTGGTAGGTCAGAGCTTCTCCTAGGTCGCCCTGGTGGCTCTGAGGTCTCTCTGGACAGCTTTCTCTGAGGGCTCCTGCTGAAAAGGCTGTGACCTCATTTGTAGAGTGGGAACAATAACTAGGCCTGTTTGTGATGCCTGATGTGGCAGGTGAATGAGCTCACACTCGAGTTGCAGAGTGAATGGTGAAAAGGTGTTTGTGGCTGGCATTCCTATTACTGTCCCCTCCCCAGAGACCACTCCCCAGGTGAATAGGTCCTCTGGGGCCATCAAGAAATGTCCAGAGACCTGCAGATGTGGGTCCAAGTCTGGTTCCAGCAACTACTGGCCAGGAGCCAAGGCACCCACTTGTCCTCTGTGAGCCTCAGTTTGATCGTCTGCGAAATGGAGACAAAAATAGAACCTCCATTGGGAAGGCTTTTGTAAAGGATAAAAGACGATGCATGAAAAGCTCATAGGAGAGAGGATGCACTTGACTTAACGAAAAATGTGGGCACCTTCATTACATTTAAAGAACAACATATGGCTGGGCAAGGTGGCTCACACCTGTAATCCCAGCACTTTGGGAGGCCAAGGCAGATGGATCACTCAAGGTCAGGAGTTGGAGACCATCCTGGCCAACGTGGAGAAACCCCGTCTCTACTAAAAATACAAAAATTAGCTGGGGGTGGTGAGGGGTGCCTGTAATCACAGCTACTCGGGAGGCTGAGGCAGGAGAATCGCTTGAACCAGGGAGGTGGGTGTCGCAGTGAGCCAAGATCATGCCACCGCACTCCAGCCTGGTGACAGAGCGAGACTCTGTCTCAAAAAAATCAAAATCAAAATAAATAAATAAATAAATAAATAAAAGATAACATATGGTAGGTGGGGTGTGGTGGCTCACGCCTATAATTCCAGCACTTTGGAAAGCTGAACTGGGTTCAGGATTGCCTGAGCACAGGAGTTTGAGACCAGCCTGGGCAACACGGTGAAACCCCGTCTCTACTAAAAATACAAAAAATCAGCCGGGTGTGGTGGCACACACCTGTAGTCCCAGCTACTTGGGAGGCTGAGGCAGGAAAATCACTTGAATCCAGGAAGCGGAGGCTGCAGTGAGCTGAGATCATGCCACTGCACTCCAGCCTGGGCAACAGCAAAATTCTGTCTCAAAACAAAACAAAACAAAACAAAACAACAAAAACAAACAAAAACAACAGCAACAAACACCACATGGCTACATGGCTTTGGGAAATATGGAAAGAACAAAGGTAGGTAGCAAATATCACCTATAAAGACATACTGAAAGCAAAACCATATGCTAAGAAAGTTGACCAGGACGGCAAGGAGTCTGTGAGCCATATCTTATAAAGAGTGGCTGGAATGAAGGACAACAGTCATCATATAATGAACATTTGCTAGGCACCCAGGGTACCTCAATCCATCCTCAGCCCTGCACCCTGAGGTAGCTGCTGTCATTATCTGTAACTCACAGAAAGGGAAACTGAGCCACAGGGAAGTTAAGTATCTCAGCCAGGAACACCTCTGTCCCCAAGCAAAAGTGGACCTGACCCCAAAGGCTGCTGTCACAAGAGATTTATTTTTTCACATAACAGGGTACAGAGGTGGGTGCGTGTCTATGACCTTGGCTCAGCAGTTCAAGGATGTGAGGCCTGAGGTTCCTTCTGTTCTCGTGGTGACCCAATGGCCACTGCAGCCCTGCCATCACATTACAGGCTGGGAGGAGGAAGGGGCAGAGTTTCACTGACATGCCCCTGGTCTCACACAGTGAGCAAAGAGGAGAGGTGAAACTAAAATCCAGGCAACCTGAGTCCAGGCTGGGACCTTAACTACAACTTCCTGGCTAGGGCTGTCCAAGCCAGAGGAACAATGAGTCGGAGGATCCATGCACTGTCTGCCAATCCCGAGAGCCCGTTCCAGTGGGCAGGGAGCAGCTTTTGTTTACTGCACAGAAACTAGGCACCAGGTGTGCAGAGACGAACTCCGTGCTCCCTCCTGACCCATCTCAGGACTGGGGCTTCTGGAGGACAGGCATCTGGTCTGAATCTTCCTTGGTCTCCAGGGCCAGCACCAGGCGCCAGCACCAGGGCCTGGCACACAGCGAGTGCTCAGCCCGTGAGTGAATGACAGGGTAGATGGAGCCACAATGGCATGGACAGGTTAGGGAAGGACAGTGAGGGCTCTGGCCTTGTCTACCTCCTCTGGGTGGCACGAGGGAGCCTCTGAATCCCAGCAAAGTGGATGGCAGCTCCAGAAACTGCCAACAGGCCAGGGCAGCCCAGATCCTCAGAACCCGGGGGCCCAGGCAGGATGTGGAAAGAGATGGTGAAGCCCAGTCATAAATGCTCCCTCCTAAGTAGACACAAACAGCGGGATGTGTCCTCAGACCCCAGATCGGAGCTGGAGGGACCCGCTGCAGTGGGTTGGGCCCACTGAAGATATTCCATTCCCTCCCCTTCCCTGCAGCCAGGGCCTCAGTCTCCCCCGGCCTCTGCTTCCAGCCTCTGGCCTGTCCACCCTGTGAGGTGCCTCCCCAGCACCTCCCATATCATCCCCACCACCCCAGCTCCCAAACTGTCAACAGCATGGAGGACAATGCACCAGTGACCCTGCTCCTCAAGAGATCCTTTCTGTTCCCAGGTGAAGCATTGGGTCCAGCACATTCACACGTAGGCAGCTCCTTGCAACTCTGTGAGATGTGTCCCCGAGTTTGCCTACTTTTACAGAGGAGGAAACTGAGGCTTGGCGAGAGTCTCGAATGCTCTCTAAGCCTGTGCCCTTCCCCTCTCCATAGCTCAGAGAGTAAAACCCTCAGGGGTCCTATCTGCTTATCCCTCTGCCCTCACAGGAGTCCAATGCTCACAAATGTTGAGATGACAGAAAACGTGTGTTACACTGGCCTGGAAGGAGGTGTTTAATTCTATTGTTTGTTTGTTTGTTTGTTTTGAGACGGAGTCTCGCTCTGTCGCCCAGGCTGGAGTGCAGTGGCGCAATCTCGGCTCACTGCAAGCTCCGCCTCCCGGGTTCACGCCATTCTCCTGCCTCAGCCTCTCCAAGTAGCTGGGACTACAGGCGCCCGCCACCACGCCCGGCTAATTTTTTTTGTATTTTTGGTAGAGACGGGGTTTCACCGTGGTCTCGATCTCCTGACCTCATGATCCGCCCGCCTCGGCCTCCCAAAGTGCTGGGATTACAAGCGCCCGGTCGTTGTTTGTTTGTTTGAGATGGAGTCTCACTCCGTCACCCAGGCTGGAGTGCAGTGGCGCAATCTCGGCTGACTGCAACTTCCTCCTCCCAGGTTCAAGCGATTCTCCTGCCTCAGGCTCGGGAGTAGCTGGGATTACAGGTGCACACCACTGTGCCTGGCTAATTTTTGTATTTTTAGTAGAGATGGGGTTTCACCATGTTGGCCAGGCTGGTCTGGAACTCCTGACCTCAGGTGATCCATCCACCTCAGCCTCCCAAAGTGCTGGGATTACAGGCGTGAGGCACCGCGCCCGGCCAGAGATGTTTAATTCTAGATTCCCTTCCCCACCCCCTTCACTCCTTCCCACCTGTCCCCTCCTCTGTGTCTGGGGTCAGACCTTGGATAATTAGGGAAGAAACTTATTTGAAGACCAGTTCAATTAGTTGTAGTTACAACGAAGGAGAATTTTGCTGCTCCAAATGTTCAAGAAGACACAAGTATTCCAGATCCTTCTGGACATGCCAGACTCTCAGATCATCATGTATTTATTTTAATTATGCAAATATTTAATGCACACCCACAATGCATCAAGCTGGACCTGGAGGTGGGGGCGTGGAGCAAGGGCTAGTCATGTGGTGCTTGGCCAGCCCAGCCCTGGCAGCCCCTGGTCACTGGAGACTTTAGTTAAAGGTGAGTCGGTTCCACTGGCAGCTACTGGGAACTTGCCCCTTGCTGGTGCTGTCCACACACTGAGAGGTCAAAGAAGAATCAGCTGGGTTCTGGCCACGAGGTGTTGTTTCCTGTGGACAGTGCCCACACCATGCTGAGGGATGCTTGCCAGAATTTTAGAATCCTTCCCATGGGATTTCTTTTTTTTTTTTTTTTCTTTTTTGAGACAGAGTTTCACCTTTGTTGCCTGAGCTGGAGTGCAGTGGTGCGATCTTGGCTCACTGGAACCTCCGCCTCCCGGGTTCAAGCGATTCTCCTGCCTCAGCCTCTGAAGTAGCTGGGATTACTGGCATGAGCTACCATGCCTGTCTAATTTTGTATTTTCAGTAGAGACAGGGTTTCACCATGTTAGCCAGGCTGATCTCAAACTCCTGACCTCAGGTGATCCTACCGCCTCGGCCTCCCAAAGTGCTGGGATTACAGGTGTGAGTCACTGTGCCTGGCTGGGATTTCTTTTTGCTTTTCTTTTTTAAGAAATTTTAATAATTTTCTTTTCTTCTTCTTCTTCTTCTTTTTTTTTTTTTTTGAGACAGAGTCTTGCTCTGTCACCTAGGCTGGAGTGCAGTGGCGTGATCTCGGCTCATTGCAACCCCCACCTCCTGGGTTCAAGCAATTCTTCTGCCTCAGCCTCGTGAGTAGCTGGGATTACAGGCACCTGCCACCCCGCCTGGCCAATTTTTGTATTTTTAGTAGAGTTGGGGTTTCACCATGTTGGCCAGGCTGGTCTCGAACTCCTGACCTCAAGTGATCCACCCACCTTGGCCTCCCAAAATGCTGGGATTATAGGTGTGAGCCACCACGCCTGGCCCAATTTTTATTTTTATTTTATTTTTATTTTTATTTATTTATTTATTTATTTATTTATTTATTTATTTATTTTTTGAAATGGAGTCTCGCTCTGTCACTCAGGCTGGAGTGCAGTGGCACCATCTCAGCTCACTGCAAGCTCTGCCTCCTGGGTTCACGCCATTCTCCTGCCTCAGCCTCCCGAGTAGCTGAGACTACAGGCGCCCGCCACCACGCCCGGCTAATTTTTTGCATTTTTAGTAGAGACGGGGTTTCACCGTGTTAGCCAGGATGGTCTCGATCTCCTGACCGCGTGATCTGCCCACCTCAGCCTCCCAAAGTGCTGAGATTACAGGCGTGAGCCACCGCGTCCAGCCCTAATTTTTATTTTTAAAATAGCTTTATTGAGATGTAATCAATATATAATAAGTTGCACATATCGAATATATACAATTTGCTGAGTTTGAACATATGTATACAGCCGGAAACCATCACTGCGATCACAGTAATAAACATATTCATCACCTCCAAAAGCTTCCCCCTGCTCCCACATGTGTGTGCCAGGGGCTGGTGGTGAGGGGATGCTGGTAAGAACACTTGACATCTGCTCTCTTAAATTTTTTAGTGCGCAATACCGTATTATCAACTACAGGCACGACACTGTCTTTTCTTTTTTTTAAGACAGGGTCTCCCTCTGTCACCCAGGCTAGAGTGCAGTGGTGTGATCATGGCTCAGTGCAGCCTTGACCTTCCGGGCCCAAGCCATCTTCCAGTCTCAGCCTCCTGAGTAGCTGTGACCACAGGTACATGCCACCACACCCGGCTAATTTTTAAACTTATTCTTGTAGTGTTGGGCTCTCCCTGTTTCACTCAGGCTGGTCTCAAACTTCTGGCCTCAAGTGATCCTGCTGCTTCAGCCTCCCAAAGTACTGGCATTACAGGCATGAGCCATCATGTCTGGCAAAAGTTTTGTTTTGTTTCATTTTGTTTTTAAGACAGGTTTGGGCTCTGTCACGAAGGCTGGTGAGCGGTGGTGCCATCATAGCCCATCGCAGCCTCCAGCTCCTGCTTTCCATGGAATTTCGAGGGAAAAACCCTCTCATTCTTGTTGCCTAGCTGGGCAGGATGTCCTTTTGTTCCCCAGAGCTCTTAGAGGGGGTGCTTAGAGCCCCCTGCCACACAGGGAGGAGCTGCACTTTCACAGCCGCAGATTTTTATGGGGGAGGTTAGGTCTCAAAAACAGGTCATTTTTTTGTTTGTTTATTTGTTTTTTTGAGATGGAATTTCGCTCTTGTCGCCCAGGCTGGAGTGCAATAGCGTGATCTTGGCTCACCACAACCTCCACCTCCCAAGTTCAAGCGATTCTCCTGCCTCAGCCTCCTGAGTAGCTGGGATTACAGGCATGCGCCACCATGCCTGGTTAATTGTTGTATTTTTAGTAGAGACGGGGTTTCACCATGTTGGCCAGGCTGGTCTCGAACTCCTGACCTAGGTGATCTGCCCGCCTCAGCCTCCCAAAGTGCTGGGATTACAGGCATGAGCCTTGGCGCCCAGCTGAGATTGTGTTTTTTTTTCTTGCCTTTTGGCATGACTTGCAATTTTTTGTTGAAATCCAGACATACAGTATCAGATAACAGGAACTAAGGTCAAGAGGTCTTTAGTGTGAGGAGGGTATATTCCATTTTATATTTATTTATTTATTTTAAAGGCTTGTTTTATTTTAATGGCTGATCCATGTAATAACGGAGGCCACTATGTACGGACAAAGGGGTAGCTTTTATTTCTTGGCCTTTTCCTCCTGGGACAGAGTCTTGATGATCTCGTTGGTCTGGAGGTGCTCTTCACAGAGCTTGCGTGCCTCCTTGGTCTTAGACCTGCGGGCCTCAGCCTGGTCAGCCGGGGGCTTCTTACAGGCCTTGGTCTGCCTTCAGCTTGTGGCTGTGTTCCATAAGAATCCGCTTGTGTTTGAACACATTCCCCTTCAACTTCAGGTACAGGCTGTGATACATGCGGCGATCAATCTTCTTAGATTCTGAGCAGCCGGCGCAGAATCCTCATTCTCCTCATCCACGTGACCTTCTCTGGCATTCAGGGATTGGCTGTACCCCTCCGCTTACCTATACCCAAGTGCCTACCCTTCCGGCAGGCCAAGGTGCTTTTCCAGCATTAAACCCGGGAATGGACCGTCACAGGCTTGGGGTAACGCAAGATCAGCCCATCTTTGATCAGCTTCCAGATCTGCTGACGGGAGTTGGCATTGGGGATTTCATTGATCTCGTCGGGTTCAACCAGACCTTCTTCTTGCCACAGTGGAGGATACTAGAGATGAGCCTTTTCTGAAGTGTGAGCATACTCAATGGCTGCAGCTGTAGCAGTGAAAGGAAAGTGCTCCATCGCATTTTATATTTATTTATTTAAATTTTTTGAGGTAGGGTCTTGCTGTGTTGCCCAGGCTGGGGTGCAATGGCATGATCAAGGCTCACTGTAGCCTCTAACTCCCAGAGTCAGGTGATCCTCCTACCTCAGCCTTCCGAGTAGCTGGGACTACAGGCACGTGCCACCAAGCTCAGCTAATTTTTTTGTAGTTTTTGTAGACATGGGGTTTCGCCATGTTGCCCAGGCTGGTCTTGAACTCCTGGGCTCAAGCTACCACCCACCTCGGCCTCCCAAAGTGCTGCGATTACAGGCGTGAGCCACTGTGTCCGGCCCAGGCTGTATTATCCTCTTTCTAGGAGCTGGGCGGTGTTAGGTGTTTGTTGCGGTTGCAGGTGCCAGAGGCTCCACGTCTTCTACTATCCTCATTGTTGTCTCCCTCCTGACTTTAGGAGGTCTGAGCCTTGAGTTCTGTCGCCTGTGATTCCCGTGATTGTACTGCAGCCTGTGGGTGTGGTGAGGTGTGGGAGAGAGGGAACATTCTGTCGTCAGTCCTGTCTTGGGCCTGGGTCTTGAGGCTGTGACATTCACAAGTATCCCTGCAGGGGTGTCACTTTTCCCCCCTGCCACTTGCTACCTTCTCTGGCTCAGGTTCCTTCCTGACCTCATTCCTTGCAGCCTGGCTCCTGAGCACTGTGCTTGTTCTTTGCGAAGCCTGGAGGGGGATGGAGGGGGCTGGAAGGAGAATTCCCTTCCCCTACCTGGGCTAGGCTCTGGCAAAGCTCTTCCCCCTGGAATGGGGCCATGGTTAGAAGGCTTTGAGTGTTTCACAAGGATCTCTACCCCCACCCCAGCCAAAGCCTGTGGGATATTTTTTTTTTGAGACAGAGTCTCGCTCTGTCTCCAGGCTGGAGTGATCTTGGCTCACTGCAAGCTCCGCCTCCCAGGTTCAAGTGATTCTCCTGCCTCAGCCTCCCGAGTAGCTGGGACTACAGGTGTCCACCACCACGCCCAGCTAATTTTTGTATTTTTAGTAGAGATGGGGTTTCACCATGTTGGCCAGGATGGTCGGGATGTCTTGACCTTGTGATCCGCCCGCCTTGGCCTCCCAAAGTGCTGGGCTTACAGGCATGAGCCACCACGCCCGGCCCGGGATCTTTCTTCGACAGAATCAAGTGGGATTCCTGGAGGGAAACCCATGAAAGTGTGGGGGACCCCCTAGACTGAAGACTCTAGGACTTTGTCCCTCTGATGCCAGTCCACGCTCAGCCTCTAGAAATTCATCCAAGTTCCCATCTGTGTTCCCAGTTAGGGCTCCCGTGGCTTCTGCTCCTGGTCCACAGATGTCGCTGGGATTCTCCAGGTTCTCCTGTCTCTCCTGACTCGGATGGAGCTCTGCCTTTGCAAACTCAGTTCTCTGAAACCTCAGAGAACTTCAAGAAAAGTTTCAACTGCAAGAAAAGTCATCGATTTTCAGTTTGTCCAAGTTATTTATTTATTTTTTTTTTTTTGAGACAGAGTCTTGCTGTGTCACCTAGGCTGGAGTATAGTGGCGCCATCTCGGCTCACTGCAAGCTCTGCCTCCCGGGTTCACGCCATTCTCCTGCCTCAGCCTCCGGAGTAGCTGGGACTACAGGTGCCCACCACCACCCCCGGCTAATTTTTTTTGTATTTTTAATAGAGACGGGGTTTCACCGTGTTAGCCAGGCTGGTCTTGATCTCCTGACATCACGATCCGCCCGCCTTGGCCTCCCAAAGTGCTGGGATTACAGGCGCGAGCCACAGCGCCTGGCCGTTTTTTTTTTTTCTTTTTAATTTTAATAATGAAATAATGAGAGTGGTGACTTTCAAGTTTTTTTGGGTTTTTTTTTTTTTTTTTTTTTTTTTTTAAGGCTGAAGTACAGTGGCACAATCTCAGCTCATTGCAACCTTGGCCTCCCAGGCTCAAGCAATCCTCCTACTTTAGCCTCCCAAGTATTTGGGACTGCAAGCATGTGCCACCATGCTGGGCTAATTTCGTAGTACTTTTGGTAGAGATGGGGTTTCGCCATGTTGCCCATTGCACTCCAGCCTGGGTGACAGAGCAAGACTCTGCCTTACAAAATAAAAAAAATAAAAAATTAATGACAGGCAGATAACCACAGGTTCAGGAAACTCAGAGAACACCAATCTGGATAAATAGCAACAAATAATCACAACAAAAATACCAGAATCAGAAACACACACACACAAGCAAAACAAATAAAAACCAAACACACACACAATCCACACCCAGCCACAATGTATTCAAACTGCAGAAAGCCAAAGAGAACGGATACAAGTGCAAGTGGTATTTATTTCTTCTTCTTTTTTTTTTTTTTTGGATGGAGTCTTGCTCAGTCCACCCAGGGCAGAGTGCAGTGGCATGATCTCGGCTCACTGCAACCTCCACCTCCTGGGTTCAAGTGATTCTCCCACCTCAGCCTCCTGAGTAGCTGGGACTACAGGGGCGTGCCCCCACGCCTGGCTAACTTTTGTACTTTTTTTTTTTTTTTTTTTTTTGAGACAGAGTTTCACTCTGTTGCCCGGACTGGAGTGCAGTGGCATTATCTCGGCTCACTGCAACCTCCGTCTCCCGGGTTCAAGTGATTCTCCTGCCACAGTCTCCTGAGTAGCTGGTATTACAGGCATCCTCTACCACGCCCCGCAAATTTCTGCATTTTTAGTATAGACGAGGTTTCACCATGTTGGCCAGGCCGGTCTCAAACTCTTGACCTCAAGTGATCCGCTGCCTCATCCTCTCAAAGTGCTGGGATTACAGGCGTGTGCTACCACGCCCAGCTAATTTTTGTATTTTTAGTAGAGATGGGATTTCACCATGTTGGCCAGGCTGGTCTTGAACTCCTGACCTCAGGTGATCCATCCACCTTGGCCTTCCAAAGTGCTGGGGTTACAGGTGTGAGCCTATAAAAAATTAATTATTTTTCTAATTAATTAATTATTATTATTATTTTGAGATAGCATCTCATTCTATCACCCAGGCTGGAGTGCAGTGGTGTGATTTCGGCTCACTGCGACCTTCACCCCTGGGGCTCAAGCGATCCTCCCACCTAAGCTTCCCAAGTAGCTGGGACTACAGAGGTGTGCCACCACGCCCTGGTAGTTTTTGTATTTTTTATAGAGACAGGGTTTTGCTATGTTGGCCAGGCTGGCTGGTCTCAGACTCCTGAGCTCAAGCCATCCACCTTGGCCTCCCAAAGTGCTGGAATTGCAGGTGGGTGCCATCGCATCCTGCTCACCTTGTTTTTTTGTTGTTGTTGTTGTTATTTTTGGTCCTTTTTTCTTAAACACAGAGCTGCAGCCTCCAGACCCTGACTCCACCCTCGTGAATGGAGGGTGTGTGGATCTCTGGGGCTTGCTGTGAGCTCAGCAGAATGGTTGGCAGTGAGCGACAGCTGGGACGGTTGGAGGGCCCTGGTCCCTGGTCAGGGTCCAAGGCAGCTGCTTCTCGGAGAAGTCAAGGTTACAGAATCTGATACAAGAGGGAGACACCCCAAGGATTTGACTCCTTTTAAATGTGCTTGAAATAGGAATTCCTGAAATGTCTTGTGGGCCAGGATTGAATAGCCTTGCTCCACCCATGCATGGACCAAGTTATCACCTAAACATCTGTTACTCACAGCAGTGGGGTTGGGGGATGGTCCTGGCTGCTCTTAGAGTTGGCTCACCTGCCCGTGGGCATTGTTCTTTCCCAGCCGTTTAGCTAATGTGACTCCAGGGGACCAGCGAGGGTCCCTGGGCTCGTGATATCCTGGAGACCTCTGGGGCACCCAGGAGAAGCCAGTGGGTCAGTGCTGAGCTGTTTTATCACATCACACAGGCTGTCCCGGGCACTCAGAGTGGAGCAGACAAAGCCACCGGAGCAGTCAGAATCCTGGACTCAATCATTACTACTGGTTGCCGAGTTTTTTTTTTTTTTTTTTGAGACAAGAGTTTTGCTCTCGTTGGCCAGGCTGGAGTGCAATGGTGCGATCTCGGCTCACTGCAGCCTCTGCCTCCTGGATTCAAGTGATTCTTTTGCCCAGACTCTCTAGTAGCTGGGATTACAGGTACCTGCCACCACACCCGGCACATTTTTTTGTACTTTTGGTAGAGACAGGGCTTCACTATGTTGACCAGGCTGTTCTCAAACTTCTGACCTTAGGTGATCCATGCACCTTGGCCTCCCAAAGTGCTGGGATTACAGGCAAGAGCCACTGCGCCCGGCTTTTTTTGGTTTGTTTATTGAGACAGGGTCTTGCTCTGTCACCCAGGCTGGAGTGCAGTGGCATGATTACAGCTCACTGCAGCCTTGACTTCCTGGACTCAAGGGATCCTCTCACCTTGGCCTCCCAAGTAGTTGGGACTACAGGTGTGCGCCATCATGCCTGGATAATTAGAATTTTTTTTTTTTTGTAGAGGTGGGGTCTCACTCCGTTGCCCAGGCTGGCCTCAAACTCCTGGCTCAAGCGATCCTCCCGCCTCGGTCTCCCAAAGTGCTGGGATTATAGATGTGAGCCACTGCACCAGGCCGGTTGCCAGTTTTTGGTGCTCGTTAAGAACCAGGTGTGAAGCAGTGCCATTGACTCCTATCATAGCCCCACAGGAGGGCAGGTGGCTACTAGCCCCACACTTAGGATACCAGAGATTAGGTCATATGAGGTGCAGGCAGGACCCAGACTCAAGTTTAAGCATCCACACATTCAGGCCTCACACTCTGCTGCCTTAGGTAGGCTGAGCTCGCCAGGCCCCACTAGAACCACGTTAGCTATTCCTTGCACATGTGCCTGGCTCTGCTCATGTGTGGGTGTGGCAAGGCAGGCCGGTGTTGCAGCCAGGCTGAGGTTTGAGGAGGCCTCAGCAAGAGTGTAGCTCTCCACTGAAACCCCAGCAGAGTGTAGCACGAACTTGGCATGGAACTGGCCCCTCCGTGCCTGTGTAAGGAGAGATTCCAGCCGCTCTGAGCCCTCATCTGTAAAATGGGGAGCATAGTCCTGGTTACCTCTCAGGTCACATGTGCACAACCATGGTGTGACTCTGATCAGAACCTATTTAAACCTGTTTCCTTGGCTGAGCACGGTGGCTCACGCCTGTAATCCCCGCATTTTGGGAGGCCGAGGCGGGTGGATCACGAGGTCAGGGGTTCTAGCCAACATGATGAGAAACCCCGTCTCTACTAAAAATACAAAAATTAGCCGGGCGTGGTGGCGGGCGCCTGTAATCCCAGCTACTCAGAAGGCTGAGGCAGGAGAATTGCTTGAACCCGGGAGGCAGAAGTTGCAGTGAGCCGAGATCATGTCACTGCTCTCCAGCCTGGGTGACAGAGCAAGACTCCATCTCAGAAACAAACAAACAAACAAACAAACAAACAAAACCCTATTTCCTCATCTCCAAAATGGGATAAGAGTCAGATTTTCCTTTTAGGAAAGTAAGAGCCAGTGGATTCTAGTTGTTCATGGTAGTGATGTATGAAGTCTCTGCAAACACTGAATCATCAAATACTAAGCCCTTATTCGTAAGGGAAATACAAGGCAATGTCCCTGCAAGCCAGTGTCCACACCAATCTGTAGACAATCTTTTTTATCTTATTTTGTTTTATTTTATTATTATTATTATTATTTTCAGACGGAATCTTGCTCTGTTGCCCAGGCTGGAGTGCAGTGGTGCGATCTCGGCTCACTGCAACCTCTGTCTCCTAGGTTCAAGCAATTCTCCTGCCTCAGCCTCCCGAGTAGCTGGGATTATAGGTGTGTGCCATCATACCTAGCTAATTTTTTGTCTTTTTAGTAGAGACAGGATTTCACCATGTTGGACAGGTTGGTCTCGAACTCCTGATCCCAGACAACCCGCCCACGTCGGTCTCCCAAAGTGCTGGGATTACAGGCATAAGCCACAGCGCCCAGCCTCTTTTTTATTTTTTTAAGAGATGGGGTCTTGCTATGTTGCTCAGGCTGGAATGCAGTAGCTATTCCCAGGCACGGACATAGCTCGCTACAGCCTCGAACTCCTGGACTCAAGTGATCCTCCTCCCTCAGCCTCCCTAGTAGCTGGAACTGCAGGCATGCATCAGCACTTCGTAATCTTGTTTTATGTGTGTTTTTGTTTAAAGACCCCTTATTGGCCAGGCACGGTGGCTCACGCCTGTAATCCCAGCTGTTTGGGAGGCCCAGATGGGTGGATCATTTGAGGTCAGGAGTTTGAATCCAGTCTGACCACGCTGAAACCCCATCTTTACTAAAAATACAAAGAAATTAGCTAGGCATGTTGGTGGGCGCCTGTAATCCCAGCTACTCGGGAGTCTGAGGCAGGAGAATTGCTTGAACCTGGGAGACGGAGGTTACAGTCAGCCGAGATCGTGCCACTGCACTCCAGCCTGGGTGACAGAGCAAGACTCCATCTCAACAAATAAATAAATAAAAATAAAGACTCCTTACTTAATATGTATATTGTTCATCTATTAACATTGAACTCATGGCCAACAGCACTGTAACTCAGGCCTGCAAGAAGCAGAACGCATGTATTGTCTCCATCAGCTACACCTCAGCCTTCCTATGCTTAGAATGCTAGATGGCCCTTTAGTGCCACGCTTGGGGGCCGCTTTAGACAGTGAAACTGTCAAAAAAAAAAAAAAAAGAAACAAAATGCAAAAACTGTGGCGCTAAGTAGACTGCAAGGAAAAGTACTTATTTATGGCATGAGAGCTGAAACCAGAAGGCAGAGCATCGCCTTTTCCACCTCAGCTGGGAACACGTGCATCTGGTAACTCACATTTTTCACCGTGAGTGACCCGCAAATGCTCTGTGGGAGTAGATTTGGGGGTTGCAAATACATTTCGGGGAGTAGGTGAATTTGCAAATACGGAATTGAAAATGATGATTGACTGTAATGCACTTCCAGGGCTGGCCATGGTTGGTACTCAACCCTAACTTTCAAGACCTTCTCCCATCCTGCCAACCATCTCCCTTGGTGGTGACTACAAAAGACAGTGCGACCCCAGGAGGCGGTGGTCACGCTCTCCTCTGAAGCCCCAGCCGGAGTGCAGCATAGAACCTGGTACAGAACTGGCCCCTCCATGCCCGTGTGAATAAAAGGCAGGTCTCAGTCTTTGACTCTGAGCCCTCTTCTGTGAAATAGGGAGGTTAGGCCTTTCTACCTCCCAGGGTGCAGAGACCACCTTGGAAGCAGGTACCTGGAAAGGGCCAGGACCCCCTTGGTAGATGCTACAGAAACACGTTCAAGACAAAGGACAGCCAAGATGACCATTGTTTCAAGGGCGGTGAGGGTTATCTTTGCTTCCCCTTCCACCCTACCCAAGACACAGACCCAGGGCCGGCAGCCCCCTGCGGAATTGAGTGTCAAGCCACTTTCTGGCCATTAATCTCTAAGCATCTATCAGGCCCATTTGCTTCAGCCCATCTTAAAAAACCCCAGCTGGGCCCTAGTGGACCAGAAGTGGGGCTGGGAGACAGTGGGGCTGTAGCCAGCTAGAAGCTGCGGCTCTGGGGTGACCCATGTTCTCATGGACCAGGCACTGCACTGTGCCATCTGTGCCCCAGCCCACCCTACTGTGGGGGCTTTGGGACATCATGGGTGGTCACCGCTTTCGAGTGACCCTGGAAAGATGGTGCCTCCTACCTGATGAGAGGCCAGGGGTACTGATTGAGGCCCGTTGGCTGAGAACTCCTCAACCCCAGCCCAAACTTCTGGGTGGGGCTGGGATCGGCTCAGCAGGGTCCTTGATGAATCCTGAACTTGGGAGGCTGGCAGAGACCCAGTAGGCATGGGCGGCGGCGGGTGGGGGTGGGGCATGCATTCAGAAGACAGACTGGGCAACCACCCGCCCCGCCTCCCCGACCCCGACTGCCCTTACAGTGATGACCATGCATCTTTCTTAATGGAACACAACCGCTGAACTTGGTACATTTCAAGCACTTTAGCCTTCCAGTATACCAGACTGCTGATGAAAATCATCTTCCTTGGGCGCCATGTTAATGAGAGGCCAAATTTCATATGCTTGCAAACTTTCCCCCCCGCCTCCTGTCGTACGACACCCCCTCCCCCAATAAAAGATTGCATCAGAGAGAGAGATTTCCATAATTTATAGTATGGGCATTTCACTGGGGACAAGCGCTAATCTGTACTTACCGATACATTTAAGAAAATGCATCCTCCGCAAGCCTGCACCATTTATGACTATTGGCACAAACCACAATGCTCAGTCTTCAATTAAGGGACACCTTAGGGTTCATTATCACACAATCGCTCCCTGTGAACCATGCCAAATGCTGTTTTGGCACAGAGCTTGGAAGATGAATTAGAAGGAAGTCTTCTCTGTAATGCCCTCTCCTGAATTCCCATTACCGTCATCAGCGTTTACGCCCTCCTCCCACTCGGCCCCCTCCCCCCACTTTCCAAGTGCCTTTTACTATTCAATTTCTCAACGTCAAACTCGATTCTCTAGAGGTGCAGTTAAAAATGCCACATCTCCTTTTTGTCTTCCGGCTCTCAACAGGCCTGCCGTGGCCGCAGATGGGCTGCTCTCCACACCCCTTTTCGGCCTGAAGGAGCCACAGATGCTTTTTTCCCCTGTCAGAAGCTTGGAGTACAGACAAGGGGCCAGTATTGGCCAGGCACACCCCAGCAAGCCCTGTTCAGGATCAAAACAGGTCTCTGCATCTAAGTAGAGGAGACCCGCGCAGAAAGGCTGAGGGCGAAGGCAGGGCCCACTCAGACGTGAAAGCAGACACTGCTCAATGCCAGTCACCCCAACCGACGGACAGAAGGAAAAAAAGAGGCAAGGGCTGATGCTCTCTATTCCTTAATGCCCTTCCAAGTCTGAGGCCCACACTGTCGCCACGAGTCCTAAGACCACAGGACCGTAACTTAACACCTCTGGGGAAGGACGCCCCGTTTGTTTCTTCATGAAAGGACAGGACATAATGAGCACGTGTGCTGATGCGTCCCAGCCCCCCTGGCAATCTGGTGCCCACCGTGGGCACGGGGCTAAGAGCAAGAAAGCACCACCACCAGAGCCACAGGTGAGGCTGGGGACAAGGAGGTGGGGGATGCAGGCAGCAACAGTCAGGGAAACCACGCCGCGCCTAGGGCAGCCCACCTACATTTGTAGGCGAATGTGTGTGCATGGGCATGCGGGGAAGGGGAGCGGGCGGAGGGCAAGGGGCTGCCCAGTCAGTCGCAGAAGCCCGCTGACCTGCCGCACGCCCTTCAGTGCATCTCCCAGCTCCATCCGACGACACTCCCATACTGACTTCTCACTTAGAGACGCCTGGCTGTGACAGGGAAGGGGAGCTGAGCCCAACCACGGCTCTCAAGTCAAGCTGTCAAATCATACAGAGCCATTAAAATAAAATTAGCTTAACGAACTAGCTAGACATCTAGGCTGTGCACCAACGAAGGCGGGCTGACGCAGTGCAAGATGACGGGCGAGGCCCGCAGGAATCCTCTTTCCCTCTCAGGCGGCCGTGGGCAGGGGCAGAGGGATGAACCGGCGAATGGAAAGCGAACAGGCCAGAAAGACTTTGCCCACAAGATGCCTTGTGGAGATTTTATTATATAGAGTGTAAAATGAATTGTCAGTCAAATAAAAAGAACACTTTGTTTTCTTAAAAACCCCATGCATATTTTCCAATTGTCTTTTTTAATAGTTAGACATTTCAAGCATTATAAGAAAAATAAGGAGAAAAAACCAGAAACTGTAACTTCAGTACATTTCAAACGGAATGTCCCTCAGGTCAATTAGAAATGCAAGAAAAAATAGCTTCAATTCCGTTTTTTTTTCCTTTAAAAATACATGTTATCTGTACAAGATACACTACAGTAAACACTGGAAATCATATTATCCCTTTCATTTAATCAAAATTATTTAATTCATAATGCGGTTAATACTAGATTTATTTATTCATCTAGTTAATCTGACAAAATATTAAGAAAATATTTAAAAGAAAAAAGCAAACAACACCTTGGAATTAAAAATAGTTATAACTACATTTTTATACGGTTTAATGTTCCACAGTGTGTGTTAAAAGTTATATTGAATTTCTTAATATTAAAAATAACAGTATTTATATTTCTGAGAGAATAGAGAAAGGTTTTTTGTTTTGTTTTAAAAACAAGCTTGGAGGTCTTAGATACACAATTGCAACTGGTAATGGAGACATGAAAAAAAGTATGCTAAACACATGAACACATTTTTATATTACCCCTTTCGAACTCTAGAAATTATACAAACCCTACAAAATGCCCCTCCCAACCCCTGTTGGACAGTAATACAATTATCTGTCTCAATTCAGAATTCACATCATTCATTACAATACATAATAGTTCAGTTTTTTAAAAAAATGCAATAAAACCAGACAGCCAAGATACAAGAAATTAGAAGTAAAACATTAAATGAATTTACACATTTAAGAATACTTAAATACTGCTTTAAAATTTTTAAAAAGAATTTGTTACATACCACCTAAGACTTCCAAGCCACTTTCTGTTGCAACAGAAAAAACTGCAAATAAAAAGGACACGAAACAAAACAAAACAAAACCAAAACCATCATGTTGAAATGTCACAGCTCTGAGGCACGTTCTGGTGCCTGACTTTGTAGGTATTGCTCCAAAAAGAATCCCAGAGCTTATACATTTGAAATAACAAAAATAATGAAACAAAAATGATCAGCAATTTTTAGTAACTAATTTTCCCGATTTTTAGAAAAATTCCGTTAATCTAAATATAGTGTTTCACAGAACAAAACAACGGTTCTTCATCAAAAGGTTTGCAAATGTAAAAACCTCTGTTACAAATAGGTTTTCTTTGACAATGATTTTGAGGGGAGAGTTGGCCACGAGGACACTGTCCTACTGCTCCTGTGAACGGAAGGGAAGAGGAGTTAGTCTGTGACGGCAGGTCCTCAGGTCTGTGTGCCAGTAAGGAGGTGACAGGTCACCCTCTCCCCTCTGGCGCCACGCTGGCACCGACACACACAGACAGGGCCGTGTCCCAGCACCTCCCCTGGGTCTCACGTCACGGGAGCTGGACCAGACAAAACCTCTGCTGAAGAGGAGGTCTTGGGCTTCTCTCTCCACTAGGGACTTGGGGCAGGGAAGAGCGGACAGTGGGAGCCACGCTTCTCCTCCGTCGCCACCAGCCCTGACACCTGTTTCCCCAGGACCAGACCCAGACGGCCAATTTGGCAGTGAGAGGCCCAACCAGCTGAGTCCAGGGCCAGGAGGTAACTGAAATGTTATCCACGAGGACCTGACAGGCATCAGGTGGGAAATACGCCCCGTGGGAACACTTGGACGTCTTCCCTTCTTTAATAAGAAATCCGTTTTTGGCCTCTGAACAGAACCCTCTAGGTTGTGCACAGGAGAGGAAAGCTGGGCTCTGCGCCCCCTGCCCTCTCACTGCCTCCTGCTGCTGCCCGGGCATGGCTGATGGCCTGGCCACTCCACTCTCCTTGAGAGCAGCTGCTGGAGCGCACCCTCTGCACTCGCTCCTTTACAGTTAGGGAAACTGAGGCTTAGAGGAAGAGAGAGACTACTCATCAGCCCTGAGGTCTGGGGCCTGGACTTGAGGAAAGATCAGGCACTTCCTTGCAGGGGCTGCGCCCCCAATCCTCCCACTTGACCTAAACTCTTTTTCTCCGGAGCGAGGAGGGACAGAGGGGCTGGAGCCGGGCTTCCAGCAGACGCAGCTTCGCTGAGGAGCTACGGGGCCCAGAGGTTCCTCCTAGCCCAGCGCTCTCATCCTGGGGTCAGGAAACATAGGAGGCTTGGGAGCAGGGGCTTGGGGCTAGGGAGTGGCGGCGCTGCTGGTGATTAGCTACAGACCTGGCTGTGGGCCTGCGCCTGCCCTAGCGTCTGTCCGTAGAAAGCGACCTGCTGTCTGTAATATTCTGCCCAGGCCATTGTGTAGTCCGGTGGGGAGCTGGCCTGAGGAGCAGCGCTGGCGGCGTGACCTGGTTGACAAAGGGGGAAACACAGGTTATCGGGAGCGGAGGTGCACTGGGCAGGACCCTTCCCAAAGGCCCTGGGCATCTGCTCTCCCTCCGGACGGCTGGAAGGCAGGGAGGTCTAGGAGGCGGCGCGGTGAGGCTGCTGCTGCTGCAGGAGCGCATGCTACAAAAGGTGCTGTTAGCCTCTTGTTGCCCGGCCCCTGCTATGCCTGTGAAGACCAATCCTCACGCCTGCCTTCTCTCGGCAGAAGCGCATTCTCTGCATCTCCCTGCCTGCCCCGTCAGCTCCCAGGGCCCCGTGACAGACAGCGAAGGGGGGATCCTGGGGTGGGGGTGGGGGTGGGGGAGAACGGGAGTGCCTAACTTGGGTGCCTGTGATAGTGTCCAAATCCTGTGAACAGCTTCAACACAGGCCCAGGGGTCTGGGAATCGGGATTTGGGGAAGACTGGGCAGCTGAGCTTACACCAGGTCCCCTGGTGACCATGACTCAACACCCCCACCTCCAACCCCTAGAAGGGCCATGAACCTGGCGATGATTCCAGCACCAGGGGGACCATTTCTCTGGTGGCCTTCAACCCGATCTCTTCCAACCAGCAAGAAACATCCTCCAAACACAAGGCACGTGAGACACCTCTTTAAAGAAGCCCCCAGTCCTCCGGCCTAGTAATCGTGGGATATATCCCGAGAGTCTGGTCCTGACTTTACATGACTGCCCAGAGACCTTTTGCTTGCTGGGTCCCTCGCCCTGCTCTGAAGGCTGGTTTCGTTTCTGGTAGTTGGAAAACGGGCCTACTTAAGACGAGAAACTAAGCACCCAGCTCCGATGCCCAGTTGAGGCCTCCCTCCCTGAATCTCACCACCTCTCCTCATCTGCCCTGAAGCACCGAGACAGAGAACAAGACGCCTGGTTGGTCTGTTTGCCGGCCAGGTGGCACCCAACCGGAATCTTTCAGTCCCTAAGGAGACCAGACGCCAGCTGAGCCCACACTTCCAGGTGCCACGCCCACCTCAAGTCCTTTGGAGCCCAGCAGGGGGAGAATAAAGAGGAGGGGATGGCAGGCCTGTGCCGAATCGCAGGGCAGCCTGTGGTCACTGACTGACTACGCCCAGACTCCTGACAGAGAGAAGCAGGCAGGTACAGGGTGGAGGATGAAGGCAAATAATGACATCAAGCCACAGGGGGAAGGCATTAGGGAAAAAAGAGGTGACAGTGAGCCTTGGACTCTGAAGTCTCTGGGCTGGAGGCGACTGTGCTGCCGGGAGCCACAGGTTAGGGGGGCCGGGCACTCACTCTGTTTTTTGTAATAGTCTTCCCAGGCCTTGCTGTAGTTGGGCTGGCTGCTCTGCGGCTGGCTCTGCTGGCCTGTGCGAAGAACACAAAAGCAGTCAGGCCTTGCGGGCTCCTCACAGCCTCGGCCCCAGCCCGCCAGCTGCAGGCCCTGCCCTGCACTCCTCCACCTCGCTCCTGGCCACACACGGCTCTGCAGCCCTGCCTGGGAAGGAGGTGGCAGCTGGCAGGGCTGGGAGGAGGGGTGTAACTAAGATCACTGTAAGGGTGGGGCTGGGCACACAGGGCAACTAGCAAGGCTAGCCTGACCCTCTTCGGATGGAGACGCGAGCTGTGGGTCCACAGATGGGGGGCTTGAGGGCCACAGCCACTGCTGTTCTGAGGCTCCCCAATCAGCCTTCCAAAGGACAAAGACTCCAGAGGCTGCTGAGCACTCTCTTCGCGTGGCCCTCTGTTCAAGGCCTGGGGGCTGTGCCTCTGGACCAGCGGAAGTGGAGGGGCCATGTGGAGGGGGGGCGGGCTGCACCAGTGCACTCCTGGACCCTGTCCAGCCTCAGGCCGGCTGGGGTAGGGCAGAGGGAAAGAGGGTGCATGTGTTAGGGTGGTCCAGCCCTTCTCTTCTGTGCAGGACCCTGGGTTCACCCTCTAGGCTATGTGGGCAGTGAAGACTGGGGGAGGCGGAGAAACAGCCAGCATCGGGGAACAGAGCCTCAGGACTCTGCCAGGCACAAGAGGGGGTTCAAAGACTTGACCACAGCGGTGAGTCAGGACCTCTCCTTCTGCCCAGGCTGGGGCTGGCTCAGGTGTCCACCTGCCAAGGCCCACAAAAGGCCCCCTCACTGTCTTGTCCCCTATAAGGATTGCAGCCTGAAGCAGGGAGGAAGGGCGAACCACTGCAGAGAGCACGCAGCCACATGCTTTCGCCACTAGTTCACTTTACTGCAGACTGAGGAGCAGTGTGGGGAAGAAGCAAGCAGAGGGAGGAAGGAGGGAAGGAGACGCCCTAATTCCTCCCACAGGAGCAGGACGAAAGGGACACAGGCAGCAAACACTCTTCCCTCAGACGCAGAGGGTGCCGGCAACCAGGACTTTGCTGCCAAACAATATTTCACCAACCCAAACCGGTTCTCAACTGCAAAACCCCTGAATAAACAAAAAAAGCCAAGCTCCACAACATGAGATGAAGGCTGCCCAACCACTGGGTGCCTCCTGCGCTCTCCCTTCCTCAGCCCACAGGCCTCTGCCAGTTCCACCTGCCAGGGGGCCGTTTCCCCTGAAGGCCTCCCAGGCCTCAGTGTCCCCAGAGTCAATCCTGGCCACCCTGCTGCCTGGAGGATTCTCTCAGACTAGAACAGCAGGTGAGGAGCCGAGGAAAGGAAACAGGGTCAGCCCCCGTGGCCAAGTGAGCAGAGGGTAAGGGGATGGATGGTGGGATCTGGGTGCCGTGTGGGTGCTCACTGCAGAGTGTTCTATGATATTTGAAACGTTTCATAATAAGATACTGGGGAAAAAAGGGAAGAAACACAACTATACAATTTCAGAGCATGCAAGTACTTTAGAATTCAAACTCAAACCCTTGATTTTACACGTGACAGAAGTGGAGCTCCAGAGAAGGCAGGGCGTGCCTAAGGCCACGCAGCACTGGCCTCAGGACTCTGTGTAAGGCTGAAGTGGCAGAACCCCAGAAAGGGGGCTCAGGCCCTCCGAGCCAGGCTGTGAGGCGGGGCCTGCGGCCTGGGTGCTGTCAGAATCTGCAGACACTGAAGAAGCCTTTCCAAACACAGGACAGAAACTCCAGATGGGTCAAGAGAACCTGGATCGTACTAAGGTAAGGGTTCTGCTTTGCTTTGTGAAGGCCATGCCAGAGGGGCTAGACCAGCTCTGAAACCCAACAGTGGTTCCTGAAGCGGCTGTGGGGACAGAGTGGGCAGCGGCTTTGATTCCCACCAGGACTTTCTCCTTCACAACCAGTCTCCCTGGAGAGGCGGGATGCAGAAGTCGTTCCCTAGCTGTTTGCTTCTGAAAAGTTCAGGAGATGGAAGCCTGAGAGGGGAGAGGAAGGCAGCCACCCAAGGCAGGGGGAGGGAGTTGGGGGGCCAGGAGCCAGCCCCCCAGGGGGTGGAGAAGAGGAGGAGCAGAAGCTGGCTCAACCCATCCCCACCCATGCATGGGGAACAAAAGTGACAGAGGCCCAGAGCTCTGAGGACAGGTGGGCCAAGAGAGGGCCAGCCCAGAGTCCCCAGCCCGCCTGAGGCTTGTGCAGTTCCCCTTGGGGCCTTTCTCTGAGCATGCACAACCCCCAGTACAGGCCTGCAGGAGGCCCCAAGCCCCACCCGGAGGGCTCCTGGTCATTTGGGGAGGGGCATCCTGGGCCTGCTGGCTGAGGTGAGCGAGGGTGTTTTGGCCCCAGGACTTCTGTGGGCCCCAGCCTTTCTGGAGGGCAGGCACTCCCAGCCCCGAGTCACTTACTTGGGACCTGCTGTGTGGGCTGCTGCCACGCCTGGTAGGTGCTGCCCCAGCCCTGGGTCAGAAAGGCCGGAGGACCACTGTGGATGACAAGAGAGTCACTCGTTCCTATAGGGGGCAAGTCACCCCTGTCGTCTCCCTCTTCACTGCTCACCTCCCTCACCCCAGCCAAGCATCACCGGACCCTTGCCTGTCGACAGTAGCCAAGTGACCATCCTAGTCCCGTCTGTCCCCAGCTGAGTCACAGCAGGTCACCTACCTCACAGGGGTGCTGTGGGGGTTCCCGTTCACCTTGGCAGCCATGTTTGGGAAGCACCCGGAGCTCCTTGGAGGAAAGGTACTGGGAAAGGGGAAGAGACAACAGACTGAGCGCCTCACCACGGAGGGCTCGTCCCCTCCCCCCCAGCCCCAAGGCACGAGGGGGCGGTCGGGACAGAAGACCCTCTGCCCTCTGAGAGGCTCCCACCCCACGCTGAGGTCAGTGAGTGATAGGCCGGAGAGACGCTGGTGAGAGGAAAAGAAACGAGTCCTGCCCACACCCAGAACTTCAGGCCTTGGCTGGCACTCCCTAGAAGCAGCTGGAAAGGACAGGGGATCTCTTGGGAGCGAGTGAATTCTCCCAGGCAAGACTGATGCAAAAGACTCACTTTTGATGAGGTGGGGCAGGTGGCTGGCTGAATGGACTCTGTCCGAAGGCTCCAGGTGCTCCGAGATTGGTCCCCTGTGGGGGCACAGAGGGAGCTCTCACCCACTGTTGGCTGCACACCTCTTTCCTCTGCCCAGGCCCACCCCGAGGCAAAGCCCAGCTTTTGGGGGGATGGAGTCGAGTGAAGTAAGGACACCTACGCACTCACACTAGCCTTCCTTCCCACAGCAGGCTGCGCTGCAGAAATGGCTTCTGCCCTCCAGCAACCAATACCACCATACAGCCAGTCCTGGCACCACCACAACTGCCCTGGCATCACCCTGGGGGTAGGGACCAACCTGCTTGACTCTCCCGTCAACTTAGGCTGGCCCAAGGCTCTTTCTGCCATTCTACGTCCCCATTGAGGTGAGCAGTGGCCCATCTGTCCTCCATCAACACTCCCTTTCTTTATCTGCCTTGAGGTGCCTGAAACTAAAGCCAGAGTCAATGAAAGCTGCCTGCTGGGCTGGCCGCCAGGGCAATGCCAGCGGAGTCCCGGGACAGCGTGGGGGGAGGCTGCCGCCCCAGCCGCTCATCTAAGCCCGCAGGGGAACGGCTCTGGGGCCTCGGCTGCTGTGGCCTTGGTGAGTCCTGCCAGGCTTCCTTCATTGCTTCTGGGCCTGGCTCTGGCACTCCCTGGGTCTCCGACCCTTCCCTTCGGCAAAGCAGGAGGGGGCTTGCCCTCATGTGATGTAAGAACCCACAGGCACAAGAAGCACAAGGTGGCGGGAAAAGCTGGTACCTTGGACATCCAAAAGAAAACAGCTATGAGTAAGCCAGGTGGGGGAAGGACCCTGTACGTACGCCAACTTTCTCATCTATGAGCTGCCTGGCCACCTCGATCTGCTGGGGAACCCCCCTGATGGTGAATCTCCGCAGGTTGGGGTCGCTGTTGGGAGGGGGGTTCCTCTGAAGCTCCACGTGCGCTCCTGACTGCTGGTTGATGCTTTTGATGTTCTCACCCCCTGTGGACAGCAGAACACAGACAGAAGAGTAAGCAGCTACTGTGGCAACCCCTGAGGCTCTGGGGCACTTGGCTCCAGAAGAGGACTCGGGGGGATTTTGTGCACATCGGCACTTGCCCTGACAGTAGAGAAGTACTCTCTATTTACTCCAAAGTGGTTCCAACTAAACCCAGGGCTCTCTCACTTGCAAAAGTAGCTTTGGAGTGAAGCTGGACTTTCTCTCAAGGCCAAGCTGAGGCCACAGATGCCATGTGAAACCTCCATGCGAAGGCCCTGAGTGGCCCAGTGACCAGGTCTCAGCTGAGGCCTGTGGGTCTACACCATGGAGCCAGCTGTGGGGCTCCCGCCCAGCCAGGGATGGCACTGCCCTTCTTAACACAAGAATGGTGAGCCAAGGGCCCCTCCATGACAATGGGGCCTTCAGCCTGGCTGTGGGCAACTTTCTCCATAGGCCAAACAGATGACCACAGGCCCAACCATGCCTGGAGCCCACTCGGGCCTTCAGTATCCCACCGTGTCACTTCTCAACTCCCTGCCTCCTCCATGGGGTGACAGTCTAGATAGGCAGTGCAAGGATGGGGTGGAGGTCACAGAGACCTGGGTGGAGTAGGGCTAATGAAAATTTCGTTGGTCTCTTTCAAAAACCTGCGAGACTCTCAGTCTCTGAATGAAATTTGCGTAATAAAAGCTCCAGCAGCGTAACAATAGTTGGATTCTTCTTCTGAAATTCACAGAACTTGCAGATCTGCTCCGCTCAACTCCGTGGAGGATGGAGCGTTGCTAGGAGGAGCCAGAATACAAGGATAACTTGGAGCACAGTTTGGAAAAGTGGAGAAAAAGGTAATCTGCTCCAAAGCTGGTATAGGGCAGCAGTGAGCCCGGGTGATCAAAAGCAAAGGCCGGGGGCCAGTGTCGGCCCCTCCTCCATGCCCACAGTCAAAAAAACAGGCCCTAAATGCCATGTGGCACCTCACCAAGACACCGTCCACAATCCTCCAAACACTCCAAGCTTCCCTCTACCCACTGCCAGAAAAGCCCTGTCTCAACAGCCTATCAGGCCAGTCGGGAGGGGACGCTAAAGGCAGACACAAGGGCGTCTTGCCAGGACTCTACAGAGGTCAAGGAATGAAAAAGACAGGTGGTCCTTCCTGAAGGCAGCAGGGGCAGCCCTTACAGGGGAGAAAAGATGCCAGGAGGCATGGCATGCAGATAAGGTCGCATGCAGAAGAGGTTGGTTAAGTTTAGGGTGGTTTTAAATTTAAAAAATGACCAACAGAACCAAATGCTATGCTTGTGACTTCCTTAAAGTCCTGCTGGAGTTTCAGAGAAGCATCCCTGCATTTTCCACCCTGGCCAGACCCGCCTGTCTGGGGACACACCGGGACAACGCCCACAGCTCTGATTTCCTCTGGGCCGCTGCAAGCCCCTCCTAGGGGACCTTTACCTCTGCCCCTTTACTCAGAGGCCATGGATTTTATCTTCTCTGCGCCATGAAAAGCAGGCTTCTAGGCAATGTTTTTTGGGGAGCAATAAAGAATAGAGACTTGGCCAGGCGCGGTGGCTCACGCCTGTAATCCCAGCACTTTGGGAGGCCAAGTCGGGCGGATCACCTGAGGTTGGGAGTTGGAGACCAGCCTGACCAACAGGGAGATACCCTGCCTCTACTAAAAATACAAAATTAGCCGGGTGTGGTGGTGCATGCCTGTAATCCAAGCTACTCGGGAGGCTGAGGCAGGAGAATCGCTTGAACCCCAGAGGCGGAGGTTGCAGTGAGCCAAGATCATGCCACTGCACTCCAGCCTGGGCAACAAAAGCGAAACTCCATCTCAAAAATAAAATAAAATAAAATAAAAAAGAATAGAAACTAAAATGGAGACCATTTCCACAGGCACACCTAAGACTCGAGGGAACCCTACCAGCCTCCACCCAGACCCACATGGTCTGGAGGCAAAAGCACAAGGACATGAGTGTCTGCGACTGAGAATCCCGCGGTCCCCAGACAGCTGAGGCCCCAGCCCTCCCTACTGGGCCCTGGGACCCTCATCCCCAGGCCTTGGGAACATGCTAATAAGGTGAGGAGGCGCCACAAAACCTCGCGGGGCCGGAAGGAGTTAATTTAAGTTCATCTTCCTTCAAAATGAGGTCACTAGCTTGGCACATGGTGGCTGTCTATAGACTCATTCAGCAGCCGCTCCATTCTTCTACCTGATGGGAGGCAGAAGTGCCCCACCAGTGGCCCCCCGGCTGGACGTGAAATCGTAAAGCAATTAATCAAACCTGCTAAAAGGCCTGGCTGACAAGAGCAGGCTGGCTGCGCTATCTGTCAATGTTGCTGTGTTTATCATGGAAATCCAGCAGGGGCCAGGGAGGCTCTGCGTCTGTCCAGGCCAGAGGCCAAGGAAAGCTGGGCCTGACTGCATGGGGCTCCTCTCTCCCTTGCCCAGCCGCCCATCTCAAGGAAAAGAGATGCCTCACATGGGCCCTGAGGGTGTGTGTGTGTGTGTGTGTGTGTGTGTGTGTGTGTGTTTAGTGGGGTGTGTGTGTGACATAGAAAGACCCTCCCATATCCGAGACGCCAGTTAGGCTTCTTTAGGCTGCTATTCAAGCATGGGACACAGACCAGTTACTGCTTCATTCTCATTACTGTTTTCTAGGAACCACTCAGGATGACTTTGTGGAGGACCAACTACGAGGGGCTGCTCTGTGAGCACCAAGGGCTCACTATGAGAGCCTGTCATGGTGAGGCAACAACGCTCAGTCAGGGTTTAGAGACACAAGCAAATGAAAACTTCGCTGACAAAACGGTTTGCAAAAGGCCAAGAAATCTAGATCTAGCTAATCGTCAACCTACAGGCATCAACTAGCTGCAGTCTCACAGCAGTCAGGCTGACGGCCTGGTTAGCGTGGGACTTCTGGCAGCATCTGGCGCAGCCTGCAATATCCCCAAACACTCACCAGCCCGCACACCTGCCGGCAAATGAACACAGACCCACATTGTTCCTACCAACTCTGAGTGGTTCAGCATCTAAAAGACAACACGGTTTCTTGCATTTTGCAAGAGCATAAAGCCCACAGTGTCTGTGAGCAGGGACGAGGGCAGCTCCTGGGAGGTGAGTGTAGGGGGCTCCCACCTGCCCAGCTCTGGAGGTCTCTGCTGGTGAAGCATCCCCGAGTCTTGCCTATCCAATACAAGCACCCCTCAAGCAGCTAAGAGGCATTTGGTGATCAAAGAAATTTGAGAAATTCTGGAGAGACGACTGTTTTCTCCACATGCTGTCAAATACCTAATGAAGGCAAATACAAAACCCAGTGACAACGGGAGTCCCCCGCTGGCAGCGAGGCCTGGCTCAGAGCCCCACGGAAGCTGAGCCCTGCTGCCACACTGGGAGAGGCCCCACAGCCTCGGCCCTGGCCTCAGTAGCCTTTCTGGGTCCCAGGGCTAGCCAAGATGAACTGCTGCCAATGGCTGAGAAATGTGGCTGCTCTCTCCTGGTTCTCAGTGAAGGACAAGAAAGAGCTACAGTAGCCATGAATGAGGGTTTCTTCCTAATGTTCTCCAAAATGCCCAGAAAAAACTAACAAATCAATGTTTATTTCCCTCCACAGAGAGTCCGTGACTCACGGTAAATACGCAGAAAGGATAAAAACCATTTTCACACGTTGTGCAGATCAAGACCAAATACTCAAACCTGGTAAGGGGAAGAAGTGACACACTGTGGAGAAGGAATTTTCACTGCAGATATTGTCTCAACCGTCCCTCTAAGTTCCTTGGAGGTGAATTAATTACCAGTTGACTGACAAAGGCCCCCCATCTTGCGCAAGGTATCTTTTCACCAAGCTAGGCTGCCCTCAACAGGCAGGGACTTTTACTGCTGTCTCTTCATACTCACAGGAAAAAATTCACTTTGCTCCTCACAACAGGCCCGTCAGCAGCCTCAGAGAACCATGCCAAGCAGGGTTTCGGCAGAAGGTGGCTACTGCCCCCAGACCGGGCAGCCCCAGCCTGCAGCAGCAAAGTGACTTCACCAAAGGTTCCGGAGGTCCCGTGACCTGCCTTCCCTCAAGCCAAACAGCTGAAGGGGGATGTGAAACCCCAGCTGCCTCTTACCTTTGCCTATGACGAGGCCACACTTATCGGCTGGCACTGTGTATGTTATCTCCTGGACGCCACCAGGGGCTCCCACACTCCAGTCACCACGGCCACGACCTCTTCCTCTGGCTGCTGCCAGGCCTCCAAAGCCGTCTCTTTCCTGGAAAGATCACAGGGCTCTAGTGACCTCTGCCACTGCCACAGCACCACTGCTCCTCTTCTCCAGGGAGGAGGTTAAGTGACAGGATGTAATCAATGCCACCCATTAGAACCTAGCACCTTTCCACACTTCTCATTCTGAAGGGCTCTTTTAAGCCAGAATTAACACCCATCACAGGTGTAGCCGGGAGGACCTGTACAGACAAACACACGCAGTTACATAAACAGCTCAGATGTATCCAACAGAAATAGGCAGACACAAACTCCAAGGCTGAAGCCCAGTGGCCTTTCTCCCTGGAGCTTTCCTCACTGGGCCCCGATCTGCAGGCATCAAGAGCTGGTTTCTCCCTTGCAGCTGAGGCCCCTCTTTCCTGTGGCGGACACATACTGGGCCTATGGGAAGCCAGATGTGGACAGCCTGCTGACCCTCCCCGACCAGGTACTGCTATGAGTCACAACACCTGGCACTCCAATCAGCAAGAAGGATAAACGTATTTTACTCAGTTTTAGAAAACTTCTTGGCTGTTGTGCCCCCAAGCAGCAGCAGCAGCAGCAGCAACAGGTTCAAGAGTGACCATTCAGGGTTACTTTAGAAGGGAGGAACAGAGGGAACCTGCCAGGGCCTCCTCCCCATGAGGGGCTGGAGAAGTCTCTGAATCATTCCCCCACTATTCACCCAGCAGAGAGAAAAACCTAAATCTAACAGCTGACAGAGGAAGAGCCCTTTCATTGAGATGGCAGCAAGTCTCATTCCAGCCTCCGTCTGCTGAGTGATTTTGGAGCTGCAGTATTTAAACTCTCTTAAATGTGGAGGGTGAACCTGGTCAAGCTAAGAGCTATTTCATGGAAGGGAGAAGCTGCACAGACTTTTCAACACACTGAAGAAATGTTGGGCAAAACCTGCTCGTGTTGATTTAGAGTAAACTGAATGTTTACCCAGAATCTAAACCAGCAGACAGCTGAGACAATTGGAGTGCTTTTCCCCCCGCACTCTGCTTTTATGAGAGACAACTGCCAAATAAACAAGGCAATTTTAGAATTTATGTTCACACACGCACACGAGCGCACAGTCAACGTTCTGGGTATGCCACAGATCTCGAAGAAAAGGTTTTCTCCCAAACTTCTCACAGCCTCTGTAGCGCAAGGCTCATAAACTCTTTTTTTTTGGTTTTTGTTTTTTTTTGAGACAGAGTTTTGCTCTTGTTGCCCAGGCTGGAATGCAATGGCGGGATCCTGGCTCACTGCAACCTCCGCCTCCTGAGTTCAAGCAATTCTCCTGCCTCAGCCTCCTGAGTAGCTGAAACTACAGGCATGCGCCACCATGCCCGGCTAATTTTGTATTTTTAGTAGGGACGGGTTTCACCATGTTGGTCTTGAACTCCTGACCTCAGGTGACCCACCCGCCTCGGCCACCCAAAGTGCTAGGATTATAGGCGTGAGCCACCATGTCCAGCTAATTTTGTATTTTCAGTAAAGACAGGGTTTCACCATGTAGGTCGGGCTGGTCTCGAACTCCTGACCTCAGGTGATCCGCTTGCCTCGGCCTCCCAAAATGCTGGGATTACAAGAGTGAGCCACAGTGCCTGGCCAAGGTTCATAAACTCTTGCTACAAAAAAAAGGATGTTAGAGATCATTTAGAGCAGGTGTGTTCAATCTTTTGGCTTCCCTGGGCCACACTGGAAGAAGAATTGTCTTGGGCCACCCATAAAATACACTAACACTAATGACAGCTGATGAGCTTAAAAAAAAAAAAAAAAAAAAAAACCACACAAAAAATCTCGTAACATTTTAAGAAAGTTTATGAATTTGTGTTGGGCTGCATTCAATGCTGTTCCTTGGCTGCGTGCAGCCCACAGGCTGAACGAGCTTGATTTAGTGGCTGTTTCATAAACTTGTCTAATCCTAAGAATTGCCTGGGTCTCTAGTGAAGACCCAAGACCCTCCCCTGGAAATGCTGATTCAGTAGATCTGGGGTG
This sequence comes from Symphalangus syndactylus, assembly GCF_028878055.3. NCBI lineage: Eukaryota > Metazoa > Chordata > Mammalia > Primates > Hylobatidae > Symphalangus > Symphalangus syndactylus. Next base: position 14,161,960 of record NC_072425.2, read on the forward strand.
GGGGCCTACACATTTGTAATTTGAGTAAGAACCACCAGATGGCTCTTAGGGGATCACATGGAGAACACTGCCTGGTGCAAAGCGCCCTGAGTGTGCTGCTGGGAACACCAGACCCAGAGGTTCAAAGGCTGCTCCAAGGTCACATGACTGATGGCAGAGCTGGGACTATAATTTCCAATCTCTTGCTTTATTCTTCCGTTCTGGTCATTCTCAAATGTATCCTCAGTCCTACCATCAGTTACAGGGGTTCCTAGCACTGTCATACAGGCTGGCTCACAGTCCAAAGATGTGCAGAAATCAAGTGCATGAAGGGCAGCTTTAGGACCAAATTTGGAGGACCCTGAAGTGCTTTCTACCACTAAGACTGGATTTCACTAACACAGATTAACATTAAATACACTTGATTATTTGAAACTTGGCGACCAATCTCCATGGTATTTCCCCACATGGTTTAAATAGCCAGAAACTTACTGTGTAAAGGCAATCTAGATGGTGAGGTAAATAAAGGCAGAATAATAATTAATGAGCAGAAAAAAAATACCAAGAAGGCAGGAAAGAGGCTGATGTAGAGAAACTGCTGGTTTCCCATAATGTGACTTGAGGCGCCTCAGGGTGACAGCTCTATGGTGCTGCACCGAGAGCCCCGGGTAGCACTTTCCACTTCTGCAGCCCAAACACTCACACTCCGCAGAGCTGGACCCACCTGGGCTGTAAGAATCAGCTCGCTGATGATATGCGCTGCATGCTGACACCGATCCGGAGGGCCCATGACCTGGGCAGCTCTTTCTGGACTAATCCCATCGTCTGAGGAGCCAGGTGAGAGACAGGATTAGAAAAAAGCCCAACGTTAGAAGGAAACAAGGATTAATCTGATTCCCAATCAATATTCTTACCCGCGGTGCCAAAAGGGGCAACAGGAATACTGCCAGCTGCAGGGACTCTTTTGGAGTGATGTGGGTGATAGGAAAATGTGTGTAATTATATTGGTTCGAATGTTTCAGGTCAATGCTCAATTCTTATGCAATTATAGCCATTTAAAAAATGTATCATTAAAGAACTAAAACAAAACTTGACTTGAAAAAAGCCAAGGGAGTCAGAGCAGAGCTACGGCAATAGCTTCCAGAGAAGAGCCTGCCATGTTTTCCTCTTTTCAGACCATGTCGAAAATTTTGCTTATTAAGGCAAGTTTATAAAATTTAAAAATCTGTCCTTTATTCTAAGATGTTTTGTCTTTGTATGTGGTTTAAAATTATCTCCAATTTAATAAAATCAAAATTATATATATATATATATTTTTTTAAATTTTACTTGGCAAAATCAAAAGCTGACATACTATGCATTTATGACATACTATGCATATACTCCAAGGAGAAAAAAGAAAAAAGGCCTGGAAATCAAAGGTGACCCACATGTATCCGGAGAGGGAAAAGAAGGCTGGGAGAAGAAACTGAGATTGGTAATCTGGTAGCAGAATGTTGCAAGGATGAGAAAGGTGAACACACATGAAACAACAGCCAAGCCCTTGTTTCGTAAGGTGTTTTATCATCCTTTTAACACTAAGGATTTTTGAATCATCAAACCCACCTGGTTTAAACTGAATCCTCACACCAGCATCATTCTGGATCTTTTTGATCATTTCCCCGTTTCTTCCTATTACAATCCCCACAGCAAACCTTGGCACAGATACCTAGGCACAGAGAAACCAAACCTCATCAGAACTTTTCACAAACCTGTCTTTTTAAAGGGCACTTTTTTTTTTTTTTTTGAGACTGAGTCTCGCCCTGTTGCCCAGGCTGGAGTGCAGTGGCACAATCTCAGCTCACTGCGGCCTCTGCCTCCCGGGTTCCAATGATTCTCCCACCTCAGCCTCCTGAGTAGCTAGGATTACAGGCACCCGCCACCATGCCCAGCTTATTTTTGTATTTTTTAGTAGAGATGGGGTTTCACCTTGTTGGCCAGGCTGGTCTTGAATCCCTGACCTCAAGTGACCTGTCTGTCTTAGCCTCCCAAAGTGCTGGGACTATAGGCACGAGCCACTGCGCCCGGCCCAGGACACATTTTTTTTAACACGCAACTTAGTTTTTATTATAGTGCATTCCTGGAAATGATATAATAAAGGACATTTTTCCCTTTTAGCAATAATATTGTGGTTGAACTGCATTCTTTTTTTTTTCTTCTTTTTTTTGAGACGGAGTCTTGCTCTGTCGCCCAGGCTGGAGTAGAGTGGCACCATCTACGCTCACTGCAAGCACCTCCTCCCAGGTTCATGCCATTCTCCTGCCTCAGCCTCCCGAGTAGCTGGGACTACAGGCGCACGTCACCACACCCGGCTAATTTTTGTATTTTTAGTAGAGACAGGGTTTCACCACATTGGTCAGGCTGGTCTCGAACTCCTGACCTTGTGATCCACCCGCCTCTGCCTCCCAAAGTGCTGGGATTACAGGCGTGAGCAACCACGCCCGGCCTGAACTGCTTTCTTAACTGTTAAATGCATCCAATTTGAGATTTGATCAAAATGGTTATAAAAATGAATAAGGCTTATAGATAAAAGATGAAAAATAGTAATTTTGCCTTCCCATATACACACCATACACACTGTTACCCAGGCTGGACTTGTTACCCAGGCTGGATTACAGTGGCGTAACTGTAGATGACTATAGCCTCGATCTCCTGGGAGGAATGAGCCTCCCTCCTTAGCCTCTAGAACAGCTGGGACTATAGGAATGTGCCACACTGGACTAATTTAAAATAATTTTTTTTTTTTTTTGGTAGAGGTGGTGTCTGGCTATATTGCCCAGACAAATCTCAACCTCCTGGCCTCAAGTAGCACTCCTGCCTAAGCCTCTCAAAGCACTGGGATTACAGGCGTGAACCACCATGCGTAGCCCTAGTGGTTCTTTAAAATGTATTTTTTTCCTTCATTTTTCTTTTATTGTGGCTAAAATATACATAATATTTATCATTTAACCACTTGTAAGTACACAATTCAATGACATTACATACATTCACAAGTTGTGTAACCATCACCACCATCCATATCCAAAACATTTCATCATCCCCAACAATTCTGTATCCATTAAACAATGACTCCTCCTTCCCCCACTATCTGATAGCTTCTACTACTTTCTGCCTCTATGCATCTGACTCTTCTAGGTGCCTCAGATAAGTGGAATCGTACAATATTTGTTCTGTATCTGTCTTATTGCACTGAGCATACTGTTTGTAAGGTTCATCCATGTTGTCGCATACAACAAAATTTCATTCTCTAGGATAGATTCTGACCCCATTGCAACCTCATCAATAAATACAGGCTGCCGAGTTTGATAGAATCATGATATACATCACCAAGAAAACCTGAACCTTGGTTTTTACCTGGGCAACTGGTTAACCTCTAAAGCAAAGCTTCAAAACCAAGGGAAATGGCCCCATGTCCTGAAGTGCAGCCAGCTCCCCTCACTGCAGGCTGATGCTGTTGCAGTCCACCCTCGCACCCACCCTAAGAGGCGAGAGAATTCTTAAGGTTTTGAGACAAAAGTTAACTAACTTGCTCAGGGTGAAAGAGCTAACAAAAGTGTGACCTACAGCTTTGGTCCTCACCTCATTTGCCTACTAACCTGTAATTTAAGCATACCTCTATACTGCCTCCTCCCATCCGAGAGGTGAAATCACCGCGTACACCCCGAAAGTCAGCTTGCTCTTTTTCTCGGATAATCTCTAGTACCATTTCTCTTGCTTGCTGCATAAACACAAACAAAAAGCATTATGAGAAAAAATTCCTGAAAAAAGATACATCACCAGGTGAAATTTCAAGATCAAACCCTCTTAATTTGGGTTTAAAGGCGCTCAGCTGTAGGACAATTCACTTATTGCTTATGGGACATGTAGGGGATGTGTGCCTCGTATCTTAAGTGATGTGTTCTTTCCACTGCCCAAATGTCCACACAGGGAAGGGTCCACCTTCTATAAAAAGCCTTAGTTGGGTGAACACATCTGCGTGTGGTCAGAAATGGATTCCTATCACCCCTAGGCGTTTTTTTTTTAAATCTTTTTCTTTCTCTGATCAATAAAGTGGATTGACCTAGGTGTTTCTTGACGCCATTTCTTTCTAGCAGGAAAGGGTGTCCAAGAGCGCCCACTGAGGGCAGGTCCATGAGACAGAGAACTTCGCCAAGGCTTTACATCACAGAGAAACTCCAGTAAGTTAAAAAGAAAAGGCTGAAAGCCAAATACATTGCTTTAAACAAACAACAACAACAACAACAACAACAACAAAAGGGCAAGCCTATCTTATTTCTATAACCTACTGGTGAGACTTCCTTGTGGATGTCACTACATCCCAGGCAGATTCAACTGTCCTTCTCCCCAAAACACACACTTGGCAAGTCTATCGCTGCATGTTGTCCAACCCGTGCCAGTACCAGCCACACAGGAATCTGCGCTAAAGACCTATTGTACCTTACAACTCAAGGGAATGCGAGAACTGTGTCTAGGAAGAAACAAAATAAACCCGTCAGCAACTTAAATCTTAGGACATTTGGAGAAATCTGGACATGTACTGGATACCAGATAATGTTTCAGAAGTACAGTTTTCTTAGGCCTGGTTATTCTTAGGAGACACATGCTTAAAGGATTTAGGGGTAGTGTCATACCATCTTCAATGGTAAAGAAACACACACACATGCACACACATACAGAGCAAAATGTTAGGCAGGTTGAAGAGATATATAGGTGCCCTAAATACAGCAGGCTCCATCTCCTAAATGAAAAAAAAAAAAAAGTGAAATACACAGTTTTAAAATTTAAAAATCACCAAAACCCGTTAAGTTAAAATTATTTTCCTGCAAATTTATGGGACATTAATGATATATTCTTTGCTTGGGGTCTTTCCCTACCAAAGACACCATCAAAGGCTGTGATAGAAAAAGACGGCCTCTGAGGGAGGGCAGGCACTCTGTGGCCCCCCACAGGCCTGGATCCAACACCAACACAGTACTGGAGCCCACAACCGGACGCTGAGCAGGGTGGGGAAAGGCGAGAGGCAATCTGGTTCCTTAAATGCCCAACTGTTCACACTGAGAGAAGGCTGGGAGCTCTGGAGGAGGCAGCGCGTGGGGACTCTGGCCTGATGGAAGTGAACGACCATATCACTGACTGGAGTCCCCAGGCAGAACCATGCCCACCACTGCCCTCACTCCTGTTCTAAAACTGTTATTTGACAGGTGTACCTTGACCAGCTTAGCTGAAGGACAGGGTTCAGAATTGGGGGCAATATTTTGCCAGGGACTGGAAACTTTCACTGATTAAAACCCCAGTGTTCCCAGAGAAGACCCATTCCTGATGGTGGCCTGGCTCACCAAGGAGCATCACCCCGGAGCTACTCTGAATGTGGCAATGGCAAGACAGGCTGCAGGTGGCAGAAGAAAGTACATCTGTGTTTCACTGAGGACAGACAAAAACCCTACACCCTCCGCCCACTTGAATTCCTGCTACTAGCAAGAGTTGGAAGGACAGGACCACCCCAGGGGATAGAAAACCAAGCCCCTTACTGCTTCCAGCCAGCGGGGCTGTCCTGCCTGGCAGCTCGGGGCGCAGGACACTTGCTCTGAGGGCGCCCAGGCACTCGGGTGGCTCTGGTGCTCACTCTGTGCTCACCTCCAACCTCAGCTGAAGGGCTTGCGAAATAAGCCCAGAAGAGAATGAGCAAGTAAACGCCAAGCAGAGCCTGCATCTCAGCTGACCCCAGGTCAGCAAATCAAAACTGCACCTGGAAGGATGACGTGGGGGAAACAAAACAAAAAACCAACTGCCCCTGAGCCATGCCACCAGCAAGAGCTCAGAAATGTTCTGCACACGCACAGTCTAAAACAGTCACCACCAGCCTCAGGTGTTACTGGGCATTTGAGATATGGCCAGTGTAAATGAGGAGCTCAGTTTTTATTTGAGTGAATTTAAATAGCCACAAGTAGCTAAGGACTCTGGTTTGGGCAGCACAAACCTAGATTCTTTTTATCACCAAACTTTGTTGAGAACAGTTTACCTTCAATAACGGAGCAGCCAGTTTCACAATTACTTGAGGAAGATAAAAGCTCTAGGGTACCACCAAGTGATAGCCCCACAGCCAGGACTCATCCAACCCATGGCTCTTTCCTACCTGTACTTTAAATGCGTCTCCAGTGATACGAAGAGGCTTGTCTGCTCCCGTGGGCAATGGGCCATCCTGGATCATGACCATCTTCACCCCTGTCCGCTCCTGTGGGGAACACACACCGGCACAGCCCTCATGAATAATGCAGGGTATGAAATGCAGGGCAGCACAAAATCGGATCCAGTCACACCCACAATAAGCCCACATCCCACCCACCACCAGGGACTGCCTTCCAACCTGAGCCATGAAGCTGGCTTCTGTGACAGCAGACATATAGGTCGGGTAAGACCATGTCCAAATGTGAGATATAAAACCATCTCCTAAAATAATTCCAGTGCCTGGAGTATCTAAGCACTAAGGAGCTACTTTTACTGAACACCAGGCACTTGGCACATACTCCATGTGACATTATGTGATTAGAACTTCTGCGGAACTGAGAGTCAAGTCCTGCCATCTTTCTACTTCAGCACATATGGCCCTAGGTCCAGAGCTAATGAGTGGGGGCCAAACCTGGGAAGCTGGGATCCCAGATGATAAACTCTCCGAGTCTACATTAGGATACCATCCTCACAACCAGGACCCAAGGACTGGGTTATGAGATGGCACGCAAGGGAAGCCACAATCCTTTACTCGCAACTGCAAAATCCCTTTTCTGAAAGAAAGTTTACTTATAATTCATTTGGCAGCAAAACTGAACTCATGTCAGTGTATTTTTTGCCTTTCTCTGAGTGTGAGTATTATTCTATTTAGCTACAGAAATATGCATTTGATTTCAGGGTACAACCCCAGAACTCGCTGGGAGTGTCAAATTCTGAAACCTGTTTGGTCCTGAGTGTCTCAGATGAGGGATTCTGGCACTAACAGCAGCTAATGCTCATGGATCATTCACTCAGTAACAGGCTCTTATATAAAAAGAAAAGAACGACTATTATTTTAGCTCCATCACAGCAGTGAAGGCTGCACTTGCCCCTTTTGACACACAAAGACCCTGAACCTTCAAAAAGTACATGAGCACATTTAAGATCAATCAATTAGTGAGGAAGAATGCTGGGTCAGAGCCTCTGACTCCAAATACTGCACTTTTATCTGAGATGCTGTCCTTTTATGATAAAAGCAGCCCTCACAGAGCTCACTGCCAAAAACGCTGCTCAAAGTTCACAGGGGCCCCTGATAGGGCACACCTGCCCCAGTACTTGGCATCGTATTTGGCATCAGGCGTGGCCGTGGCGTACGTTCAGAAGCTGTCTGTCAAATGGAGGAAGGAAGCCTCAGTACAATGCTACGCAAAGCCAGCCCAGCCAGGGAATGCCAGCCGTGAGCAGATCTCCTGGGCCGGGAAGCTGAAGACCTGCTGCGAGCGGCCGCTGTGCTCCGTGCTCCAGGCTCACACACCTGCAACTGCTTGATTGTTTCCCCTCCTCTGCCGATGACCAGACCCACTTTAGATGCGGGAATGAGAATCTCCTGGATTGTGCTGTTGCTGTCTATGTCATTATGAAAGCCAGGTCCATTTCGACAGCGGTCCACAATCTGTCCCAGGAGCCGTTTGGCTTGTCTTTGGGAGGGAAAAGAACCACAAGAGAACCAGCATTAAATGGAGGCTCTAAGTGTGCAAGACAGGGAAATAGCACTGAGGGAAAAACCTGCGGGTGTCAGGGCAGCCCTCCATCCAGCTCCAGCTCCTGCCCCCACAACCCGGAGGTCTCTCTGCCATCCGCCACGCTACTGGGCTGGAATTTAAAAGCAACACACACCACAGTACCAACGCTGCGACACAGAGCCTTGCCGCCCCTTTCAAGCCTGCCCTCTGCTCATGTTTGTGTCTCCACAAAGGTGTCGTCTCCTATTAGGATGCCAGCTGCTCTGGAGGCAGAGACCATCTTTTATCCCTTTACATCTCTCTGTTCCCCCATCCAACATGACCCTCCTCACAGAGTATACTCAATATACATTTGTTAAATAAATGCAGGCAGGAGAGAGAGCCAGCAATGAGAAAGATGGGAAGAAAGCAAGCAAGGATTAGTACTCACTGTCTGAACTCCCATACTCCACCGCTTCTTCATAACCAACAACACTGCTCTATGACTTTTAAGCTAAGGCTATGAATCCCAGTTTGGTTCCAAGAGGTGGGAAAGGGGGAGGCGGTGCTGGATGCAGCTGTGCACTCACAGACACCTGCTTTGGGCTTTCCATGGCAGCCAAGTTGGGACCCTGAGTGTCACGTGTCCTGCTATTTGTGTTGATTTCTTGGGCAGCGGGGGAGGGCAGCTGCAATGTTGTGACAGCACAGCCCAGGCCACCAAAGTCATCTGCTGTGCCAATTTCCTTTTCTGCACCAGAATTTCTCCTGGTTGTTATTTCTCATATTGATTCTCTAAGTTGCCACACGCAATCTGCTTTTTGGTTTCTCTAATGGAGAAGAACTCAGCTACTAAACAGGCTGGCTGTGCTGCTCACTGAAGACAATGAAATTTGTTTCCTCCCACTGCCTCTGCTCCTTGGGTAGACAGGAAGCAGGAATGGTTAGAAGAGTAGGAAGAAAGAAGAGAAAGGCAGGAAATAGATGTTGCCTTTTGTAGTCTTGAGCCTTTGTGTACAGAATCAGCTTCATATATCTTCGCAGTTACAGCAGCTTTTTAATATTTTGCTTGTGTACTAGATTAACCTGTGTTGGAAGAAAAATGCTTTGACTCTAGCAAACCATCCAGCTTGCCCTGTAATGCACACCTGCCGGCGATATTTATTATGGTTCACTGCTTGCAATGTGATGGCAGAACAAGAGAATTTAAGCTCATCTAGACTCCCTGAGAAATGGAAACAATAAAACAACCCTACCTATTGAGTCAGATATAATCTTAGCACCCCTGTCCCCAAATGTGGTGCTGCTCCATAGATTGAAGGGCAGTGAGCAGGCTCTAAGTCAGTATGTTTCCCTTTCCCAGGAGATTCTTGGATTTATGACACCTGCACCTGGTATAAGGTTCTGAGTATGTGAGTAACAGGGTAGGAAAGCAATGTTAGTCTTAAGGCTGTTGCAAGGGCGCCAAAAGTCAAGACATCCTCTGGCCAGTCCGTACGGCCCTCTGAGTAGAGCAAAGGTCGCGAAGAGTTGATTCATTTGGTTCACAAACATCAGAAGGGTAACGGGATCAGCCTCCAGCCAAAAGACCTGGTACCAGGATTCTCAGTAGCTCACCAAGTGACTGGCTTACTAATCCAGACCTGCTCAGGTAAAGGAGGTGTTAACAAGGAAGAAGTAAGTTGATTAGAGCATTCAGGTGGGATGAATGTACACTCCTGAGACCCTGGTTTGAAGTAGATGTTATGACAGCTGTGGGGTTTAGAACAAAGGTGATATCTCGTGTATTTAAGGTAACAAAAACCCCTGGCACAGTAACCTCCCAGATTTTTTTCCTGTGGAATTATCTACCTGTGTGGCCAGACTGCAGCACAGACTCACAGTGTTCAGTAACAGTGTTGCCCTTCCATTTCTCCCCATTTGGGGAAGGAGGAAGAAGAGTGAAAGAAAAAGTAAATAAAATAAACTTACTCAATACTTTCTGGGGTTCCGGTAAGTACACAGGGCCTCTCTGGAATCCCAGAACTCTCTATAAGAAGAATCAAGAAGATGAGGGGTGTTGGTGGGCACCGGGCACATGCATCTCTGCCTCTGTAAGGCTCTCTCTAGGGCTGCTTCCTACGCCAGCCCCGCAGAGGCCCAGGCTCCCAGAAGAAGACAGTTTGCTTTCACTTGTGGACAGAATATTAAGCTGGTAGCTCCACCCTAGATTCTCGAAGTAGAAACAAGTCCCACAGGGGAAGCTAGAAGGACATGACAGAGGTCTGTGAGTTGGTCCTGATTACCCATCTCAGCTTCACTTCTGACCCACTCACATGCTAGTAATTGTTTCAGTCACTTTATTGTGCTATTCCTCAGTTTCTCCATTTGTAGTTTAATGGTCATTTGTCTGCACACGGCAAATAAGCTAGTACTCTAGGAAGGAACTTCATGACACGCACATCAGGACCATACCAGTTATTGCATGAATGTCCCAAGAGATCAGTGACATCTATGTGGAACTGGGCCATTTAACGAGAGAAACACATTACTTTCTAACACCACACGTGATGCCTCATTTTGTTCCTAAAAAAATTTGCTTCTTAAAATTCTTCCTCAAAAAAATGAAAGAGAAATAGCTAACAGGAGTTACTGCCTTCAAGACACTGTAATAAGTATCTTTTAAAGGGGCAAACATTTTTCTAGTCAAATGTCCTTCAAACCCCTTCCTTTGCAATGGAAAGAGGTCAAGCTCAAATTAGATGACAAAACCATAAATAAAATAAAAAATTGTTCTTCACTCCATCTCTCTCCATGTTGCATAGTCAAAATGGACCCAGCTAGGAAAGGTCATAAAACATGTTCAGTGAGTGCTAATTCAGCCAGGACCCCCAGCTATCCTCTTCCCACAAAGGGAAGGGGCAGTCTCATCCATGGGAGCCTCCTCTGATGCACGCAGTCAAGGAGTGACCCCAAAGCCATAGGATTCCCATAGGCCCCACTATGCCACTATGTCTGGTATAACATTCTGGTGCAGAGAACATAGGTCCTAGAGTGGCAGGTGTTTGGGAAGGGGCCATGTCTGGCCACAGAGCTGAGGGAGGGTTTACCCCAGAAGCCAGATAGGAGGCCTTATCTCCGGGCCCACCTTTGCTCTGATCCTTCTGGTTCTCATTTAGGAGTCCAACTCCCAAAGTGCAAGGAAAACACCAATCGCATATACTTACCCAAGCAACAAGCAAAGTACCGAATCTGGAAATTTTTGCAAAATACTGATTTCTATAAAATTGATATCTATTTTTAAAAAGCCTTACCTGAAGCAATCTGAATTTTGCAACCAGATTCTGCTTGAATCCGTGAAATCTGCTCACCTCCCCTGCCGATAACTGAAACAAATTGAACAGGGTCAGAATACACGCCCCTATTCCATATTTCACCACGCATGAATGACTGAATTAATTCCACAAACTGTGACACTTGGCTCACAATATTGCACATCGAGTTGGCCCCCGTGAGCCCATCTCCACTCTTTGGGCATGATGGCAGCAGAAGGCCCGTGTGAAACAGCCTACAGGCAGAGGGGATTCGAGCTGAGGTGAGGAGAGGTGGGGAAGGGGGGGACATCCACAGCCCAGTACTCTGGTTTCTCCCCCAGCCTGAAGAGACCTGCAGCATTTCAGAGCTGTGGGGAATGGCATGTGCAAAGCATTCTACTACAGGTGATACTCACAAGAGAGACTAAAACAAAAAGAACATCCTGGCAAAGCAGCTCAGAAAAAAAGAGAGAGAAAAAGAGACAGGAATCAGGGAAAAAGTAGACAACATGGATACTTACTAAATCCAACCATTTTGTCAGGCACTTTGAATTCTTCCGTTATTACCGTCCTAAAAACAAAGAACATTTTGGAAAAAATACAGAATACAGACTTTTGCAGCCATTTTAGGTCCCCAAACTGCCCATACTGGCAATGTTGCAAGATAAAAGCTTAAAATACATCAGGCCAATTTGGCCAACAAATCCACCACCATCTGCAGAGTGTCACGTAATGAACCCTCTGGTCAACCATTCCTCCCAAAGATCTAAGCCTTTCATCTCCTTGTGTCAGAGGAAGAAACCTCCGGGTTTTCATGAAACCATCACCTCCTCTAACAGCTGCCTTTTCTTCATACAGCACCTCTCAGTGTTGCCTCATTCTGCCTGGTTAGGTGCTCTCTAACCAACAGCTCATCAATCCCAGGTCACTGAAAGGTCCTACGGGGTTTTGGGAGATGTTTAGACTTCTACTGTGGAGTCCTCTCTAGATGAAGACATATCCAATTTTTCTTCCACATTCTTTGTTTCCCAATCTTTTTATTGTTTTCTGGCCTCCCTTCTAATTTATGGATGTTTTTTACAGTGAGACGCCCCAAATGGAACCAGTATCTGATGGAGGCGTAATCAGTGTTGACCAGAACAGAATAATTACCTCACTTACTCTGCAAGGTACTTCTGTTAAATGCTATCCCATCCATTATGTGCCTTTTTTTTTTTTTTAAACTACTACTGCACTGGTTTTTTTCAACAAACCTTCAAATCTGCCATACAGTGTATTGTGGACAATGTCCAATTTGCCCAACACCCCAGAAAGCAATTAAATCTCAACATTTACCTTGGGAGGATGCTAAATGCAAGTAGTCAAAAAAAAAAAAAAGGCAAGCATTTTTAAACATCTCTCACACAGCTGGATTTTTACCCATCACGGAAAGGATTGAATAAGTGCATATTTTTAGGGAAAGTGCATCACTTAAAAGAAATGCAATAGCATAAATAGCACTTGCCACTGTATCATTTTGATGGGAACAAACAGTCTTCTCCCTCCCTCCTTGAGGGAGTTTACACCCTCAAGCTTATGAACAAGACGGGATTCTCTCCACCTCTTGGGATATGTGTTCTCCCCAAATCAGGCAATTCATTCCCAGCTTCCTAATCAGTAACACCATGGATGTGAATGCCAAGCCCTGCTGTCCCAATGCGTCCTGCAGCAGATGCCAGGTCCCTGTCAGGATGTGCTTCTTGACCCTGTTATGAGGGATGACAGGGCTCTTGTGCATGCGGTCAGGAGGCTGCTGCTCACACCATGTGTAGCATGAGCTGTCTACTCTGTCTACTCTCAGAAAATATTACCTGGGAATTGACTAGAGGGGCTTCAACACTACTGCAATACAAAATGTCACGAAGCCCAGGCAGCCCTTGGCCCTAAGGAACAACTTTAGCCAACTCTGAGGAAGAAACATTCCAAGACGAACGCTCTGGGTTTCCCGGAAGAAAACGTTCTAATCTAAATGCAAGGCTGAAACTTGTCCAAGGTACAAAATATAAACACCTTGGAAAAGAAAATCCTGACTAGTTATGGCTTTATAGGAAAGTCAGCATTTGATACTAACGATCACCTCATTTAAATTTTCAATTCATCAACAAACAAAACAAAGCAAACAAAGAAACAATAACAACAACAACAACAACAAAAACCCCAGGATAAAATTTTTGTTTAACTGATGACCGGTGATTTCTAAAAACTCCCAAACATCTAGGCAGAATACAAGATGACAGAATTGTTTTGCTGATAGAAGGTTAAGGATATGTCACAGCAACAGATACACAGCACAAAATTCATCCTTCCAGAAGAGAAACTGTGGCAGTTTCTTGTATATTTTTTCCTGTTTAAAGGGCAATACACCATGACCACACATACCCCATCTTACAGATTGGCCTTTGTAAAACTCAGGGCTCTTTCCGTATCTCTCTAAATCCCCTATGTTTGACAGAAGGCTATGAGGGGACACAGAAACGGAGAATCAGCTGGGCTGAGGCTCTCTGGCAAGTCCCTACCACTTCGGAAGGATGGAACCCTGGCTTCTGGCCTCCTCGCCATGCACTAGCCACCCACCCATACTCCCTGGGCACCCAAAGCATTCTCTTGTGTCTGACCCTCACACTTCGAGGTGTCTCTTCCCAGGTGAAGGGGCTGAGGATTAATAAAATACTGACAAGACCACAAAACCAGGTGGGAAAATCTCATTCTCTCCTTTTAAATTAAATGTACACTGGTAGAAAGAGCAACTCCAATCTTCTACAAGTATTTTAAGTTACTGCAATAATGGCTGATTTTTAATGCCTTGTATTAGTTTATCCCTGAGCCGACACTATCTTGGAAATGGCTAGCAAAAAACTCGAGTCTTAAAGAAGCCTAACCCATGCTTTTTCACACTCTCAACCTCTGACTTTCTAGCACTCTAGTACAGATGGTGGATCAATAAACAATTAGAAATGATCAATAAATAATAAAACGTAACCCACTGCTTACCTTTGATGTACCAAGGCCCCTAACTGGTTACCTACTGTGGCAAAGAGAAAGAGAAAAAAAAAAAATCAAAGCATTAGCACGGATAAACTAACTTCATCCTTACCATTCTTACCATTTTGGGGGGGGGGGGCGGGGAAAGAAAGGCAGAAAGAAAGCAAACAGTAATTTAGGCTCAGTGGCTGAAATGAATGAGTTATATGATATGAAACAGGAGGGGACATCTTGATCAACGCAGTCTGTAACCCAGTGTCCAGCTGAACACAGGATAAGAAATTGATCTGTGTGTCCACATGCTGTGAGGCCTGGGAGAAAATCCTGCTAGCCTAAATCCCTCTAACTTCCTACCTCCCTCCTGCTCTGGATCCAAACTCAATGTAAAGATGGAAAGAGATCCTTCTTTCTCTTTTAAAAACAAATGAGAAGATTTACCCTCCTTAGATGCATTGTTAAGGACTGCTCCACAGCAGCTGTAGTCATGAGAAACATGCACATATGCTCCTCCTGGCCATGGGGGAGGAGACGCCCCCTGGTGCCCCCCCCCCCCCAAGAGCACAAGCATCTGAAGGAGAGGATCCAGCCTCCTCCCTCCACAGGCCTCGTCACGGACCCACCAGAGCAGTCCATGTGCAGTGGACACTAAGAATGAGCAACTGCCTTTCAAGCCCATTTCACAGAGACAACGGTGCCAAACAGCCTCTTATTATTAAAACCAACTCTGTAATCACATTCCCACAAAACCACTTTAGCTATGCTTTTTGTTCCAGTTTCTCCTCTTTCAGCTATTGATGAGTGTCTCCTTCACCAGCCATCAGCAAAAATGATTCTGTAGTGTTTCTCTTTTGGAAAATGCAGCTCAGGAAACACAGTCAGCAGACGATGAAAAAGTACAAATCCTAAACATATCACAAAGAACCAAATGCACCTTACAAGATGCTAAAAAGGGCATTCAGAAATACGTCTTTGGGGAAAGTTATTCTTTTTTTTTTTTTTTTTTTTGAGACGGAGTCTTGCTCTGTCACCCAGGCTGGAGTGCAGTGGCGCAATCTCGGCTCACTGCAAGCTCCGCCTCCCGGGTTCACGCCATTCTCCTGCCTCAGCCTCTCCGAGTAGCTGGGACTACAAGCGCCCACCACCACGCCCAGCTAATTTTTTGTATTTTTAGTAGAGACGGGGTTTCACCGTGGTCTCGATCTCCTGACCTCGTGATCCGCCCGCCTCGGCCTCCCAAAGTGCTGGGATTACAAGCGTGAGCCACCGCGCCCGGCCTTGGGGAAAGTTATTCTAAGGACATGAGCTAAGTCGGAAAGGATCGATTACACCCACTTGAGGACAGAGAATGAAATGGTTTGACAACTGAACTCCATGTGAATCAGAACGGGGAGCCAACTGCTCTGCTTGTGCTCAAACTCACTGCTGTCATTCTCCGACTGGACAGTAAAGAGACAAAGGAAAAAAAGCAGACCATGACATTTAAAAAGAAGAAAACGCAAAGCAAAACAATGCTAACAAAAAGTAAACGAAGCTACTGAGTCAATACCATATTTCTTCTGGATCAATAACAAGATAATGGTCTACAGCCAAAATATTGACACTAGACACTATTAATCTGCTTATCTCAGGGATAAGAGAATTGTTTTTTATTGACTCTTAAAATTTTCTCTTTGCCTATCTGTTCAAATATAACAAACATTCTTGCTTGGAACAGGTAGTGTTCACAATTCCCATTTTGCATGAAAACTGGACAACCACCAGGTCAGGAAAGGAATCCTCACCACAGACTCAGCCCCTGAATGATGTTGGGGCTGAGACATTCCTGAGGGAGGTACGTCGGCCACGTAGGGCAGTGGGGAGGAAAAGAAACACACCAAAGGAGAATGTCAACGACAGAGTACCTGTGAGCTTGGTTAGCTGTTCCTATTTATGGGTCAAGCTCAGCTTCCCTGATTGCTATCAGAATTCTCCTCTTAGTGGGTAAAGAATCTACTGAAGCCAGAAGAACTAAAATGTCTTGAAATGATGAGAACACAGAGGAGAGGTGCTCAGTATTCCTCAGCTGGGGGAATGAGGCCGCACCGTGGGTTCTGGTCCACTGCGTTGTTTGGTAAAGGACTTCAAAGGGCCGATGATCTTCAGAAATTTCTGTCTCAGCCAGAAAAGCCACAGAAACAAAGGGCAGTGCTACCATAAAAAACTTCCTAAGATTCACAAGAATATTCAGAGGGCTCCTGTTCAAAAGCCATTTGAAATTTTGTGCTTATCACAAAAATGGCAATTCCTTTTTGTTGGCAAAGCATGTGTTACAGGTGCCACGCACATGACGCCATTCCTGCCAGCCACAGTGGAGGCACTCATAATGACCAGAGATGAAAATGTTCACACTATCATCCCACAGATAAATGGGCTGCTGAGAGCTGCATCACTGAGAGGAAATCAGGTTCAAGTCCAGAGTCAACTCTGAGCTGGCAGATGCTTAGGAAGGATAAATCACCTTCCTCCTCCATGCAAATGCTGGAGTCCACCCAAGGCTGAAACATGCGATTGCAGTTTCATTCCCTTCGGAACATTCCCATTTGCTGCCTAAAAACGAAAACCAGCAGTTAGATCAGGGGCACTGAGTACTCATATGGCCAACTTCTATGTCCAACTCCAGGAAGAGGAACCTCTCCTCAGTCTTCGCAATGAGGAGGAGTCACACTAAGGAGGCAGATGGGAACACCTATCACGTTCAATTGAATGGAACTGCACTCATTTTTCTGTAAAAAAGGAAAAATGTTGGGTAAAATCAGTCCTGTTTCCACTAATGGTGTGTGCTGTTTGACAATGCATCTTCTTGCTTCCAAAGGTGCCCCTGGAGCAATTCCAGCACATACAGGTGTAGTTCTCGTTTCCCTTGTGCACTATATAATACGAACTGCCTGGGCTGTGAGTCATCCTACAATATCATAAATTCTTTCCGAAGAGTAATACTCTGCCAATTTTAATAATAATCTTAAAAAAAAAAAAAAAAAAAAAGGAGGTCAAGTCAGGTGCTGTCACTCATGCCTGTAATCCCAGCACTTTGGGAGGCCAAGGCAGGAAGATAACTTGAGGCCAGGAGTTTGAGACCTGCCTGGCCAACATGGCAAAACCCTGTCTTTAGTAAAAAAAAAAATATAAAAATTAGCTGGGTGCGGTGGTGCGCACCTGTAATCCCAGCTACTCGGGAGGCTGATGCACAATGAACCGAGGAGGTGGAAGTTGCAGAGAGCTGGGATCATGTCATTGTACTCCAGCCTGGGTTACACAGCAAAACTATCTCAAAAATCAATCAAACAAACAAACAATAACACAAAAAAAGGTGATCAGACACATTTTTCCTATTAGTGAAGAAAAAAAAGATTTCTTTTTTTTTTCTCCTCCAAAAGAAACAAAACAGCACTGGGAAATACATGCAACTTTGCAATATGCATCAGTTGTTTTTTTTTTTCCTGAGACAGAGTCTCGCTCTTGTTGCCCAGCTGGAGTGCAAAGGCGCGATCTCAGCTCACCGCAACCTCTGCCTCCTGGGTTCAAGCGATTCTCCTGCCTCAGCTTCCTGAGTAGCTGGGATTACAGGCATGCGCCACTACGCCCAGCTAATTTTGTATTTTTAGTAGAGATGGGGTTTCTCCATGTTGGTCAGGCTGGTCTCGAACTCCCGACCTCAGGTGATCCGCCCACCTTGGCCTCCCAAAGTGCTAGGTTTATAGGTATGAGCCACCGCGCCCAGCCATATCAGCCTTAATAGTTACACCTCCACTCCCACCCCAGCACAAGGAACAAAAATGCCAATTCCTCCTTCATGACAGCTCAGCCAGCACGGGCTGGCACCCACACGGAACCACTGGCCAGAGGCAGGTGAGTGAGTCTGTTGGGGGGGATGGGAGGAGAGGAATACCAGTTTTTATAACTGCAAAAACAATAACCCAAATCTTCCTTTTTAGATTTTGAAAACAATCCTCCCTCCTCTGCCTCTTCCTTGGATTTGCAGTCTCCTCTGACTGACCAATGGCTTTCCACACCCCAGCTCAGGTCAGTAACACACACTTAGCGGGGAGGATTCAGGGCGTTTTTAGAAAGCTTTTCCCCCAAGGGACACTACAAAGGCTTCCTGTGTTCTAGGCAGCAACTCTTGCTCCAGGGCCACAGAACACTGATAGGCTGAGTTCAGCTGAAAGTCCTTTGGCAAGCATAATTTATTAATTTTGCAAATTATTTTTTAAAAAGTGAAAGTAAATTCAAGTTTATCTCAATAATGCTCACTCTTTTTTGTTGTTGTTGTTTGAGACAGTCTCGCTCTGTCTCCCAGGCTGGAGTGCAGTGGCGCGATCTCGGCTCACTGCAACCTCCGCCCCCCGAGTTCGTGCGATTCTCCTGCTTCAGCCTACCAAGTAGCCAGGATTACAGGTGTGTGCCACCATGCCTGGCTAATTTTTGTACTTTTAGTAGAGATGGGGTTTCACCATGTTGGCCAGGTTGGTCTTAAACTCCTGATATCAGGTGATCCGCCTGCCTCGGCCTCCCACAGTGCTGGGGTTACAGGTGTGAGCCACCGCGCCCAGCCAATCACGTCACTCTGACTTGTAGTCTACTATAAGCTTCTGTGAGTGGAAAGACCACCACCCCCAGCCACACTAGGTGCTTTCCTGGGCACCTCACCTGCATGAACCCACCTGGTCCCACGAGAACCCACCTTTGAGGCAGCTACTATCACTGCCATTCCCATCTTACTGAAGAGGAAGGTGCCAAGCCCTCAGAGTGGCATGCAGGCGAGAGGCCTGTGCCCATGCAAACTCTGTACCACTTCATCTTCCCCTGTCCTTTAATTTTGTGGGTTTCAAAACTTATCACTGTTTAATTTTGTACTATTAACTCTCTTGATCATTCTTCATCTCACAAGTCAGTGCCTTCCAGGTGCTGAGCACTGTGACAGGACCTGAGGATACAACAGTCAACAAAGCCACCTTTGCCCTCAGGGAGCTTAGAGTCTAGCAGGGAAGGCAGAAGGCAACAGATGAGGGGGCCTACCCTAGCCTCCAGGGATGTGTTGGGCCCTGCACCTTCTCCTCAAGAGCCTAAGAGGAAAAAGAATTCTATGATACTACATTCACAGCCCTAGGCTTTACTTTCATTTACGCCAGTGTCATGAAATCAATATAGGGGGTCACAACCAGCTTTATTAAAAAAAAATGAGGCCGGGCGCGGTGGCTCACGCTTGTAATCCCAGCACTTTGGGAGGCCGAGGCGGGCGGATCAGGAGGTCAGGAGATCGAGACCACGGTGAAACCCCGTCTCTACTAAAAATACAAAAAAAATTAGCCGGGCGTGGTAGCGGGCGCCTGTAGTCCCAGCTACTCGGAGAGGCTGAGGCAGGAGAATGGCGTGAACCCAGGAGGCGGAGCTTGCAGTGAGCCGAGATCGCGCCACTGCACTCCAGCCTGGGCGACAGAGCGAGACTCCGTCTCAAAAAAAAAAAAAAAAAAAAAAAAATGAAATAGAAAACAATGTACCATATATAATAAGGGTAATGTATTTCATAAAACTTTCAGTCACATATGTGTTTTAATATGTCTGTACTAACTAGTTCTGATGGAAACAGTTTTTCTCACATTGGGAGTGCTATTTCTTTCTTTTTTTTTTTTTTTTTTGTTTGAGACAGTCTTGCTCTGTCGCCAGGCTGGAGTGCAGTGGCACGATCTCGGCTCACTGCAATCTCCACCTCCTGGGTTCAAGCGATTCCCCTGCCCCAGCCTCCCGAGTAACAGGGACTAAAGGCGCCCACCACCATGCCCAGCTAATTTTTTGTATTTTAGTAGAGATGAGGTTTCACCTTGTTGGCCAGGATGGTTTCAATCTCCTGACCTCGTGATCCGCCTGCCTTGGCCTCCCAAAGGGGATTACAGGCATGAGCAACCGTGCCAGGCCCGGCAGTAGTATTTCTTAAAGCTTGAAAATAACATGATATAACCCTCATGATAATCTGATGAGGCAGGTATCATCAGGTCCGTTGTACAGATGAGGAAACACAGGCTCAGAGACGTTAAGGAACTTGCCCAGGGTCAAACAGCTAACGACTAGCAAAGCAGGGATTCAAACCTTGATCTTTCAGACTCTGAAGTCCACATGTTTAAGTACTATACTATTACGGCACATGAGACAGAGACCACGAGACAGAGACCCAGGTTCAACCTCCCTTCTGTCACTTACCATGTATCTATCTGGCCTTGGTCAAACCACTTCTTCAGACACTGGTTTCCTTATCTACAACAATAAGGAGTTTAAGCTTCAGGTTCCCTTCTAGCTGTGATCTTAGGCGACCTCCTCTCCTCCGACTCAATCCCTAACCGCTGGCAACCACTAATCTGTTCTCCGTTCCCAAAAAGTTGCATAAAGGGGATCATGCAGTATGTAGTTTTTTGGGATTGGTTTCTGGCACTCGACATAATTCCCTGGATTCATCCAAGTTGCTGGATGTACTCAGCATTTGTTCCGTTTTACTGCTGAGTAATATTCCACGGTATGGCTGTATCGCAGCAGAACCATTCATCAGCTGAAGGACACATGGGCTGTTTTCAGTTTGGGACTATTATGAATAAAGCTGCTATGTGAACAGGCTCTTGTGTGAACATTTTCATTTCTTAGGGATAAATGCCCAACAGTGCAATTGTGGATTGTGCGGAAGTGCATGTTTAGTTTTGTAACACTCCAAAACTGTATTCGAGAGAGGTTGTATCATCAAGTTGAACTCTGGAAACCTATGAATCCTCTTTTAATTTGGCAACTACTTTTCTCCCCTATTAACAGCTGCAAAGAATGTAACAGGCATTGTACATGAGCTCGAGTTATACTTCTGTCACAACATTGATGCCGCAGGTTTAGCTTATTAATTTTTGTGGAAAATATCTACTATTTTACCTAGCTGGCTAAGCCAACTGTCAACCAACCAGTCACATGATGCTTTGCCAAGGGGAAAAATCTCACTGCCTTTTTCCAACTTACACATATGTATGTAACCATGTGACTATCATCTCACTTCTGAATTATAATCCTAAAATGCATAGATGGGTGAAGGGAGGGAGGAAGAAACAAATGCAGGTGGCTGAGGTGGGGGGGTAGGGCACAGAGCCTTTGCCAGGAGTTGTCAACTGGATAAAATCAGACCCTGTCCCCTTCACTATTTCTTTGTTTTTTTTTTGTTTTGTTTTTGGAGACAGAGTCTTGCTCCATCGCCCAGGCTGGAGTGCAGTGACCCAGTCTCGGCTCACTGCAACCTCTGCCTCCCGGGTTCAGGCCATTCTCCCACCTCAGTCTACCAAAGAGCTGGGACTCTAGTTGCACGCCACCACATCCAGCTAATTTTTGTATTTTTAGTAGAGATGGAGTTTCACCACGTTGGCCAGGCTGGTCTTGAACTCCTGACCTCAGGTGATCCTCCCGCTTCAGCCTCCCAAAGTGCTGGGATTACAGGCGTGAGCCATCATGCCCAGCCTCCCTTCACTATTTCTTACCAAGGCTCTACCCTTTGTTACCTTGGGATTCTCCATTCAGAATTCTTGCCTGGTCCCACTGCTTGGGGATTTTTCCACCCCAGGTGACTGCCCACTGTACACCAAAAGCGGGGAACGGGAGAAGGGGGCGTGGCAGGAAGGGCATAACCTGCTGGGGCAGACGTGACTCTCAGAAAGGCCCATTTTAGGGAAGAGGACAGACAGGAGGTAAGGAGCTGAAAAAGGACCCTGGGAAGCCTGCCCACATCCACTCGCCCCTGGAAAGCCTTCATCCGCCCTTGATGACGACTGCCCAACCACATCCCAGCCTCACTTTACCTCTTCCCTCTTCACAAAAGGCAAACCTTCCTCCTAACCCCTCCTACTCTCAGGAACTAGGTTTTGGTCTTGACTTTTCGTCCCTCCAGTATTTGTCATCATCCCCCATTCAGGGAAAGTATCAACACCTCTGAGATTCACTTTCCTCTTTCCAGAGTGGAGACTGGTGCCCGCAGCACCTGCCTGGGGTGCAGGTCACAGGCAGGGGTCTGGGCATCATGGCTCTCACCACCCGCTAGCACTTGTACCTCCTATTTCCTGCCTCTCCTTAAGGTCTGGGATTTTCAAACGTCTTTTCCTCCTCATTCCTTTTTTTTCCTCCTTCCTGTCCTCCTTTTCTGTCCTTGCCCTATGCCACAAGTACTGAAACAAAGCTTGGAAAGGATCATAGAAATAGTCTATTTCACTCTTCCTGTAAATAATTCATTTGACAGTATGCCCAAGAATTCGTCCTTTACTCCATAAGAATACAGCAGTTCCCCCTCATCCATGAGGGATATGTTTCAAGACCCCTGGTAGGTGGCTGAAGCCATGGAGAGTACTGAACCCTGTATACACTACATTTTTTCCTATACATTGGTGAGTGGGTAGTGTATACAGTGTGGATACACATGCTACTCAGAATGGTGTACAATTTAAAAATTAGGAATTGGCCAGGTGTGGTGGCTCACGCCTGTAATCCCAGCCCTTTGGGCAGCCTAGACAGGTGGATCACGAGGTCAGGAGTTCAAGACCAGCCTGGCCAACATGGTGAAACCCCATCTCTACTAAAAATACAAAAATTAGCTGGCTGTGGTGGCACACGCCTGTAATCCCAGCTAATTGGGAGGCTGAGGCAGGAGAATTGCTTGAACCCAGGAGACAGAGGTTGTAGTGAGCCAAGATCACGCCACTACACTCCAGCCTGGGTGACAGAGCAAGACTTTGTCTCAAAAAAAGAGAAAAAAATTAGGAATTATTTCTAGAATTTTCCATTTAATGATTTTGGCAGTGGTGAACTGTGGGTAACTGAAACTGTGGAAAACGAAGTCATGAATAAATGGGGAACAACTGTATTATCAAAATTAGAAAGTGTGGTACTATAAAAGGTGCTGTTCTTCAGCAGGTCATGAAGTAAAAAGAATAAAAAGGGGAAAAAAAAGGTGCTACATAAATAGCAAAGACGAGTCTGAGTGAAGAGGCAGGCATAGTTTCAAAGCCCCTTGCATGGCCTTCCCCCCGCCACCCTAGTGGTGAGGACAGTGCTGTACTCTCCCGAAGTCCTGGTTTTGGTGCCACCCACTACACAGAATGCAGGGGGAGGATGAGGCCTGCTTAGTTTAACTAAAAAAGCTCCTTAAAACCCTCCTGAGGAAGAAAACTGGAAAGGCTTGATCTTTGATCAGGAGAGATACAGAGGGGCAAATGGGAAGTGACTTCTCTGTCTGTTCATCAGCTCTGGGCAAACATGAGACAGCACTTGTTTCAGGTTGTCAGAGCAGCTGGACAGTGAGCCATGAGACGGGAGACTTGTTTAAAGAAACTGGGGGAGGGGTACTCTCTATACACTTCCCTAACTAAAGATGAAGAAAATGTTTTCATCATCTGATGAGGCTGATTTTAGTTGAGGGCTGGCAAATTAAGCTTGAGGGCCAGCTGCCTGTTTCGGTGAAATATCTTATTGGCTCACAGCCATGCTCTGTTTATATAGATGCTACAGCTGTTTCTGAACTCCAATAGTGTAGCTTAGTAGGTGGGATACATAGCCTGCAAGCTTAAATTTATTTTTGTTTGTTCTGAGATCACTATATTGCCCAAGCTGAGTGCAGGGGTGCGATCACTGCTTACTGTGGTCTTGACCTCCCAGGCTCAGGCAATCCTCCCACCTCAGCCTTCCTGAGTAGCTGGGGCTGCGGGCATGCAACACCACACCCAGCTAATCTTTTTTCATTTTTTTGTGGAGATGGGGTCTTGCTATATTGCCCAGGCTGGTCTCAAACTCCTGGACGCGAGCAATCCTCCCACCTCGGCCTCCCAAAGTGCTGGGATTATAGGCATAAGCCACCGTGCCTGGCCCCTAAAATGCTTACTATCAGGTCCTTTATAAAAAAGCTTATTGCCAGGGGCAGTGCAGTCCCAGCTACCCAAGAGGCTCAGGTGGGAGGATCACCTGAGCCTGGGGGGGTAGAGGCTGCAGTGAACCATGAATGCCCCACTGCACTCCAGCCTCAGCAAGAATGATACCCTGTCTTTAAAAAAAAGAAAGAAAAGCTTGCCAACCTCTAATTTAGATTATATTTAAATTTGCACTTCTAAATCACTTAGCTAATACTATTGTCTTAAATTTGGAACTTACTTTTCCCAAAATTTAAAAATGCTAATCATAGGAAACACGGGAGAACTTGAGCATGAAGAGTCCATAGGAAATGAAGCCAGTCTCTATGGCCACATCACATAGGCTCTGCTAGGAGAGGTGCATAGCGGGACCCAGTAACCGCAGAAGGAAGGATTGGATGTTGTCTGCCCTGAGCAGAGGGCAAATACACTGCTTTAGAAATTCAGAGAAGGATATGACTTAATATTCACTGGTCAGGTGGGTGTGTGAAAAAGGGAAAAAGGGGAAAAAGGGAGGGAGGGAGGGGAGGAAGGAAGGAAGGAAGGAAGGAAGGAAGGAAGGAAGGAAAGAAAAGGTAGAAGACCAAGAGCCTAGGTGGCATGTGGGCTGAGCCCTGAAGAAAGTCAAAAGATAAAAGGAAGAGGACAGGTTTCTAGGAAGAAGTTGGCTGAGCAGGAGTTGGGCAGGTTAAGAGCTGGGTGAGGGGAGAGAGAGGAGACAGGTGGCCAGGCTGCTGCACAGGGTGCACGGGAGGAGCCAAGCAGGGAGGGCAGGCAATGGCCAGGTTGGAAGATCTGCACCTCCCTGGCTACTGGAGGAATGAAACTGGTTGGACTGACTGCAGGGAGAGGCTCCAGCTGAAGCATGAGAGAAGTACTGGATGAAAAAGGTGCCACAACTGAGGCCAGAAGGCAGATTCCTGAACTGGTGGGGTACCAAGGATGCATATCAAAGACTGCTGGAACATGTGGGTGTCAAGATTGAAGACAGTGAAGGTTAAAATGGCCTGATCCAAAGCTGGAGGGCGGTGGAGTGACTGGTGACTGCTCTTCCCAGGGAGAGGCATCCAGGCAAGCTTTCAAACTGAGCTCTAAATTCTGCGCTGGGTTCTAAGCAGGCTCATGAACAGCGTTCTGACAACTGGCTCAAAACTGCCACTCCCTGAAACACAACTAACCCAAATCCCTTTCTATATCAGGAACAAATCCTTTCCCTTGTTCCACTGCCTAGCACATTAAAAAAAAAACTTTAAATATATATACACACACACACACACACACACTTATATATATGTGTATATATGTGTGTATATATGTGTATCTATATATGTATATATGTATTTTTTGAGATGGAGTCTCGGTCTGTTGCCCAGGCTGGAGTGCAGTGGCACGATCTTGGCTCACTGCAACCTCCATCTCCCAGGTTCAAGTGATTCTCCTGCCTCAGCCTCCCAAGTAGCTGGGACTACAAGCGCGTGCCATGACATCCAGCTAATTTTTTGTATTTTTAGTAGAGAAGGGGTTTCACCGTGTTAGCCAGGATGGTCTCAATCTCCTGACCTCGTGATCTGCCTGCCTCGGCCTCCCAAAGTGCTGGGATTACATGCGTGAGCCACAGTGCCCAGCCTTATTTATTTTTCGGAGATACGGTTTTCCTATGTTGCCTAGGCTGGCCTCGAATGTCTGGGCTCAAGCTTTCCCACCACCTCAGCCTCTTGGGTAGCTGGGATTACAGGTGTGAGCCACCATGCTGGGCATCTCTAGGAATTCTAAGAGGAGATGGCCATTGTTTTTAGATGTGGGAGCCTTAGGGGGAAAATTCTTTAGACTCATATTGAAGATTTTAAGGGGACAGCACTCATTTGATTCTTGTGTATTTACAAAGTGTTTATGACCACAAAACAGAAAATCCACCCCAGGGCCACTGGAACTAAGATAACCATTTAAACTACCTATCCAAAATCGTACACTGTGATCTTTTTATATTTGACTGGTGTTAGCGATTCCCTAGGCCAAATAGGGATGATTGCATTATCTGCATTTTTACCTTAGCAGAAAGCTCTAATGCAAAGTAACCTTTTTACCTTTTCGAGGCAATCATACTCTGGTTCCTCTTGAGACAGCAACGTAAAAACAAAACTAAGTTGTCTGCCTCTGTACACACGCCTCACTAACGGACAGTGTCTCTTTGGCCCAGTGTTTCCAGAAATTGAGATCAATATATTTCACAACTCATTCAGCCTTTCACAACAATTTCACAATTCAGCCTTGTTTTTTTCACCCACTGCCTGGAGTTGAAGGGTTAAAACTTGTGCTTGCAGTGAGCAGGTATCTGCTGCATCCTCTGCATAAGGAATACCTAAACATTTACAAATGAAACCCTCTAGCATTTTGCAGACATTTTTCTCCCATTAGTCCACTGCACGTACATTTGAAAGAAATTAGCACTAATAAAGAGATTATCAGTATTGATAAAGAGAACTGGGTCACAGGCAGATGTAGCTGACCTGGCCAAGATCACCTAGTAGGTCCAGAATCTCACTTAAAACCTCGGGTTCATTATTATGTTGTGTATTTTCACTTCTTTGTTTTGATAACCATATTTTTTTTCCATGTCTACCTTCTGGGGAATAAGTCTTTACAAACAGAAAATGACCATGGTTTATCTTTTTCTTCCCTCTAAATATGAAGCCCTCCTATAGCAAGAAGGAAAGTTTCTGTGTTGTGCTGAATCTCTTGTCCTCCCTGAACACCTGGTCTTCCGTAACAAGAGGCTGTATTTGAAGAACAAGGAATTTCCCTCAGGCTTCTTACATTCTGCATTATAGCTTGATAAAATTAATCCTGTCTTCTGCTGAGCACTGTTTAAATAACAGAATTACACATATTGTTTTTTTCTCCAAGTTGTTCTCCACGTGTAGAATTTGAGTTCTGCGTTGATCTCAGTGTCTGGGGACTGCCACAGCCCCTTTCTGTCAGTTGTCTTCTGGTAGGGGTAAGGTCACTGGGCCACTCTCTTAAGAGAGTAAGAATGTGAATAAGCAGATCCTGTGAAGGAAAGTGATGTTCATGTTTACCTGGCCACCTTCTAGGCTCACAGTCTTGCTGATGGTGTGATGAAAAGTTTAGAAAAGCAGAGGCAGACCAAGCAGCCAGAATTCTGGCACATTTTTCTTAGCAATAAAGATTTCCAAAGGCTGTGTAGCTGTTTGTTTGGTTTGGCTTGGGTTTTCTTTGACAGAGGCTACTAGATCACTTCTTTAGCAACATGAACTTTCTAACTTTCCCTTGAAGCAGGGTTCTTTAACCTTTACGAGGTTAAAGTTCAGTCCTCTAGAACTTTTTGGAGGTGTTATTTGGGTCTATTTAAAAACACTTCAACTCAGCCATAAAAAAGAACGAGATCCAGTCATTTGCTACGACATGGATGGAGCTGGAGATCATTATGTTAAGTGAAATAAGGCAGGCGGAGAAAGACAAAAGTTACATGTTCTCACTTATTTATGTGATATAAAAATCAAAACAGTTGAACTCATGGACATAGAGAGTAGAAGGATGGTTACCAGAGGCTGGGAAGGGTAGTAGGGGGCTAAGGGGACTCGCGGGGGAGGGGGGTTAATGGGTACGAATAAGACCTACTATTTAATAGCAGAACAGGGTGACTATAGCCAACAATAACTTAATTATACATTTTAAAATAAAGAGAGTAACTGGATTGTTTGTAACTCAAAAGATAAATGCTTGAGGGGATGGATACTCCCATTTTCCACGAGGTGCTTATTTCACATTGCAGGCCTGCATCAAAACATCTCATGTACCCCATAAATATATACGCCTATGCACTCACGAAAATTACAAATAAAATAAGAAACTTCAACTCTTAACTAAAAGGAACCTTAACATAGGGTTTATTCAGGACATTGAGATTTGCAAACAAGTCTATGAACTGGAGGATTTAAAAATGTACTAGGAGGCGTGGTGGCTCATGCCTGTAGTCCCAGCTACTTGGGAGGCCGAGGTGGGAGGATCACTCGAGCCCAGGAGTTCGACAGCGCCACTGCACTCTAGCCTGAGCAGAGTGTGATCCCATCGCTAAGGGGGGATTAAAAAAAAACACAAGAATTCCTAGAGACCAGAGAATTGAGTCATGGCAAATTATATTTTTCTATGTACATAAAAACATGCACTTTTGGGAGAAAAGATTATATAATACATACTGTTCTACATCTTCATTTTTCACATAATAATACATCACAGAAATACGTACAAACATAAATGATTGGGTACATAGCGACAGAAAAAGAACACAGAGAAGACACCGACTCACTCGACTACATGCAAATTCATGGCAATCTAGTGTACTTCACTATCTCTTCTATAGTAACAGGAGACAAAATATGATAAAGATGTCCAAGCTCTCTACACAAACACATCTGATAGATACTCTGCCAGAGTGCTGGGGATGGGCACTTCTAAGTGTTCTCAAATTCTTTTTGGGATGGAGTAGGGTATATAAACCAGCCAACAAAACAACAAATAAATAAACGAATTAAAGAAAAGGGATGCTTCTAGAAAAAGCCTGACATAAATGGGAATGGTGAAAAAGCTGGCAGCTAGACTGTAGAAAGGTCACCATTCTTCTCTTTCTTTAAGGTCAAGGTGTAGCCACAGCTTCCCTAGAGCCATGCACCAAATTGTAGCTTTTCTGTGGAGAAAGTGGGAACTTCAATTCCCATGCGCACTGAAGAACAGAGTTAGGCTAAATCAAACAAAATTCTCAAATAGGTCAAATTACTTCCAAGCTGATGCTCAGGGGCCAAGTCTTTATCTCAGAGCCCAGTGAAAAGATTTCTGTATTATCAAGGCAAATAGGAACTCAAATGCTGAAGAACTGCGGAGAAAAATCATCCTAAATACTTCCCTTCAACCTTTCCTCTCAACACAGTGACACTTCAGAGAGTCGTTAAGGTAATGGCTGACAAATTCAAACTTAACTGGCAGGTTCACTACCACCTGAAAGGCAAAAGATATTTCTGGCAACTTACCTCCATCATCCAAGGGCCGTTTTTGTACTCCATATCCATATACTGAGGGGTCCACTAGAGGTGTGGAATTATTCAAGTGAGGAATTGAATCAATTTTAGCAGCAATCTACAGAGAGAATCAGATTTAAACACTCAGTAACAAACCATGGCTCTGAGGGAGAAAGACAAGTGTCCTCTTTAAAGGGCTGTTATCCCATTTCTCCCCTGACCTTGATTAATGGAAGGCAGCACCGCAAGAGCACAAATACTGTTCACTGTTAAGTGAGTTTTCTTTTGGTCTTAATAATAACTTGTCTTTAGAGTACTTTCAAAAATGTGTCTCTACAAGCAAATTAGTATTCTTTTTTTTTTTTTTTTGAGATGGAGTTTCGCTCTTGTTGCCCAGGCTGGAGTGCAATGGCGCGTGATCTTGGCTCACCACAACCTTTGCCTCCCAGGTTCAAGCAATTCTCCTGCCTCAGCTTCCAAAGTAGCTGGGATTACAGGCATGCGCCACCATGCCCAGCTAATTTTGTATTTTCAGTAGAGACGGGGTTTCTCCATGTTGGTCAGGCTGGCCTTGAACTCCCAATCTCGGGTGATCTGCCCGCCTTGGCCTCCCAAAGAGCTGGGATTATAGGCGTGAGCCACTGCGCCCGGCCGCAAATTAGTATTTTTAAGTCACCACTTAATATATAGGCATGTCACATCTTAAGAAGAAGAAAAAAAAAAAGCAAGCCAACAACTGAAGAACTTTCTTCAAAAAGTTTAACTTTTCTCACAGGGTTCGCTTATGCAACAAATTCCCCAAGAATATTTGAAAGGCCTCATGTGCTCAAATGTGACAAACATGTCTCACTCTGTCATCCAGGCTGGAGTGCAGTGATGTGATCATTGTTCACTGTACCCTCAAATTTCCAAGCTCAAGTCACCCTCCCGCCTCAGCCTCCCAAGTAGCTGAGACTACAGGCACGCATCACCATGTCCAGCTAAATTTTTTTAAATTTATTTATTTTTTTTTTGAGATGGAGTTTTGCTCTTGTCGCCCAGCTGGAGTGCAATGGCACGATCTCAGCTCACTGGAACCTCTGCCTCCTGGATCCAAACGATTCTCCTGCCTCAGCCTCCCAAGTAGCTGGGATTACAAGCATGCACCACCATGCCCGGCCAATTTTTGTATTTTTAGTAGAGACGGGATTTCACCACGTTGGCCAGGCTGGTCTCGAACTCCTGACCTCAGGTGATCTGCCTGCCTCGGCCTCCCAAAGTGCTGGGATTACAAGCGTGAGCCACAGTGCCCGGCCGATTTTTTTAATTTTTAATAGAGATGAGGACTCAATATATTGCCCAGGCTGGTCTCGAACTCCTGAACTCAAGCAATCCTCCTGCCTCAGTCTCGCAAAGTGCTGGAATTAGCACTTTGGCTAATCCCATGGCTCAAAGGTGTGAGTCATGGTGCCCAGCCTGACAATTCTTTAGGAATACACCCATCCTATAAACTTTAATGTCTATAAACTGATGTATGATCTATAGAGATGTAACATAAGCTTGTCTTTACTGGAAGTGTCCAAACAATTTCAGAAGGATTCCTGCAGCAGAGAAAGGGAGATGATCTCTAAGAGCTACTTCAACTTTTAATATTTATTATCAGTGAAAGGACAGAACATAGCTGTTAAAAATCTCCCCCCAGAAACAAATGGTATGCAGAACTTCTTACTTATCTACTTTGTTCTCAGCAGGAAATTCTATGTGATCTTCATAATAAAGCAACTCTTTCACTTAACCAAAGGAATATTTACAGCAACTGCTCTTGATGTTAGTCCCTCAGTTAAAGTTAATAAACAGGGGTCTATCAAGGGGCAGCTAGCACAGCTGTGCCTCAGAGCAAAGTCTTCAGTGGTAGTTCTGAGCTAGTCCAAATGTTCCCAGAAGTCTCACACCTATTGGGACC
Organism: Symphalangus syndactylus; assembly: GCF_028878055.3. Taxonomy (NCBI): domain Eukaryota; kingdom Metazoa; phylum Chordata; class Mammalia; order Primates; family Hylobatidae; genus Symphalangus; species Symphalangus syndactylus. Next base: position 14,192,920 of record NC_072425.2, read on the forward strand.
ACCAGAAATTACCTGAAACAAATAAACAACCAAAGACAATCATGATACTGAAAACCGAATGCAGGATTTAAACAGCAGACATCATCCCTTACATTTACGAGTTCTGTGATGTTGAGGCAAGTGTCCTTCCTCTCTGCATGATGCCCCAGGGTAATACCATATATTTCATAGTTTTTGAAAAGATAAGAAGATTCCTGAAGGCAGAGGAATACCTGAACACACCACAAATACTAGGGTTATAAAACAAGGCAATTCACCCAACAAATGTTAAGTACCTACTGTGTGATGGGCTTTTTGAGGCACTGGAGCTTTTGTGGTGAAGGAGAACCACCAGGCCTGGTACTTAAGAATCAGCAGCTGGGGGAAGTTAAAGGTAAACCAGGTAATCAATAAACTGATCATTTCAGCAGGTGATAAGCATTACCACAGTAAGAGAAGATAATGTCACACACAGCATGCTTAGGAAGCTGCTTTAAATGGGGTGAATGTGCAGGCCATTGTGAGGAGTGACATCTGAGTCCTACGTGACGATAAGGAGCTGGCTACATAAAAATCTGAGAAAGTATGTTCTCGGCAGAGGAACTTGTACAAAGGCCCTGAGGCAGGAGCAAGCTTGGTAGGTATAAGCCTGGAAAAGAAGTCAATCTTGCCAGCGTAGAAGGAACTAGATATGTTCCAAAGGTGGGTAGTTCACACTGGACCCTTTCAGGTCATGGTGAGGAGATTCGACTTTATAGGAAGGCTGATGGGCAGCTACTGCAAGTCTTAAGCAGGAGAGTAACATGCTGATTTATGCTTCTAAAAGATCCCCAGCCAAAAGCATGGTGGCTAGCAAAGGTAACTCCAGCACTTTGGGAGGTCAAAGCGGGATGACTGCTTGAGGCCAGGAGTTCTAGACCAGCCTGGGCAACACAGCAAGACCGCCCATCTCTACAAAAAATAAAAAAGTAGCTGGGCATAGTGGTGCATTCCTGTAGTCCCAGCTACTCAGGAGGCTGAGGCAGGAGGACTGCTTGAGCCGGGGAGTTTGAGGTTACAGTGAGCTATGATCGAGCCACTGAACTCCAGCTGGAAGATGGAGCGAGACCCCATCTCTTTAAAACAACAACAGAAAACAATAAACAAGATCCCCTTGACTGCAAGATAGGAAGAAGGAAGGAAGGAAAAGATAGTTTAAGCCAGACTCAGCCTTAGGAGATATTACTGTAGTCTAGGCCAGGGCTTGGCAATCTACTGCTGGTGAACCACTTGCCTTTGTAATTAGTTTTGTTAGAACACAGCCACACTCATCTCAGAGTGAGACTCTTGACTCAAAAACAAAACAAAACAAAACGACAAGCTCTGTATGACATTATCCCGGCTCCCTTTAAATGACGCCTCTGGGCTTCCAGATCTTTTACCTTCCTTATTTTTGAGATGGAGTCTTGTTCTGTTGCCCAGGCTGGAGTGTGGTGGCACAATCTTGGCTCACTGCAACCTCCATCTCCTGGGTTCAAGCAATTCTCCTGCCTCAGCCTCTTTGAGTAGCTGGGATTCCAGGCATGTGCCACCATGCCTGGTTCATTTTCATATTTTTAGTAGAGATGGAGTTTCACCATGTGGGGCAGGCTGGTCTCGAACTCCTGACCTCAGGTGATCCACCCGCTTCGGCCTCCCAAAGTGCTGAGATTACAGGGGTGAGCCACTGCGCCTGGCCCTTTTCTCTTCCTTCTAAAGTAGCTAAACTGTATTCCTGAGTCCTTGGCCTGCCTTCTAATGTATGTAGTAGTTTTATGTCATTTTTTCCTCCAAAGCCGCCATGATAAAAGTGTTTCGACAGCTTCCTATTCCTAATTTAGATTAAATCAACAAGTGTTCTTCCAAAATGTGACTGAGCCTTTCAGGTTTCTTCTTCATTCATGCTTACTTCATTACCTACAATTTGGGAAATTTCCACTATGAGAGAAGTAGTACAGAATAACATTTGAGATACAGCTCTGAAGTGAGGAAACTGCATTTGAACCCTGGTTAAACAAATGCTGGGTATGAGTTCAACATTACAATATATAAATTACATTTATACTACGGTGTAGACTATGTTACATTATTCTGTAAAGAAGCAATATACTGCTTCATTCTTCCACATACTACCTTGTTCCAAAAAATGATTTGAAATGCCTAATAGAATTAAAATGTAATGAGTGCTACTCTGCTAAAACCACTTTAAATATGCTATCTCATTTATTCCTCACCATGATTCTCTAGGAGGTTCTTGGCTCACTGCAACCTCTGCCTCCTGGGTTCAAGAGATTCTCCTGCCTCAGCCTCCCGAGTAGCTGGGGTTACAGGCACGCGCCACCATGCCCGGATAATTTTTGTATTTTTAGTAGAGATGGGGTTTCACCATGTTGGCCAGGCTGGTCTCGAACTCCTGCCCTTGTGATCCGCCCGCCTCGGCCTCCCAAAATGCTGGGATTACAGGCGTGAGCCACCGTGCCTGGCCTTATTATTTCCATTTTAAGACAATAAAAACTGGGGCTCAGACATGACCTGCCCAAAGTCACCCATCTTATAAGCGGCAGAAACAGGCTGCTCTATTTTATTCCTTTCTTAATAAACTTGCTTTCAGTTTACCAAAAAAAAAAAAAAAAAGTGGCAGAAACAGTATTCAAACCCAGGTCTTCCTGACTCTGGAGTCCAAGTAAATATAAATAGTACATCGAAGGTTCAATGATATGGCAAAAACCATAAAGGAGGTACACAAATCATTAAAGTTAGAAAACATTAATTTTCTATTTTGAATTAATTATTCCCAGTGCACATTTTCAAGACTAAAATTCTCTGACCACTTGGCTGCTCCCTTCCCTCCACCTAATATTTTCTTAAACATATCTCAGTTCCCAAGGACTTAAATAAAGCCTGACTTCCAGTGCACAGAGCCCAAGCAATTCTTCACATAATTGATCATTTTAAACAGTAGTTACTTAAGGGAAGTGAGGTACAGTCCTCAGTTCATAATGCTATAGGCCAGGGGATAAAAGCCAGGATGGTCCACAAAACCAAGGCCACTCTCCTCCTTATCTGCAAGCGTGACCTTGAGAGAACTCTGCAACCAATTTTCTACCACACAAGTTATTTTCCTCCTTTTTAGGGGGAGGCAAATGGGTTATCTCACTACCCATGCTATTTTAAGCACAGTGATAAATGAAAAATAAATCAACGTCACAGACACTTAACTACCAGTAGTTAGTGGAAACTCAGGGGAGGAGAGTACTGGACCAGAAATCAGTCAACAGTCCTGATTTTCCAGCCAGTTCTTCCCGCGTGTGACCTTGGGCAAGACCTTTAAGAGCCTTGCTCCTTGGTGTCTTCACCTGTAAAATGCAGAGGCAGACTAAACCAGTGTTTTCCCAAGAAAAATGCACAAGGTGATCTTGGGAGGTACATGGATGAATGTTTTTAAGCTTCCATTGTTCTTACAATTACCTTCTATGCATGACAAAGTTTTCCACTTATGATACTGACTTAGTTCCCTTTTAAAAAACATTTTAGGGGCATGTGTTCTCAGGATCTCCTTGGGGGTATGTCACAGGCAAAAAAAATAAAAAATAAAAAATAAATAGGCCAGGTGTGGTGGCTCATATCTGTAATCCCAGCACTTGGAAGGCTGGGGTAGAAGGATCGTTTGAGCCCAAAGTTTGACATCAGCCTGGGCAACATAGCGAGGCTTTATCTCTACAAAAACAAAAACTAAAACAAAAAAAATCTAGCTGAGTGTGGTGGCATGAGCCTGTAGCCTTAGCTTCTTGGGAGGCTGAGGCAGGAGGATTCCTTGAGCCCAGGAGTTCAAAGTTACAGTGAGCTATGGTTAAGCCACCACACCATAGCCTGTGCAGAAGCGATACCCTGTCTCTTAAAAAAAAAAAAAAAAAAATATATATATATATATATATAAATATGCATACATATTTAAAATAAATCTGGCTGGGTGCAGTGGTTCATGCCTGTAATCCCAGCACTTTGGGATGCCAAGGCTGGTGGATCACTTGAACTTATGAGTTCAAGACCAGCCTGGCCAACATGGTGAAACCCCGTCTCTGCTAAAAATACAAAAATTAGCTGGGCATAGTGGTGTGTCCCAATAATCCCAGCTACTCAGGAGGCTGAGGCAGGAGAATTGCCTGAACCCAGGAAGTGGAGGTTGCAATGAGCCGAGATCGAGCCATTGCACTCCAGCTTGGTGACACAGCAAGACTCCATCTCAAAATAAATAAATAAATAATCTAAATTTAAGAATATTAAATAGTGTATTGAAGGCTCAATGATATGGCAAAAATCATAAAGGTGGTACACAAATCACTAAAGTTAGAAAACATGACAATTAATTATTCCCAGTACACATTTTCAAGACTAAAATTCTCTGACAAGTTTCATAACCAAAGTAGATCACCTTATAAATCCAAATAAGAAGTTGCAAATAGCCCCACAACTTCATACTTACTAGAACTCTATACCAATTAGAAACAGGCAAAGCCACCTGAATGCCATCCACATACGTGTCCCTGCTACTCAACAGAGATCCTGTTGATTGGCATGGATACAGCAAGCAGAGGTGAAGACTCACACCAGCATCGAGGGTGTGGGAACCCAACTTGCTTCCCCAGACCCTGTGCGGCACAGCCACCCAGAGAGGTCCTGCCTGGGAGAAAGGTAGGTTGGGCTGCAAGACTCTACGCCCCACAGTGGGAGGAAACAGTGTGCAGCCAGGGAAGTAGCCCCGCGGCAAATAACAAGTTCCTAAGACAAGCTTGGAGTCATGGGCCCCAGGGGCAGGTCCAGTCCTGCATCCCACTACCTAATGTTACAAAGAAGACTGCATCAAACATACTGCCTACTAAGTGCCCAACAGCGCCCTCATTTAATTGTCACAGGGACCTTCTAAAGTAGCTACTATTCTCCTTACTGTGGGACTTGGAACCAGTTTGCCTGGAATTGTATCCATAGGGATAACAAGATAACAAATGTAAAGCACTAGAAACAATGCTGGGTGCACAGTAAGGAACCAGAAATGCTTGCTATTTTAACCTCTTATTGAAGAACAATGACACAGAAAAATACATGGATCATAAGTTCATAGCTCACTGAATTTTGGGACACTAAAATACCTATGTAACTAGCACCTAGATCAAGAAACATCACCAGGACCCCAGAAGTCTGCCTCATGCCCCCTTCAGTCACTACCCACCCCACCACCCAGGGTAACCTCCTAATTTCTAACACTATTGTTTTTAAAATTATTACTATCATCAACTATTTCTGCATTACAGATGAGAAAACTAAGACTGAAAGAAGTTAAATAACTTGTCCAAAGCCAAACTAGTAAGTGGCAGAACCAGAACTTGAACTCATACTGTCTGAACTTCAAGTTTGTCTCTTAATAATCACATCACAATGCCACTCCCTGGGAGTTTTGTGACCATCAAATGAAAGAACATATATAAGAATCCTTGCCTGGCACCCAGCACAACATGGACTCGATGAATGAGAACTATTGTTGGCATCAGAGATGGAGCCCCAGGGGATCCTGCCCTGCTTACTTGCAATAACTGAAATAAAGAATTATATGACAATTGAGTAAGATGCAGCTCTTCTTGGGAGGTTTTCCTGACAACCTCATCCCTCCTATGCTTAGGCAGAATTAAATACTCCCACATTTGTGTTTGCAAATCATCTTATATACTACATCTAAATAGCATACTCTCACCGAGTATGTTATGTTGGTTATACTGTCTCCCCACTATCAGAGCTGAGGATTGGATCTGTCTCCATCATCTTGGTACCCTTAGGACAAAGAGTCCTTAATTAGGAGCCCCAGGGTTTAGTTTTAGAGAATTCGTGACTTCCCAAAATTACATCCCAAACTATTTAAATATTTCTGGGGAGTGGTTCAAAGTTTCAAGAGTCTCAGAAAGGTCCATGTTCTGAAAAAGTTAAAGAACAACTTTCCTAATGCATAGCAAAATGCTTGGCACATAGAAGGTGCTCATTAAACACCTGCTAAATTTAAAGTGGATATGGAGAGGCCCATCTGTAGGCAGAATGCTAAGATGATCAGGTGAGGCTCTATGCTGAAATACTGTTCCAGGTGGGTCACTCCCACCAAAGGCCCTAAATGTGACACACCAATTAGCTTTCCCCTTCCATTCCATGGAATTCCAACAATCCTCCAATGATGTTTAAAGACTGCTAGGCAGGGCTCGGTGGCTCACACTTGTAATCCCAGCACTTTGGGAGGCCAAGGCGGGTGGATCATGAGGTCAGGAGGTCGAGACCATCATGGCCAACATGATGAAACCCCATCTCTACAAAAAATACAAAAATTAGCTAGGTGTGATGGCGCACGCCTGTAGTCCCAGCTACTTGGGAGGCTGAGGCAGGAGAATCACTTGAATCCGGGAGGCAGAGGTTGCAGTGAGCCGAGATCATGCCACTGCACTCCAGCCTGGTGACATGCGAGACTCCATCTCAAAAAAAAAAAAAAAAAGCCAGGTGCGGTGGCTCACGCCTGTAATCCCAGCACTTTGGGAGGCCAAGGCGGGTGGATCACAAGGTCAGGAGTTTGAGACCATCCTGGCTAGCACGGTGAAACCCCGTCTCTACTAAAAATACAAAAAATCAGCCAGGCGTGGTGGCGGGCACCTGTAGTCCCAGCTACTCAGGAGGCTAAGGCAGAAGAATGCCATGAACCTGAGAGGCTGAGCTTGCAGTGAGCCGAGATCACGCCACTGCACTCCAGCCTGGGTGACAGAGCGAGACTCCATGTCAAAAAAAAAAAAAAAAAGACTGCTGCTTCAGCCACCTCATTGAAATGAAAAACCACCCAACTACCTCTGCTAAGGAACCAAGTCCTTCTTAAAATGCAGAGGGCATGGGTCCAAGAACTACTGCATATATTAACTATGTGTACCTCTGAGAAAACTGCTTTATCTCCCTCTGGCTCATTATTTTCAAATATAAAATGAGAATTAATAGCCCTTATTAGCTGGGCGTGGTGGCAGCTACTGGGGAGGCTGAGGCAGGAGGATCACTTGAGCCTGAGAGGCAGAGGTTGCAGTGAGCCGAGACTGCGCCACTGCGCTCTAGCCTGGGTGACAGAGAGAGATCCTGTCTCAATTTATAAAAAAAAGAGACAGATAATTAATAGCCCTGGTCCTATCTTACCTGGTGGTTGTAAAGACTGAATTCCACAATAAGATAAAACCACTTACAAACTTGTCTTACTTATCTTTGTACTGGCCCAGCATCCAGCAAGTGGCCTTGGACTCAGCAGATCTTCAATTAATGGTAAGTAATCTAAATCAAATCACTACTTCCAATCACACTACTCAGTCTTGCAAGTGATTTGTAACCATCTGGTGTTAGAATAAAAATGTAGGCTGGGAGCGGCGGTGCGTGCCAGCTACTTGGGAGGCTGAGGTGCGAGGATCCCTTGAGCCCAGGAGGTCCAGGCTGCACTGAGCTGTGATCATGCCACTGCATTCCAGCCTGGACAACACAGCAAGACCTTGTCTCAAGAAAACCCAAAACCAACAAACAAAATCTTTATAATAAAACTCCAAATGCAGAACATTTTCAATTGGGATGATTCTAAGATAAAGTTATCAGAATAAAGACTACACAGAAAAGAAGGAGAGAGAAGGGAGTATGAATAGACAGCAGATATAACATGAGAAAGCACAAGAACCAAAATAACATGGTGAGCTTCTTCCAGATCCAGTTAGACGGACGCTCTGAATGTCTAAGGGTTTGAAGGGACTGCTGAAATTATCTAGCTCCACATTTCCTGACGTTTGATGCACAGAATGTGATTTGGTTCCATGGAAAGAGGGCATGAAGTGATCTAACTTCAGGACATTTACAAAACACACCCTAACCCCTGTAGGAGTAAATGCACATAAGCATGTTAAAGGTTCTGAGAAGTCCTACAGTAAAGAAGCCAATTCACCTTTATTTAATCCTGCATTCCCCAAACTTAACTGCCCATGATATCTTTTCCATGGAAGATCTTTAAACAGCCTATAGATCAAATGCTAGAAAAGGCCAACCCAGCCCAAGGTCATGCATCGGCTTACAGACAACTGAGACCTCCGAACTCTCCATCCAGAGCTCTTTCCATTAGAAATTTCAGATAAAAACCAGAGATGACTGACTCACAATTTACAAAAAGGTAAGTAAAAAACTGTTAATTAGGCATCCCAAAGAACAGTATAAAACAATAGCAAAATGGCGGGAATGAAGACAACCCAGAGAGTGTGAATGCCTCATGTCAAAAACACAGCAGCTACTCAGCTCCTACGGATTATCGCTGTGCAGGCTGTGGGAGCAGTGTGGCCACATCTTTTCTAGGGAAACTAGAAATCTCTTTTTTTTTTCTTTTGAGACAGAGTCTCACTCTGTCGCCCAGGCTGGAGGGCAATGATGCAATCTCCACTCACTGTAACCTGTCTCCCAGGTTCAAACAATTATCGTGGCTCAGCCTCTCCAGTAGCTGGGATTACAGGTGCATGCCACCACACCTGACTCATTTTTGTATTTTAAGTGAAGGCAGCGTTTCACCATGTTGGCCAGGTTGGTCTCATCCTGACCTCAAGTGATCTGCCTGCCTCGGCCTCCCAAACTGCTAGGATTACAGGCATAAGCCACAGTGCCTGGCTGAAACTTTTTTTTTTTTGAGATGGAGTCTTGCTCTGTTGCCCAGGCTGGAGTGCAGTGGCACCATCCCGGCTCACTGCAACCTCCACCTCCCAAGTTTAAGCAGTTCTCCTGCCTCAGCCTCCCGAGTAGCTGGGATTACAGGCATGTGCTACCACACCCGGCTAATTTTTGTTATTTTTAGTAGAGACGGGGTTTTGCCATGTTGGCCAGGCTGGTCTCAAACTCCTGACCTCAAGTGATCCACCTGCCTCAGCCTCCCAAAGTGCTGGGATTACAGGCGTTAGCCACCATGACCAGCCCGAAATCTCTTTTTTTTTTTTAAATGCAAAATCCCTCTAGTTTCTTTTGTTTTCTGAGACAAAGTTTTGCTCTTTTCACTCAGGCTTGAATGCAATGGTGCAATCTCGGCTCACTGCAACCTCCGCCTCCCACCTCAGTTTCCTGAGTAGCTGGGATTACAGGAGCCTGCCACCACGCCCAGTGAATTTTTGTATTTTTAGCACAGATGGGGTTTCGCCATGTTGACCAGGCTGGTCTCGAACTCCTGAGTTCAAGTGATCCACCCGCCTCGGCCTCCCAAAGTGCTGGGATTACAGGCGTGAGCCACAGTGCCCAGCCAAAAATCACTCTAGTTTTTAAGTGTTGGTGCTGTGTGTGTCAAACAAAGCATACCTGCAGGCCCACAGTAAGTCTTCTATAGCTCATAGGCCACAAGTTTGAGAACTGTGGTCTAAGTAAATTTCTATCTATGAAATAACTGGTATTTCAGAAGAAATCAGTTTGGTAATACACATGGGCGATCAGATTTTAAAATAAAGACAGCCAGGCATGGGGGCACAGTGCCTCACACCCATCCCAGCGCTTTGAAAGGCTGAGGTGGGAGGATTGCTTGAGGCCAGGAGTTCGAGACCAGCCTGGGCAACATAGTGAGACCCTGTCTCTATCCCAAAATAATTATATTATATGATAAATTATCACATTATGAATGTTCTCACCTGCAAATGAGAAAAGCCTTAGAGACATACAGTGGAATATATAGTTTATTTACTATCTACTTTCCAATACCCAGTATGAAATTCAGCACTTCCATTAACATGTGGTGGTGCATACACACTCAGTAACGTCACCAAAACCCTTTAAGGAAGATTCACTCTGCCAGGTACTCTACTGGGTCCCAACAATGTAAAGCTACAGGAGCAGCCCATGGATTTCCTGCAGACACTAGTTTCCTTCAAGTGTTTATGAAAGCTGAAATGAGTGTACAGGCAGGAGTTAGTCCCTTGTGGAATGCTGACTTGAGCTATTCAATCACTGGACATGTACAAGACAGTGTCAGTGGAGTACCACTTAGATCTCTTGAGTGTTCAGTACACTTGACTGAACCGGGAGTCAAAACCATGTGTTAAATGAGCCTCTCAGGGCGAACCCACTGGCCAATGAATGGAGGCTTTTTCTTCTCATGGTAGATGTACAGTGTTCTCTTAAAAAGAAACTTAGTGCTTGTTCTAAAAAGTCAGAATCTTCAAGCATTAAAGTTCTAAATCAGCCCAGGGTATACAGCACATATCCCAAATTACCTACTGCTCAGGCTTAAAGTGTTAAACAGCAGCACTGGGAGAGATTTTCAGGAGGACTGTGGAACTTCTGAGGCCCCACACCAACCAACGTTTCCCCAAAATAGGTGCCAGTGAAGAAGAGGTTGGGGCCTAAAAATCTGTCAAAAGGTTATTTTCTACTGATCCTACAATGGCTTGGTCACACTCATTTGAGTGTAGTGCCACCATGATGCTGAACTCCACGAAGCACCATTTAGACTGCATTCTGTATCAACATTAAATGCTGTAGTTATACAATCCAGAGGCATTGAGTGGGTCTATCTAGATCAAAACAGATCTAATGCTTTTTAAAGTCCTAAAAAGTATTAGTAGTTTCTCGGAGAACAACTTCTATTTAGGCGATGACTGGCAGACTGCTAGCTGGTCCAGCTTGTGGAAGGCTGCTGTCAACCTATAATGCACTGTGGCATCACGCTATCCTAACAAGGGATTGCTCACGCGTGATGACAGGTGCTACTAAATTATCAATGGCAGACTTTCTAGGAACATTTAAAAATATTTTTAGGAGAATGGAACAACATAAACCAGACTTGGAGCTACTCATCCAGAGGTCCCCTTGTAACCTAGGCAGACAGTCAGGACAGAAGTGCAGAGGACGGCTGTGGAACAGGATTTTGTCTTACCTGAACTAGTTGAAGAAACACCACTTCTGCTAATCAGCCAATGACTTGGGAAAAGTAGACAAGATGTTTTTTAGTATCCAGCAGTTTTTAGATCTTCATCCATGGAACTGAATGAGATCACATTTCTTTCTTTCTTTTTTTTTTTTTTGAGACAGTGTCTCGCTCTGCCACTCAGGCTGGAATGCAGCGGAGCGATCACAGCTCACTGCAGCCTTGATCTCCATGCTCAAGCTAGTCTCTTGCTTCAGCCTCCCAAACAGCTGAGACTGCAGGGGTGGGCCACCACAACCAGCTAATTTTTTTAATTTTTAGTAGAGACAAGGTCTCGCTACGTTGCCCAGGCTGGTATCAAACCCCTGAGTTCAAGCCATCCTCCTACCTCAGCCTCCCAAAGTGCTGAGATTACAAGCATGAGCCACTGCGACTTGCCCAGATCACATTTCTACTACCCTATAGAATGGATGTAAATTACCTGCTTGTGCCAAACATTAACTCACTAGACTTCACACTGCTGGGGAAAATGTTTACATTTTATTTGACATCTTCAGAGACTTCTTTTCAACCTAGGAATACCATGCTCAGAGTAAACTAACAACTGATGCACTTTGCTGCAAAGAGTCCAAAGATATACACTGAGGCTTCAAGATGTCAGAGGGAAAGCCTAGTTGATAAAGTGTTGGACTTCACACACCAGACTTAATAGAAACTGCAGGTTCAAATCCCAGCAGGGTCAACTGAGACTCTATTACGATCTGCTAGAAAACCTGAGCATGAGACACTTTACTGCTCTTTGACAAATTTAAGAGGGCCTTACAGACTGTCTCTGGGGTTTATGAGGAGACATAAAAGGGGAAAAAGCTTTGCATTTAAATAAATATACTGTCTTTTAGTTCTGTTTAATGGGGAGAAAAATCACATCTCTGTAACATGCTGTGTATATAACAAAGAAAAAGAACTATCACCTTCCAGATGCCCAAATGAGATCCTTTGAGTATGTTTACCATCAGCATACAGTATTACAGATTTCTAACGTTCCATTCTTGCCCAGCAAATCTATATACAATAAACCTAAAATTACCCACCAACCTGTTTTTTTCTTTAGTTTTTAAAGGCCATCAAATCCTTGGAGATAGTATGGACCTCCAGCTGTTAACATTCAGAAGCAACACACTTACAGCCCTGTCTCCATTGGGCTTATTACTGCTCCAGTCAATGGTGCATTTCAGAGCTGAGAACAATTCCAATGAAGTTTTCACTGCTAGTAGTAAACACCACTGCTTCAACAATCCACATTAGGTCAGCATTTAACAGAGGGTCTCCCTCTGGAGCAGGTTGTCCAAGAATATGAGTTCAACCACTGGCTCAAGAGAAGCGGAATGTCTTCTCAATGGTTCAAAATTCACTTTATGTTCAACTACAGGCCTTCTGCAAACTGAGGATCTGAGCCCTTTAGGGCAGTGACTATAATTCTTCCCGGACATAGAAGGCCAACAAGGTGACTGTCACACATCAGCACAGAGCGAAAGCCATTACATATTAGTAGCCAGGGAGAAACAAGGTTCAGGACCCTGTACTGTAGAGGAGAGCACTGTAACACGCCAGCAAGCAGAGTGGTGGAAGGGGAGCTGGGTGGCATGTTCATCCATTACAGCCACGGGTGGATCTGAAGTCTAAGTAAGATGGATACTCACTACTGTACTGGTTGGCACCTAGGCAGTAAAGTAACAATTCATCAGATAAAATTTTAGGTGGAACCACAGGTTTGGAAAGTTCTGGGATCCAATATAATGTCTACAGGAGCATCAATATATAACATGAAAAGTCAGTATCAGGGAAACAGGTAGGGTTCCCTCCCCTGGAATACTGGAAAGAGATGTAAAGACCATATCTTCAAGCGCCCGAGTGAAGACCTTCTTCTAATACAATGACTCCTGTGGCTTTCTGTTAGGAATCAAGCAGTAATTAGTTATAGCCCATCTTTTAAAGTATCAGTGCGCTTACAATTACATAAGAAGAGACGAGGACATAGACACTTAACAGAGGAAGTTTAAGTGTTAAGGCTAACTTGTAAGTAAGTTTTAGATACAACTGAAGAACACGTTCTGTTCTAAGTATCATGCCAGAAGCCAATAAGTATTTTTGGCAGGTCCCATATTCACTCTCTGTGGAAGCCTGGAGCCTTTTAAAACCCAGTTAATTTAACTCTGACAAAATGCACGACATTGTCAGACAGTAAAGTTTCAATGTCGGAATGAGGCCGTATCATTCTCCCCAGCAGAGGCAAGCTTGCCATGAGAAATTTCTACATCTTGGGGACCACCCCCACACATGTAACACCTCCCTCTCTCACCTCTCCAAAGAGCACCCTCACATATAAGATGCCCTCGAGTTCCTTCTACTCAACAGAAAGTCTAAAGACGAGGTTCCCCAAGTTTTAACAAGCTACTGGGCGTGAGACAGCTGCTTTACGTCTACACCCAGATTCTCCCCGTGGGCTTCCCGGACCCCTCCCCTCGCGAGGTTCAGAACCCCGCGCTAGCTACACTGTGGGTCCAGGCTGGCCGCTGGGGCACGATGGGGCCAGACGCTCTAAACAAACCCTTTCCCAGCGACTTCAGGCAGCTGGGAGACCCGCCCGACAGGTCGCGCCTGGGCCTCGCAGTGGCCTTATCCACCCGGCTCCTCTCGGCTGTAGGAACCCCACGGAACGGGCCCGGCCCGGCTGAGACGTCGGTTCAGGCGGCCTCCCGCCCCCAGGCCCGAAACCCTCTTCCCCGCCCGCCAGGCCCCGCCTCGGGATCTCGTGCTCCTGCCAGCCGGCTGCGCCCGTACCTGCCGGACCCGGTGCAGGGCATCCACGAAGCCCTCGGCCTTCATCCCCACAGGAGCGCTCTGCCCCTGCACCAGCTCCGCCATTACCGCCCCCGCCGCCGTCGCCCCCGCCGCCGACGCCGCCGCTCGGCTCCCCGGTCCGGCCTCCCGCTCCGCTTGGGGACCCGTAGCCGGAAAAGGAAAGTCGCCCTACTTCCGGCGGAAGGGAAAGCCGGGACGCTCTCAGCTAAAGGAGCCGCGTCTGCGGGGCTGGGTAAGGGCACGTGACCTTCGACCGATCGGAAATGGGGGCGGGACGGCAGCCCCGGAGTGGGTTCAGATCGCGGCCTCAGTCTGAGCAGCCGTCGATCTCCAGGGTCCGGTAGCGACCCTTCCCTTCCCGGGCGGGATTTGGTCCAGGACCGTCGATGGCGTCTTGACAGGTCCCCGAGGCTAGGATGTGGTCCCGAGGTGTCCGCTGTCGGCCGTTTGGAATCTCAGAGGGACTGACGTGGCTCTCCCAAGACGGCACCCCGAACAGTCGTGGTTCATCAAAAGCCTGGTCCTGGGCAGCACCTCCCTGAAATGGCTGTTGGTTGGGAATTTGGGGGCTGAGCTCTTTGAAAGGGCATTGGGACAGCATCACAGAATGTCAGTGTGCCACATTTGCGGGGAGTCCTGGGCCCCAGTTCTTAACACTGCAGTTTGCATGAGGATGGGCCGCCGCCACTTCCGCCTGGGGTTGCCTGGTGACGCCCCCAGGAGGGACGCGCCCACTGAAAAGCCAGCGTGGTGTCCTCTTACAGGGTCCTTCACAAACTCTGGGACTCTGGGGGTGCAGGAAATACCACAGGACCGTCATTACTCCCATACCTGCTGAGTCACAACTGTATTGCAGGAGGCTTCTTGGAACGCCTATGTAACTTTAATGGAAGTGACCAGGTATAGATCTTCTATAGCAAGGAAGGAATCTTAGTGCTAGAATTCAGTTGAGCCTTTCAGTTGGCTCTTCTTATAAGTGAGCAAACAAGTAACAAGGTTTAGCGGGCGCCCATTTTTGTGTTAGCACGATTGCCCTCGTGTTTAATATTTCCCAAGCCCTATTATGATAAGGAGTTGGACTTAATGAAGAACCATGTTGTCGAACATCTTATGCCCATCTTGAAGTTGTGAAGGAAGATGAGCACCAAGAAAAGGAAATAAATAAAATCCAATATCGGCCGGGTGCGGTAGCTCATGCCTGTAATCTTAGCAGTTTGGGAGGGCAAGGCAGGCAGAACTCTTGAGCCCAGAAGTTCCAGACCAGCCTAGGCAGCATAGTGAGACCCCGTCTCTACAAAAAATATAATTAGCCGGGCGTGGTGGCATACACCTGTAGTCCCAGCTACTTGGGAGGCCGGAGGGGGAGGATCACCTGAGCCCTGGAGGTCGAGGCTGCAGTGAGCTATGATCCCGCCACTGCAGTACAGCATGGGTGACAGAGCAAGGCCCTTTCTTGGGGAAAAAAGTCCTAATGACTTTCCTTGATGACCCCACCCTCACCCCTCACTGTGTCATTATGCCAAGAGAGCTTTGGGCATTCTAAAGAAGTATGAGGAATACTTGACCAATAACCAAAGCATAGTTCTTTATTTGTTAATGACTTCTCTCCTAGACTGTGAGTTACTTTAGAACAGAGACTTATTTTTCCCTGTATCCCTAGGGTTTGGCACATAGTAGGTGCTTAGTAAACTTATTTTGCATTCAATAATGCCAAGTAGAATAATTCATAAATTATGGCAAAATAAAAGAATTTGGCAAGATTAAAGATCACTTTCAGGAAAAATGTTCCAACCCCTGTTCAAAAATACATAGCTTGCTGTGTTGTTGAAGTGCCAGCATGAGGAGGACCATGCCAACACATCCATTTATTGCCAACTCTGGGTGTGTTGAGCGTTTTAACTTTGCTATGCTTGTAAAAATCAAGGAATGGCAATGGTATCAACTTTCATGAACACGGTCGTTCAAGTGAACCAAGTATCAGTGATAACTTCTGTTTTGAATTTTAGAAATATATCTCTGAGGTTAGAATGTTGATTCATGCATATTCCAGCTGGCTTTCCCTGAGTATAAATAGGGAAAACAAGGCTATTGGCCCAAATGTAAGTTATAGTCCAAGGTTTGGTCCAAAGACCGGAGAATCCCTAAGTAGGAAGACAGTTTTGTTTCCCCCTCTTTTACTGGTTGAGTAACTTTGAGCAGGTTACTTATATTTGGGGGCACAGAAGATGAACATGACCCTGAGCTTGTCATGTGCACTGTTAATTGTTCTACTAACACCCTCGACTTCGTCATCTTGTTGTAGCACTTATCACAGTTGCTTTTAAATCATCATGCAGTTATATGTTTATTGTCTGCCTTTTCCACTAGAATAAAGCCTCTGCTGACATAAGGTCTATGTTTGTCTTGTTAATTGCTCTCCCTACCACCTACCACGAATGCCTGGCATTTGGTTGGCTCTCAGTATTTGTGAAATGAATGAATGAGATGATCTTGTCCAAAGAAGAAAGGGAAAGATTCTTAGAGGTTAAAAAAGAAAAATTCGGCCGCGTGCGGTGGCTCACACCTGTAATCCCAGCACTTTGGGAGGCGGAGATGGGCAGATTACCCGATGTCAGGAGTTCGACACCAGCCTGACCAACATGGTGAAACCCCATCTCTACTAAAAATATGAAAAGTAGCAAGGCGTGGTGGCGGGCACCTGTAATCCCAGCTACTTGGGAGGCTGAGACAGGAGAATCGCTTGAACCCAGGAGGTGGAGGTTGCAGTGAGCTGAGAATGTGCCATTGCACTCCAGCCTGGGCAAGAAGGGCAAAATCTTGTCTCAAAAAAAAAAAAAAAAAGCCAGGTGCAGTGGCTCACACCTGTAATCCCAGCACTTTGGGAGGCCCAGGCAGGCAGATCACCTGAGGTCAGGAGTTCAAGACCAGCCTGGCCAACATAGTGAAACCCTCTTTCTACAAAAAAATACACACACACAAAATTAGCCAGGCGTGGTGGCAGGTGCCTGTAATCCCAGCTACTTGGGAGGCTGAGGTGGGAGAATCACTTGAACCTGGGAGGTGGAGGTTGCAGTGAGCCGAGATTATGCCACTGCACTCCAGCCTGGGCAACAGAGCGAGATTCAGTCTTAAAAAAAAAAAAAAGAGAAAAGAAAAATCCACATACTGTGGTTGTGACTAGTTTTGCAAACCATTCCTATTGATAACATTGCAATGCCTCTAGATACTACTAACTAGAAGCCTTGATAAAATGAAACTGTATCAATAAGGAGAGTCTAGGTTATGCTACAGTAACAAGCCTTAAAACCTCAGTAGTTTACAAGAATACAGGTTACTTCTCACTGGATACATGAACATGGTGGTGCTTCCATTACATGTCCTGTTTACTCTTCAGCCAAGGCTGATAGCAGCCTCTGTCTGGAACATTAAGCTTCATCAGGGCAGAGGAAGAAGCGAGTGACAAAGCATGAACTGGTTTTTAAAGCTTCTGCCTCAAGTGCTAGGCACTACTTTTGTTCGTGTTTTATTGGTTGGAGAATGTTTGCCTGTTGTCAATAGGATGCAGAAGTAAGTAGCATACATTGGCTTTTAAAGCTTTTGCCTAGAAGTGAGTGGCATATGGCACTTCTGCTCACATTTAAGTGGCCAAAGCAAGTCGTGGCCAAGCACTGATCAAGTGGCAGAGAAATAGAGTCTATCTCCAGGGAGAAACAGCAAATATGTTTGAATAGTAACACGATTTTTCAAATAAATCAGGAGGAAAAAAATAAGCATGGAGAATGTTGTACAGTAGATTTTAAAGGATATAACGTGGGTGGTTTCCAGGATTCGTTAACTACCCTAAAGACCCTCAGCATCTGGTCATTTGTAATTTGGGGAAGCTTTGCATTGCCATCCCAAGATCTGCGTTGTTTATATCCCTGAGGCAGAAATAGCTTATAGTGATTAATCGTGAGTGAGAGAATTCTCCATTTGGAGATTTTCACAGGTCCCCAGACCAGACCTTTTCCAATGTCAAGGGCCCACTGGAATTTCAAGTGCAGACTAAAGAGCATGTCAGCATGAAATCTGAAAATTTAAAAATAGAATTATTAAGACTCTCCAACACTGACTGAGGGATACAGGCATGCCTTGGAGCAATAGGAGCGATCCAATTATTGGAATAGTGCTCTTTATCTTAGCATCAGAGAGTAAATTAGAATCTACCTTTAATGGGGAATGCATATGTATATGTATATATGTAATTGTCACTTAGTGATAGGACTATGTTCTGAGAAATGCATCATTGTGTGAACATCTCAGAGCATACTTACACAAACCAAAATAGCATAGCCTACTGCAACACCTAGGCTATATGGTGTAGGCTATTGCTCTTAGGTCACAAACCTGTACAGCATGGTGCTATATGGACTACTGTAGGCAGTTGTAACACAATGGTAGGTATTTGTGTATCTAAACATAGAAAGGATACAGTAAAAATACAGTGTTATAATATCTTTTTTTTTTTTTTTTTAAGAGGGAGTCTTGCTCTGTCTCCCAGGCTGGAGTGCAGTGCCGTGATCTTGGCTCGCTGCAACCTCCACCTCCCGGCTTCAAGCAATTGTCTCTGCCTCAGCCTCCCAGGTAGCTGGGATTACAGGTGCCCACCACCACACCCAGCTAATTTTTGTATTTGTAGTAGAGACGGGGTTTTGCCATGTTGGCCAGGCTAGTCTTGAACTCCTGACCTCAGGTGATCCACGCGCCTCGGCCTCCCAAAGTGCTGGGATTACAGGTATGAGCCACCGCGCTCGGCCCAGTGTTATAATTTCATGGAACCACCATCGAATATGCTGTCCATTATTGACAGGAATGTGACTGTATATCTCCCCGATTCCACCTTTGGCATTGTACCACCCTGCTGGTACCAAAGAGTAGTGCTACACCATCAAGTAATTTCAAAGAAAGTTAGTAAATTTGGCTAGTAAATTTTTGGGGACCACACTTGTCCAAAACAATCTATTCGGCTTTCACACTTTAAAAAAAAGCATTATTTTTTAATAGAGACAGGGCCTTACTGTGTTGCCCAGGCTGGTCTTGAACTCCTGGGTTCAGGCAATCCTTCTGTCTTGGCCTCCTGAAGTGCTGGGATTATAGGCATGAGCCAACACAACTGGCCCCTCAAAATTAATGATGTAGCCAGTTATAGAGCTCTGGATTGTAAATAATTCTCCTTTAGAAGACTGAAGGCATCTCTTACTGTCTTCTAGCATCTCATGTATATATATATATGTGTATATATATACACACACATATATATATACATACATATATACACATACATATATATACATACATATATATATATATACACACACACATACATATATTTTTTTTTCTTTTTTTTTTTGAGATAGAGTCTCACTCTGTCACCCAGGCTGGAGTGCAGTGGTGCAAGCTTGGCTCACTGCAACCTCCTCCTTCTGGGTTCAAATGATTCTACTACCTCAGCCTCCTGAGTAGCTAAGATTACAGGCATGCACCACCATGCATGGCTAATTTTTGTATTTTCAGTAGAGATGGGGTTTTGCCATGTTGACCAGGCTGGTCTCCAACCCCTGACCTCAGATGATCCACCCACCTTGGCCTCCCAAAGTGCTGGGATTACAGGCATGAGCCGCCTCGCCTGGCTCCAATATTTCTCCAAACAGTTTTATTGCTGGGCATGGTGGCTCACACCTGTAATCCCGGCACTTTCGGAGGCCAAGGTGGGAAGATCCCTTGAGCTCGGGAGTTTGAGACCAGCCTGGGCAACATTGTGAGACCTTGTCTCTAAAAAAACAAAACAAAACAAACAAAAACAACAAAGTGCTTGTACCATTTTTCAGTTTTTTTCATTCTTGTAAGCAACATGTGAACATTCCAGTTTTCCAGTTTCTTCACCTACTTGACAACATTTGAGTCTGGTCAGCATTTTAAAAAGCTGAAGTCTAAACTTCAGCCTTTTTTTTTTTTTTTTTTTCCTTGAGACAGGGTCTCGCTCTGTCACCCAGGCTGGAGTGCAGGGGCGCAATCTCAGCTCACTACAACCTCCGCCTCCTGGGTTCGAGCGATTTGTCTGCCTCAGCCTCCTGAGCAGCTGAGACTACAGGCATGCGCCACCACGCCCAGCTAATTTTTGTATTTTTAGTAGAGACGAGGTTTCACCATATTGGCCAGGCTGGTCCCGAACTCCTGACCTCGTGACCCGCCTACCTCGGCCTCCCAAAGTGCTGAGATTACAGCTGTGAGCTACCACGTCTGGCCAACTTTAGCCATTCTAATAGGTGTGTTGTAGCATCTCATTGTGGTTTGAATTTGCATTTATTTATTTAGTTATTATTTATTTATTTTTCCAATACAGAGTTTCACTCTTGTTGCCAAGGCTGGAATGCAATGGCAAATGTCAGCTCACTGCAACCTCTGCATCCCAGGTTCACACAGTTCTCCTACCTCAGCCTCCCAAGTAGCTGGGATTACAGGCACGTGCCACCACGCCTGGCTAATTTTTTTTTGTATTTAGTAGAGACTGGGTTTCACCAGGTTGATCAGGCTGATCTCGAACTCCTGACCTCAGGTGATCCACCCGCCTCGGCCTCCCAAAGTGCTTGGATTATAGGCATGAGCCACTGCGCCTGGCCTGAATTTGTATTTAATTAATAACTAATGCTGTTGAATATCTTTTTCTATGCTTATTTGCTATTTGATATTTTGTTTTGCTTTGGTTTTAGCAAACAACTCTGATAATTTATTTGCCATTTGTAGACGTTCTCTGATGAACTGTCTGTTCAAAAGTTTTGCCCATTTTAGAAGTTGGGTTTTTAAAAAATTTGGGGACGTTGAAGGTTCTTTATATACTGTATACAAGTCTTTTATAAAATATGTGATTTGCAAATATTTTCTTTCAGTCTGTGGCTTGTCTTTCTGTTATTTTGTCTTTTGAATAGAAGAAGTTCTTCATTTCAATGATGCCCAATTTATCAATGTTTTGTTTTATGGATTGTACTTTTGGTATCTTATCTAGTAAGAGAACTGTCTAGCCTAAGGTCACAAAGATTTTCTCCTATGTTTTCTTCTAGAAGTTTTATAGTTTTAGGTTTTACATTTAGGTCTATGATCCATTTTGAGTTAACTTTTGCATCAAGTGTGAGGTAGGGATCAAGATTCTTTGTTGTTGTTGTTGTTGTTGTTGTTTTGAGACAGGGTCTTGCTCTGTCGTCCAGGCTGGAGTACAGTGGCACAAACATGGCTCACTGCAGCCTCAACCTCTAGGGCTCAAGCAATCCTCCCATCTCAGCCTCCCCACTAGCTGGGAGTACAGACATGCACCACTACACCTGGCTATTTTTTTTTTTTTAGTAGAAATGAGGTCTCACCATCTTGCCCAGGCTGGTCTTGAACTCCTGAGTTCAAGCAGTCCTCCCGCCTCAGCCTCCCAAAGTGCTGGGATTACAGGCATGAGCCACCACACCTGGCTGCATTTTGTTATCATATGGATGTCTGATTGTTTCAGTACCAATTGTAGAAGGGACTATTCTTTCTTCATTGAATTGCCTTTGTACCTTCGTTTAAAGAAAAATGAATTAGCCACAAACGTGTAGGTCTATTTCTGGACTCTGTATACTATTCCATTGACATGTGTACCTATCTTTTCACCAACACCATACTGTCTTGATTACTGTAGCTTTACAGTAAATCTTAAAATCAGGTAGTGTAAGTCCTTCAACTTTGTTCTTCTTTTTCAAAATTGTTTTGGCTATTCAAGTTCCTTTGATTTAGCAAATAAATTTTAGAATTATCTTGTTGATATCTTAAAAAAAAAAATCTAGGCCGGGTGTGGTGACTCATGCCTGTAATCCCAGCACTTTGGGAGGCTGAGGCAGGTGGATCACCTGAGGTCAGGAGTTCGAGACCAGCTTGGCCAACCAACATGGCGAAACTCCATCTCTACTAAAAATACAAAAATTAGCAGGTCGTGGTGGGGTGAGCCTTAATCCCAGCTACCTTGGACGCTGAGGCAGGAGAATCGCTTGAACCTGGGAGGCGGAGGTTGCAGTGAGCCAAGATCACACCACTGCACTCCAGCCTGGGCGACAGAGCAAGACTCGTTCTCTAAAATAAATAAATAAAAATCTGTTGGGATTTTGATTGAAATCATGAATCTATAGATCCATTTAGAGAAAACTGACATCTTACCAATAGTGTGACTTCCAGTCTATTAACATTATTAATTTCTGGCCCAGCGTTTTATAGTTTTTAGCATACAGATCCTGCACATATTTTGTTGGATTTATACCGAAATATTTCATGGCTTTTGGTGCTGTTGTAAATGATATGTTTTAACATTTTGATTTTCAATTATTTATTGCTGATGTATAGAAATTAATTGTTTTGTTTTTGGTTTTGAGACAGAGTCTCGCTCTGTCACCCAGCCTGGAATGCAGTAGTGCAAACACAGCTCACTATAGCCTCAACCTCCCTGGCTCAAGCAATCCTCCCATCTCAGCTTCCAGAGTGGCTGGGACTACAGCCCCGTGTCACCATGCAATGGTTAGTTTTTTATTTTTTAGTAGAGACAGGGTCTCACTATATTGCCCAGGCTGCTCTCAAACTCATGGCCTCAAGCAATTATCCTGCTTGAGCCTCCTAAAATGCTGGATTATAGGCATGAGCCACCACACCCAGCCTAATTGTTTTTTAGATTGAACTTTTATCCCTAAACCTTGCTAAACTCACTTATTAGTTCTAGTAGCCTTTTTGGATTGATTTCCTGAATTTCTTTCTTTTTTTTTTGAGACGGAGTTTCGCTCTTGTTGCCGAGGCTGGAGTGCAGTGGTGCCATCTCGGCTCACTGCAGCCTCCCGGGTTTAAGCGATTCTCCTGCCTCTGCTTCCTGAGTAGCTGGGATTACAGGCACCTGCTACCACACCCAGCTAATTTTTGTATTTTTAGTAGAGATGGGGTTTCACCATGTTAGCCAGGCTAGTCTCGAACTCCTGACCTCAAGCCATCTGCACGCCTAGGCCTCCCAAAGTGTTGGGATTACAGGAGTGAGTCACCTCACCCAGCCCTTTTTTTTTTTTTTTTGACATAGGTCTCCCTGTCGCCCAGGCTGGAGTGCAGTGACATCGACACAGCTCATTGCAGCCTTGGTATCCTGGGCTCAGGAAATCCCCCTCCCACCTCATCCTCCTGAGTAGCTAGGAGCACAGGTGCACGCCACCATGCTCAGCTAATTTTTTAAATTTCTGTAGCAATAAAGTCTCGCCATGTTTTCCAGCCTGGTCTCAAACTCCTGGGCTCAAGTGTCTTTCACCTCGGCCTCCCAAAGTGCTAGGATTACAGGTGTGAGTCACCACGTCCGGCCTGCAAAGATTCTTGGCTTCTGCTCTGCTTTATGGCTACTCTGCCATCCAATTTGTGCCTTCTAGGATTTTGTGTTTTTTTTTGAGATAGATTTTCGCTGTTTCCCAGGCTGGAGTGCAGTCGTGTGATCTCAGCTCACTGCACTCGCTGCCTCCCAGGTTCAAGCGATTCTCCAGCTTCAGCTTCTTGAGTAGCTGGGCTTACAGGCAACTGCCACAGTGCCTGGCTAACTTTTGTACTTTTAGTAGAGACGGGGTTTCACCATGTTGGCCATGCTGGTCTTGAACTCCCGACCTCAAGTGATCCACTCGCCTTGGCCTCCCAAAGTGCTGGGATTACAAGCATGAGCCACTGCACCCGGCATAGAAATTGTTTTTTAATAATGTTTTTTCATAGAGATGAGGGTCTTACCATGTTGCCTGGGCTGGTCTTGAATTCCTGAGCTCAAGTCATCCTCCTGCCTTGGCCTCCAAAAGTGCTGGGATTATAGGCATGAGCCATGTATCAGTATTAGTACTTCTTGTCAGCTGTTGTTCCCCCTCCCATGCACTTTAATACTGTCGTTTTTTGTTTGTTTGTTTGTTTGTTTGAAACGGAGTCACCCTGTGTCCCAGGCTGGAGTGCAGTGGCCCGATCTCGGCTCACTGCAACCTCTGCCTCCCTGGTTCAAGCAATTCTCCTGCCTCAGCCTCCCGAGTAGCTGGGATTATAGGTGTGCACCACCATGCCCAGCTAACTTTTGTATATTTTTAGTAGAGATAGGGTTTCACCACGTTGGCGAGGCTGGTTTCAAACTCCTGACCTCAAGTGATCCGCCTGCCTTGGCCTCCCAAAGTGCTGGGATTAGAGGTGTGAGCCACCGTGCCTGGCCGATACTGTAGCTTTTAAACCTTTAATATTTTTACTTTAATTTTTAATATTTTGTTTTCCCCTCATCCCTGTGATTGCCTGGAGATACTTTCATTGTAATGAGGTCTTTACACAGAAGAGTTACTCACATATATTTAACTGGCTATTATAAATAAGATCAATTCTGACCATATGATATGGCCTGATTTTCTACCTTAGGCCTCTAGGTGGTCTCTCAAATCTACCCTCAAAAAGTCTGAGAACATTCGTCTATACCTTTATTGCAGCAAGTAATGGTGGTGGCTGCAATAAAGGTATAGAATACAAAGCTCACTGGCTTGTGGGAAAAACTCAGCCAAAGAAACCCTTGCAAGATTGGGAATATCCCCTTCAGATAGACCAGCCGCAGCTATTGTATTTCGGTTTTATTTTGTGGATGATCTGGGAGACTTTTCACTTTGGATTGTGAGAAACTTGTTCAAGCATGACATTTGTCAAAATCTGGCTGCATATTAAATGCCAGGAAGCATACAGAAATGATTACTAAATATTTCATGCAAAATATGTATTGATAGCCAGGTGTGGTGGTGTGCACCTGTAATCTCAGCTACTTGGGAGGCTGAGGTGGGAGGATCGCTTCAGCCCGGGAGGTAGAGGTTGCAGAGAGCCAAGATCACGCCACCGCACTTCAGCCTGGCCAACAGAGCCAGCCCCTTTTTCAAAACAAACAAAGAAACAAATAAACACACATGCACACATACTGAGCACTTACTATGAGCCAGCCCCTGGTAGACTGGATGTTACAAGATGTCAGAGGTCATTTCTGATGTGCTTAGCACTACAGTCTCCGTCCTAGTAGACATATATTAGATGCTTAGTGAATGTAGACAAAAACAAATCATGTGTGAATGAATTTACCACGTTCTGAGGCTAAAAAGATGAAAACAATGTCATCTTTTGAACATTTCTTCTCTTTGAGCTTCTGCTTAACGTTTTTATTCCATAATGCCTGCCTACTAAGCTTGTACATGCTAAACCCCACTATCTTAAATTACTGCTCTCATTCTCCTGACTACCAGGCCCCTGGTGGAATCGTACAAAAAGTGTCATTCATTTTCCAGTTCCCAGACTTCATTCCTACCTAGATTTTCCCATTCAGAATTCCAGACGGGTCTGGGGACACATTGCGATTGGATTATTCATTCTGGGAAGGCAGGAGGTCATCTGGCTTTAGGGGTTACAGTTTCTCACTTCCTGTATTAGATAGAAATCTTATGATTGTCTGAAACAAAAATTATCGCTGATTGACATAAACAAAAAAAGGGATCGGGGCTGGATGTGGTGGCTCACGCCTGTAATCCCAGTACTTTGGGAGGGCAAGGCAGGTGGATCACCTGAGGTCAGGAGTTCAAGACCAGCCTGGCCAACATGGGGAAACCCCATCTCTACTTAAAAAAAAAAAATACAAAAATTAGCTGGGTGTGGTGGCGGGCACCTGTAATCCCAGCTACTCAGGAGGCCGAGGCAGGAGAATCATTTGAATCTCCGAGGCGGAGGTTGCAGTGAGTTGAGATCACACCACTGCACTCAAGCCTGGGTGACAGACTGAGACTCCGTCTCAACAACAACAACAAAAAGGGATCTGTCTTACACCAATGTTCATAGTGGCATTATTCACATTTGCTAAAAGGTAGAAATAATTCAAATGTCCATCAACAGATGAACAGATAAATAAAATGTGGCATATAGATACAATGGAATGTTATTTGGCCTTAAGGAATGAAATTCTGATATACACACTCTATAACATGGGCAAATCTTGAAAACATTATACTAAATAAATTAAGCCAGACACAACAGAACAAGTGTTGCATGATTCCACTTATACGAAGTACCTAGAGTAGTCCAATTCATAGGGACAGAAGGTTACCAGGCACTGGGAGGAGAGAGGAAATGGTAAGTCATTGTTTCATGGTACGGAGTTCCCGTTTGTGATGATGAAAAATTCTGGAGATGGATGGTGGCGATGGTTGCATAACAATGCCAATGAATTATACACTTAAAAATGGTTACAATGATAAATTTTATGTTGTTATTATGATGGTGATTATTATTGAGATAGAGTCTTGCTCTGTTGACCAGGCTTCCTGGGTTCTAGCGATTCTCCTCCCTCAGCCTCCCGAGTAGCTGGGACTACAGGTGCCCACCACTATGCCCAGTTGATTTTTTTTTTTTTTTTTTGAGATAGAGTCTCACTCTGTCACCCAGGATGGAGTGCAATGGCGCAATCTCGGCTCACTGCAACCTCCACCTCCCTGGTTGAAGAAATTCTCTTGCCTCAGCCTCCCAAGTAGCTGGGATTAGAGGCACCTACCACCACGCCCAGCTAATTTTTGTATTTTTAGTACAGACGGGGTTTCACCACATTGGCCAGGCTGGTCTCAAATTACTGACCTTGCGATCCTCCCGCCTTGGCCTCCCAAAGTGCTGGGATTATAGGCGTGAACCACTGTGCCAGCGGATTTTTTTTTTTTTTGAGACAGAGTTTCACTTTTGTTGCCCAGGCTGGAGTGCAATGGCATGATCTTGGGTCACTGCAACCTCCACCTCCTGGATTCAACCAATTCTCCTGCCTCAGCATCCCAAGTAGCTGGGATTACAGGTGTGTGCCACCATGCCCAGCTAATTTTGTATTTTTAGTAGAGATAGGGTTTTACCATGTTGGCCAGGCTGGTCTTGAACACCTGACCTCACGTGATCCACCCGCCTTGGCCATCCAGAGTACTGGGATTACAGGCATGAGCCACTGCACTCAGCCAATTTTATGTTATTTATATTTTACCACAATGAAAAATGTATTCACCCCAGGAAATAAAACTTTGGCCGGGTACAGTGGCTCATGCCTGTAATCCCAGCACTCTGGGAGCCTGAGGTGGGAGGATCACTTGAGTCCAGGAGTTTGAGAACAGCTTGGGCAACATAGTGAGACTCCATCTCTAAAAAAAATTAAAAAAAAAAAGTAGCCGGATGTGGTAGTGCACACCTGTAGTACCAGCCACTCCAGAGGCTGAGGTGGGAGGATTGCTTGAGCCCAGGAGACAGAGACTAGGGTGAACCATGATCACTCTGGGCAACACAGCAAGACACTTTCTCAAAATGAATAAATAAGCCAGGCGCGGTGGCTCACATCTGTAATCCCAGCACTTTGGGAGGCTGAGGAGGGCGGATCACCTGAGGTCGGGAGTTCGAGACCAGCCTGACCAATATGGTGAAACCCTGTCTCTACTAAAAATACAAAAATTAGCCTTGCGTGGTGGCCGGCACCTA
Organism: Symphalangus syndactylus; assembly: GCF_028878055.3. NCBI lineage: Eukaryota > Metazoa > Chordata > Mammalia > Primates > Hylobatidae > Symphalangus > Symphalangus syndactylus. Next base: position 14,220,266 of record NC_072425.2, read on the forward strand.
TAGTCTCAGCTACATGGGAGGCTGAGGCAGGAGAATTGCTTGAACCTGGGAGGTGGAGGTTGCAGTGAGCCGAGATCGCGCCACTGCACTCCAGCCTGGGAGACAGAGCGAGACTCTGTCTCAAAAATAAATAAATAAATAAATAAATAAATATAATATAATTTTGAGGAGTGGAAAGAAGGCTGGGGATGTGCTGGAGTGATGCTGGAGAAGCTTGCAAAATGCCTACCACAGGGGGTCTGAGGTTGGTGCATGGGAAAGGCTGGCCAGTCAGGAAGTACTCTCTTCAGCTCTCTCCTTGGTAAATCTCATGTGCCTCTTTTTTTTTTTTTTTTTTTTTTTTTTGAGACGGGGTCATGCTCTGTCACCCAATCTGGAGTACAGTGGCGCGATCTCAGCTCACTGCAACCTCTGCCTCCCAGGTTCAAGCTATCCTCCCACCTCAGCCTCCTGAGTAGCTGGGACTACAAGCACGCCCCAGCAAGACTGGCTAATTTTTGTATTTTTAGTAGACACGGGGTTTCACCATGTTGGCCAGGCTGGTCTCGAACTCCTGACCTCAAGTGATCCACCCGCCTTGGCCTTCCAAAGTGCTAGGATTACAGGTGTCAGCCATGGCACCCGGCCTTGTGTGCCTCTTTTGGCCTCATCCTTCTTTCCTGTGGCCAATCTGCTATTTTTATTCCTCAGCCTGGATGATGGAATATTGGAGCAAACAGCCCTGCTTAGCCTCAGATGAACTTAGGAGTTTACATAACTTCATTTTCAGCTACTGAAAAGAAACTGACTTTGCTATCTCAGTTCTAGAATCCCAGGGCAAGATTCTGATTGGCTCAGAAAGGTCAGGTATCATCCCTAAACCAATCATGAGTTGCCAAGGTTGGAGCCCCATCAACCATGAAGTTGGAGTGGAAGGGTGGAACCATTCTCTTCAAATGCACTGTGTTGATGCAGTGTTTACCCAGCAGACAAAAGGGTCTGCGTCTATGACAGAGTTACACACAGAGAAAGGATTGGACTCGTATTTGTTAATTTTCCTTTTGAGGTGCGGAATTACTCTCTCTCTCATCTTCTTGTCCTTTCCATCATCTTTGTGAGGTGAAGTAGGTGAACATCGGATCCATTTTATAACAAAGAAAGTTAGGCACAAGTGAAGTCAAGTGACGCATCCAGAAACCTGGTAGAAATTATTATCATCATTATTTTGAGACAGAGTCTTGAATTAGTCAAGCTGGAGTACAGTGGCGTGATCTCAGCTCACTGCAACCTCTGCCTCCTGGGTTCAAACAATTCTTGTGCCTCAGCCTCCCAAGAAGCTGGGAATACAGGTTTGTACCTCCACATCCTCCCAGCTTATTTTTGTTTTTTTGGACGGGGTTTCTCCATGTTGGCCTGGCTGGTCTCAAACTCCTGGCCTCAAACTATCTGTCCACTTTGGCCTCCCAAAGTGCTGGGATTACAAGTATGAGCCGCTGAGCTTGGCTTATTTATTTATTTTTTTAAGACAGGTCTCACTCTGTCACCCAGGCTGGAGTGCAGTAGTGTGATCATGGCTCACTGTAGCCCTGACCTCCTGGACTCAAGTGATCCTCCCACCTCAGCCTCCTGCCTTGGCCTTCCCACGTGCTGGGATTACAGATGTGAGCCACCGTGCCTGGCCCACCCAGAGAGAGAGAGAGAGAGAGAGAGAGAGAGAGAGAGAGATGCCAGCATCATTCACAATGGCCCAGGCACACTGAGGAACTTGCCATAGTCACGTAGCCTTCTCTTATATAGAAGGCTGCCCTTAATAATATCATATTAGTTTTCTATTGTTGCGTAACAAATAATCACAAATTTAGCAGCTTAAAACCACACAAGTATATTATTTCACAGTGCTGTAGGTCATAAGTCATGCCAGAGTGTAGCTAGACTCTCTTCTTGGGGCTCACAAGGCTGAAATAAATGTGTTTCTGGGGCTGAGGTTCCATCTGAGGCTTGGGGTCCAAGCTTATGTGTTTTTTTTGGCAGAATTCCTTTCTTGTAGCTGTAGAATTTATGGGAGCAGGGTGTTCAGGAGCAGCAGGAGTGAATGCCTCTCTCTGACACTTCACCTTCTCTTAAAGGCTCACCTGATTAGGTCAGGCCCATCCAGAAGAATCTTCCTTTTACGGAGTAAAAAATCAACTGATTAGTAACCTAACCGCAGGAACGAGATCCGATCATATTTACAGATCTCACCTACACTCTAGGTGAGAGGGTTATACAGGGCATGTACACGAGGGGACAGGAACCCTGGGGCCATCTTAGAATTCTGCCTACCACAGGAACCAACAAAAGTTGCTCTTCCAAATCGCTTGAACCCGGGAGGTGGAGACTGCAGTGAGGTGAGATTGCGCCATTGCACTCCACCCTGGTGACAAGAGTGAAACTCCGTCTCAAAAAAAAAAAAAAAAACGTTTCTCTTCCATGTGATGTATTAGATTGGTGGGGCTTGGGGGAGTAGGTAGGGTAAGCAGCCATTCAGGAATGAAGAGATTCCTGGAGTGTGGAGCTTTTCAGTGCTAAAACCAGGAAAGTCCTGAGAAAATTGGGATGAGTTAGCCAAGCAAGGAGTAGAAAAAAATGGACCCAGCCAGGCGCAGTGGCTCACGCCTGTAATCCCAGCACTTTGGGAGGCTGAAGCAGGCGGATCACCTAAGTTCGGGAGTTCGAGACCAGCCTGGCCAACATGGTGAAACCCTGTCTCTACTAAAAATACAAAAAAAAATTATCTGGGTGTGGTGGCACATGCCTGTAATCCCAGCTACTCAGGAGGCTGAGGTAAGAGAATCTCTTGAACCCGGGAGGTGGAGGTTGCAGTGAGCCACGATTGCACCATTGCATTCCAGCCTGGGCAACAAGAGCAAAACTCTGTCTCAAAACAAACAAATGAAAACAAAAAAAGGACCCATAAAAGACCACCCATGGCTGGGCATGGTGGCTCATGCCTATAATCCCAGCACCTTAGGAGGCCAAGGTGGGAGGATCAGTTGAGCCTAGGAGTTTGAGACCAGCCTGGGCAACACGGCAAAACCCTGTCCCTACAAAGAGAAAAAAAAAAAAAAAATTAGCCAGTCATGGTGGCACACCTGTAGTCCCAGCTACCTGGGAGGCTGAGGTGGAAGAATCACCTGAGCCAGGGAAGGCTGAGGTGGAAGTGAACCATGACTGTACCACTGCACCCCAGTCTGAGTGATATGGTTTGGCTGTGTCCCCACCCAAATCTCATCTTGAACTGTAGCTCCCACAATCCCCAAGTGTCATGGGAGGGAACCGGTGGGAGGTAATTGAATCATGGGGGTGGTTTTTCCCAGGCTGTTCTCGTGATAGTGAATGAGTCTCGTGAGATCTGATGGTTTTACAAAGGGCAGTTTCCCTGCACACACTCTCTTGCCTGCCACCATGTAAGATGTGACTTTGCTCCTCCTTCACCTGCTGCCATGATTGTGAGCCCTCCCCAGCCATCTGGAACTGTGAGTCCATTAAACCTCATATATATATAAATTACCTGTCCTGGGTATGTCTTTATTAGTAGCTTGAGAACAGACTAATACACTGGGCAACAACTAGACCTTGTCTCAAAAAAAAAAAAAAAAAAAAAAAAAACCAGCCCGGCTACCTTAGCCATCCTTGATTGTTGCTTTGGGCTTTTGGGAAGAGAAGAGAACGGGAGAGGGGAATAAAGCAATGTCAAAGGAGGGAACAAGTGTGAGGGGAATCAAAAAAGGAAAAACAATGTGGATTGTATCCCTGTGGAAGTTGGGATGTAGCCATTTGGGAGTGGCTTAAAGCTACTAAATAGGCCAGGCAGGCCAGGCACGGTGGCTCATGCCTGTAATCCTAACACTTTGGGAGGCTGAGGTGGGCAGATCACCTGAGGTCAGGAGTTCCAGACCAGCCTGGCCAACATGGCAAAAGCCCGTCTTTACTAAAAATACAAAATTAGCTGGGGGCGGTGGCTCACGCCTGTAATCCCAGCACTTTGGCAGGCCGAGGTGGCTGGATCACCTGAGGTCAGGAGTTCGAGAGCAGCCTGACCAACATTGTGAAATCCTGTCTCTACTAAAAATACAAAAATTAGTCAGGCGTGGTGGCATGTGCCTGTAATCCCAGCTACTCAGGAAGCTGAGGCAGGAGAATTGCTTGAACCCAGGAGGCAGAGGCTGCAGTGAGCCGAGATCGTGCCACTGCACTCCAGCCTGGGTGACAGAGTGACACTCCATCTCAAAAAAAAAAAAAAAGAATTAGCTGGGCATGGTGGTTCATGCCCCTGTAATCCCAGCTACTTGGGAGGTTGAGGCAGAAGAATTGCTTGAACCCAGGAGGCAGAGGTTGCTGTGAGCTGAGATCGTGCCACTGCACTCCAGCCTGGACAACAAGAAGAGTGAAATTCTGTCTCAAAAAAAAAAAAAAGAAAAAAAAACGTGGGTGGATCACGAGGTCAGGAGTCTGAGACCAGCCTGACCAACATGGTGAAACCCGTCTGTACTAAAAATACAAAAATTAGCCGGGCGTAGTGGCACGTGCCTGTAATCCCAGCTACTCAGGATGCTGAGGCAGGAGAATTGCTTGAATCCAGGAGGTGGAGGTTGCAGTGAGCTGAGATGGTGCCATGGCACTCCAGCCTGGGTGACAGAGCGAGACTCTGGTCTCAAAAAAAAAAAAAAAAAATGACTACTTAGGGATTGTTGCACTAAACTTCTGTCCATCCATTCATCCAACAAAGGCCCTTCCTGTGAATGAGTTATTAAGGCCAGGGCCTAGAAATGGCCCTTGCCTTCAATAATCCATCCCCCAGAAGGGGAGATGCTATCAGGAAAAAGATAGCTCAGAAGAGGACTGCAAGTGAAACTGAGGGGCGAGCTGCAAAGGATACGAGATAATAAGCAAGCCATAAAGAAGCCCACTGTAGGAGTCTACTACTGGAAAACAACAAGAGTTAGCAGATAAAAATAGGCTGGGGTAAGCCGGGTGCAGTGACATGCCTGTAATCCCAGCACTTTGGGAGGCTGAGGCAGGCAAATCACCTGAGGTTGGGAGTTCGAGACCAGCCTGACCAACATGGTGAAACCCTGTCTCTACTAAAAATACAAAATTAGCCTGGCATGGTGGCACTTGTCTGTAATCCCAGCTATTCGGGAGGCTGAGGCAGGAGAATCGCTTGAACCCGGGAAGCGGAGGTTGCGGTGAGCCAAGGTCACGCCATTGCACTCCAGCCTGGGCAACAAGAGTGAAACTCGGTCAAAAAAAAAAAAAAAAAAATTGCCAGGTGTGATGGTGCGTGCCTGTAGTCTCAGCTACTGGGAAGGCTGAGGTGGAAGGATGGCTTGGGGCTGGGAAGTTGAGCAGTGAGCCATGATTGTGTCACTGCACTCCAGCCTGGGTGACAGACCAGGACCTTGTCTCGAAAAAGAAAAAGAGAAAAAAAAATAGACGGGGGTGACAGTGGTACAAGAAATGCCTATTGCCCTGAATTCACTGGGGCTGGGGGCCTCACTGGTAGTTAGGAAAGAGAAGGCCATGCTAACGGTTCTAGAACAGTGACCGTCCAAACACAGGCCACAGGCTGTATTTGTTATCCAGAGGTTATGGGATTTTTTTTTTTTTTTTTTTTAAGATGGGGTCAGGAGTTTGAGACCAGCCTGACCAACACGGAGAAACCCCATCTCTACTAAAAATACAAAAATTAGCTGGGCGTGGTGGTGCATGCCTGTAATCCCAGCCACTTGGGAGGCTGAGGCAGAAAAATTGCTTGAACCCAGGAGGCGGAGGTTGCAGTGAGCCGAGATCGTGCCATTGCACTCCAGCCTGGGTGACAGAGCAAGACTCTGTCTTATAAAATAAAAAAAAAAAAAGCCCGAATTTGTTGTCATCTCTTGAAGAATACTTGCCTAAATTAAAAGGATGAGTAAGTGTACAGGTGTACCATTTTTCTTTTGATTCTCACCGCTCCCAAAGGACTCCAGGCTCAAGGAAACAGGCCTTGACAAGGGCCAGAGCTGAGGACAGGCCCAGGCCTGCACTGCCTTTTCATAAACATGCCTCGCAGAGATGCCCCCTCCCACTAGCCACGGTCCACTTCACGCTTCAGTGAAAGAGAAGGATGTTTTCTTTCCTTTTTTTTTTTCTCTTGAGACCGAGTCTTGCTCTGTCACCCAGGCTGGAGTGCAGTGGCGCAATCTCAGCTCACTGCAATCTTTGCCTCTCAGGTTCAAGTGATTCTCCTGGCTCAGCCTCCCGAGATGCTGGGATTATAGGCGCGTGCCACAGTGCCCGGATAATTTTGTATTTTTAGTAGAGACGGGGTTTTGCCATGTTGGCCAGGCTGGTCTCGAACTCCTGACCTCAAGTGATCTGCCCACCTTGGCCTCCCAAAGTGCTGGGATTACAGGCATGTGCCACTGTGCCTGACCTGTTTTCATATTTTAGAACCTGGGACTTGTGGATCTTTCATGCAGAGAACGGATTGTGATTTGTTTGCCAAGATTAACTATCCCGGAAGAAGTGGTAAAGGTGAAAAAAAAAAAAAAAGGGAAAGGAAAAAAAGAGAGATAAACCAGATAAGCCTCTGGAGAGCACAGGGGAGTGTCTTGAAGACAAGTGTCCAGTGACCAACGAGTAGTTTGTCCAATGCGGGCCTTCACCCTTGAGGTTTGTCTGCCCAGCTTCCAGATCTGAAGTCCTTCCCTCCTTCTTTTCCTGCTGGCATTGGTAAATTACAAGATGTGTTATTGAGTAAAAAAAGCAAGTTGTAGAATGATATGATCCGTCTGATCCCTTTGTGTGAAAACAAATCAAATGCACACAAACCACACTGTTTATTTCAAAGGATAAGTATATATGCATGCAAATATGTAGAAAAATGCCCGAGGCAGCTGCCGCAAAATAACAGAGATAACCTCTGGAGAGCTAGGAATGGATGTGGGGATGAGACAGTGAGCAAAACAGAAAGTCACAGGACTGTCATGTTTAAATGTTTAAAATGTCTTTTTTTAAAGAAGTTTAAAATCATGTTTAAAATGTTTTTTTTTTAAGTAGTAATATTTTGTGCATTATTTTTGTGATTAAAAATCTTTTTTTCCTTTTTTTTTGGAGACAGTCTTGCTCCACTGCCCAGGCTGGAGTGCAGTGGCGTGATCTCGGTTTACTGCAACCTCTGCCTCCCGGGTTAAAGAGATCCTCGTGCCTCAGCCTCCTGAGTAGCTGGGACTGCAGGCGGGTGCCACCACGCCCAGCTAATTTTTTGTATTTTTAGTAGAGATGAGGTTTCACCATGTTGCCCAGGCTGGGCTGAAACCCCTGAGCTCAGGCAATTCACCCACCTCGGCCTCCCAAAGTGCTAGCATTACAGGCATGAGCCACTGTGCCCAGCCTAAACATCCATTTTTAAAAAGAGCTTAATCTTTAGTTCATAATGAGGATACGAAAGCTGGGTGAAAATAGCGGAGCCTTGAACACCACAGGTTGAACTGCGCAGGTCCGCATGGATGCGGAGTTTCTTTCACCTCTGCCACCCGGGGGGCAACCAGAGCAACCCCTTCCTTCCTCCCCTCCTCCTTAGCCCACTCAACGTGAAGACAAGGATGAAGACCTTTATGATGATCCAATTCCATTTAATGAATAGTAAATATATTTTCTCTTCCTCATGATTTTCCTTCTCTTTTTTTTGAGACAGGGTCTTGCTCTGTCACCCCGGCTGGAGTGCAGTGGCCCAATCACGGCTCACTGCAACCTCCACCTCCCAGGCTCAGGTGGTTGATCCTCCTGCCTCAGCCACCCGAGTAGCTGGGACTACAGGCTCGCACCACCACAGTAATTTTTGTATTTTTTGTAGAGACGGGGTTTCACCATGTTGCCCAGGCTGGTCTTGAACTCCTGGGCTCAAGCAATCCACCCACCTTGGACTCATAAAGGGCTGGGCTTACAGGCATGAGCCACTGTGCTCAGATGATTTTATATTTTTTCTCTCTCTTTCTTTCTCTTTCTTTCCTTCCCTCCCTCCCTCCCTCCCTCCCTTCCTTCCTTCCTTCCTTCTCTTTCTTTTTTTGACAGAGTTCCACTCTGTCGCCCAGGCTGGAGTGCAGTGGCACAATCTTGGCTCACTGCAACCTCCACCTCCCTGGTTCAAGTGATTCTCCTGCCTCAGCCTCCTGAGTAGCTGAGATTACAGGTCTGTACCACCAAGCCATGCTAATTTTTGTATTTTTTAGTAGAGACGGCGTTTCACCATGTTGGCCAGGCTGGTCTCGAACTCCTCATGTCAGGTGATCTGCCCACCTCGGCCTGCCAAAGTCCTGGGATTACCAGTGTAAGCCACCGCGCCCATCCCCAGACAATTTTCTTAACAGCATTTTCTTTTTTCTAGTTTCATGTTGCTGTATGAATACAGTATATAATATGTAGGGGCAGGACTGGGCGCAGTGGCTCACGGTTGTAATCCTAGCACTTTGGGAGGCCAAGGCTGGGGGATTGCTGTAGCTCAGGAGTTTGAGACCAGCTTGGGTAGTGAGACCTTGTCTTTACTTTAAAAAAAAAAAAATTAGCCAGGCATGATGGCACACACCTGTAGTCCTAGCTGTTACCAGAAAGAGGTCCTGATCCAGACCCCAAGAGAGGGTTCTTGGATCTTGTACAAGAAAGAATTCAGGGCAAATCCATAGAAAAAAGTGAAAGCAAGTTTGTTAAGAAAGTAAAGGAATTGGCCAGGTGCAGTGGCTCACGCCTGTGATCCCAGTACTTTGCGAGGCCAAGGCGGGAGCATCACTTGAGGCTAGGAGTCATTGCAATACCCTGTCTCTACTAGAAATACAAAAAAAATTAGCTGGGAGTGGTGGTGTGTGCCTATAGTCCCAGCCATAGACAGGAGGCAGGAGAATTGCTTGAATCTGGGAGGCAGAGGTTGCAGTGAGCTGAGATTGCACCACTGCACTCCAGCCTGGGCGACAGAGCGAGACTTCATCTCAATCCCCCACCCAAAAAAACTAATATTTGCTGAGTGCCTATCACTTACCTCCCTCATTATTACAAGTAATGATGGTGGCGATGATTATGTTAGTTAATATTATTGAGCTGGGGTAGCCTTGGGTTAAACCACTAATCTATATTATCTAATTTAAGCCTATTACCTTATGAGTCGGGTACTATTAATTATTTCCAGTTTACAGATGAGGACCCTGAGGCTCAAGGTTAGTAAGTTGCAGAGCTGAATTTCACAGCCATGTCTTTGGACTTCGTGAGCTTGCGCTTTTAACTATAACGTTATGCCATCTGGTGGCATTTTTCCCCAGCAGTGGAGAGGACCTCTAGAACTTTGCTGCCTCTGGACCCTCTTCTCCAAGAATGTCAGAAAGTGGCAGAAATTAGGCCAGGCATGGTGGCTCATGCCTATAATCCCAGCACTTTGGGAAGCTGAGGCAGGCAGATCAACTTGAGGTCAGGAGTTCGAGACCAGCCTGGGTACTATAGTGAAACCCTGTATCCACAAAAAAAAAAAAAAAAAAGCAACAAAAATTAGCCCGGTGTGGTGACATGCCTGTAGTCCCAGCTACTGAGGCTGAGACGGAAAGATCATTTAAACTCAGGAAATCAGAGCTGCGATGAGCTATAATCACACCAGTGCACTATAGCCTGGGCAACAGAGTGAGACCTTGCCTCAAAACAAAACAAGCAAATAAACAACAGTGAGTGGGAAGGAGGGAGGAAAAAGAGGTGGTGCAGAGGAGGAGAAGGAAACAGGGCAGAGGAAACAGGCAGCTGGGGGCACTGGACGGGGAGCCCCAAAACTCTGAGGGTCCTGGGTGAGGTTGGGAACCTGCCCTGGCTGTTCTGCCTAGGACAGTATTGCCCAATGGGCCTGGGCCCAGCCCCAGCTCTGCCACATCGTCATCTCGGGCAAGCCTCTTGAGTCTCTGAGTGACTCAGCTGTCCTCCTCTATAAAATGGGCATGTCGCAGGGCAGTGCTGTGGAATCCGTGCGGGAAGCTCCTAAATCACTCTGGCGAATGGCAAGAGGATGCTCTGGAGAGCCTGTTATGAGAAGTGGTATCACCAACAGGGTCAAGGGCCACGTCGCAAGGACTAAGCCACCAAACTGGAAATATTTCCACTCAGTGGCAGAGACGACAGTGAGGCCAGGCAGCTTCTATCCTCCTCTTCTCTTGCTGCCTCGGCCTGACTCCTGCCTTCAGCAGGAGGGCACTCCCATCCCAGCTGGGCCAGGTTTTTTTTTTTTCTCACTCTGTGGACCTAGGCTGGAGTGCAGTGGCGTGATCTTGGCTCATTGCACCCTCGACCTTCTGGGCTACAGCAGTCCTCCTGCATCAGCCTCCTTAGTAGCTGGAACTACAGGCGTGCACCACCACACCCAGCTAGCGACAGGGTTTCCCCATGTTGTCCAGGCTGGCCTCAAACTCCTGTACTCAAGTGATCCTCCCACCCCAGCCTCCCAAAGTATTGGGATTTTAGGCAAGAACCACCGCACCTGGCCTCCGCCTGAGGGTTTTCAGAGTAGGTGGAGGTGCCGTGAGGGCAGATCAAACCCTACCAGGGCCCAGACAGGTATCACCATCCTTCAAGAGAGGCAAGAGGGATTCCGCCATGCCTACTTCTGCTGCACTTGCCCCATCGATGTCACAGAAGTGCCATGGGGGCTGGGCATGGTGACTCACGCCTGTAATCCCAGCACTTTGGGAGGCCAAGGCAGGCAGATCACTTGAGGTCAGGAGTTTGAGACCAGCCTGGCCAACATGGTGAAACACCACCTCTACTAAAAATACAAAAATTAGCTGGACATGGTGGCACACGCCTGTAATCCCAGCTACTCGGAAGCTGAGGCAGGAGAACTGCTTGAGCTTGGGAGGCGGAGGTTGCAGTGAGCCTCTGCACACCAGCCTGGGTGACAGAGCAAGACTCCATCTCTAAATAAATAAATAGAAGTGCCATGGGGCCAAAGGATTCCCTTTGGAAACCCTTGTGAAGGGATCCAGGTTGCTGGTCCCTGGTGTTTTGTTCTCACTAGGAGGTCACAGAAGTGTCAGATAATCCAGCACACTTAAAAAATTTGAAAATTAAAATAGAAGCAGGATCTCGCTATGTTGCCCAGGCTGGTCTTGAACTCCTGGTCTCATGTGATCCTTCAGCCTTGGCTTCCCAAAGCACTGGGATTATAGGCATGAGCCACTGCACTTTGCCAACCCACCACACTTTACCCCTTTCGAGGCCTCAAATCTGTGCTTTTAGGGAACATACAGCATTGAGGTGCCAGGCTGGCATGTGAGGGTGACCTTTGAGATGTTCCTGCAGGCATGACTGGCTCAGGAGAGAGAGCGGCAAGCTAAGTGGGAACAGATTTTGTTGCTCAGTTACACTGCTACCTGCTATAGGATGGTCCCTAAATTGGTGCTCTGGTTACTTTTTTTTTTTTTGAGACGGAGTCTCACTCTGTCACCCAGGCTGGAGTGCAGTGGCGTCATCTTGGCTCGCTGCAACCTCTGCCTCCTGGGTTCAAGCGATTTTCCAGCCTCAGCCTCCAGAGTAGCTGGGATTACAGGCGCTCATCACCACGCCTGGCTAATTTTTGTATTTTTATTAGAGATGGGGTTTCACCATGGTGACCAGGCTGGTCGCAAGCTCCTGATCTCAGGTGATCCGCCTGCCTCTCCCTCCTAAAGTGCTGGGATTATAGGCCTGAGCCACCGCACCCCGCTGGTTACTCTTACTAAGTAATAAATTACCCCAAACTTTAGCACCATAAAACAAGCATTCTATTGTGCTTACTTTGTGGGTGAGGAATTTGGGAGAGCTTAGCTGGGTGTTTCTGGCAGGGGAGCATCTTGTGTGTGGGGCTACAATCAGATAACTGGAGCTGGAATAGCAGGGGCGGGCAGAGGCTGCTGTTGGCGGGGCATCTGGGACCACCCGGGGCTAAGTGAGCCTCTGTCTGTCTTTATGAATGTCAGGTCCTCTTCATGTGGCCTCACCACACAGCAGTCTCAGGGCCTTGGACTGCTCACATGGTGGCTCAAGTCTTCAAGAGAGAGGTAGTCCGGCCAGCAAGGTAGACACCGCCTGCCTCTTGGACCTTGCTTGGGAAATCACCTCTGCCTTCCTGTATTGGTTGCAGCAGACAACAAAAGCCCATTCTGATTCAAGGGGAGGGAACACAGACATTGCTTTTTGATGGCAGGAGAATCAGTCACCTTGTGGGTAAGCCCGTGGGATAGGAGGGAGACGCTGTTGCAGTTATTTGAAAATGCAATTGCTCACACCTGCCAAATTCCTAAACAGTAACCTTAGCTGCCCTCTGGGTTGCTGTCATCCTCAAGGGAGGAGGCAGCCTGCACAAGAGAGATTTGGGACCCATGACTGTGAGTGAAGCACCATCAATTTTTCGGAGTGAGGTACTGGATACAAGAGCTGGCTTTAGCCACAATCATGAGGAAATAGCTCATAAAAATGGCAAACCTCCAGCCAGGCATGGTGACTCACGCCTGTAATACCAGCACTTTGGAAGGCCAAGGCGGGCGAATCACCTGAGGTCAGGAGTTTGAGACCAGCCTGGCCAACATGGTAAAACCCCATCTCTACCAAAAATACAAAAATTAGCGGGACATGGTAGCGAACACCGTAGTCCTAGCTACTCTGGAGGCCAAGGTAGGAGAATCGCTTGAACCCAGAAGGTGGAGGTTGCAGTGAGCCAAGATCCCACCACTGAGCTCCAGCCTGCTTGGGCAATAGAGCAAGATTCTGTCAAAAAAAAAAAAAAAAAAGGCTAATCTCTATGCTAAGCACTCAGCTACAAAAACTGCATGCCCGCATCTCGGTTACTCCTCACACTGACGCTGGGAGGCAGGACCATTAGTATCCCCGTTTTATAGCTAAGGAAACCGAGGCTGGGAGAGGTTAGGGACTTACAGTTAGTGAGTGGCTGAGATGAACACCTGGGTGCAGGCAGTGTGGGTGAGGGGCAGAGAGACCAGGAGGGGAGGATAGCCAGTCAAGGATGCCCTGCCAGCAGCTGGGGTGGGGGAGTTTTTAAAATGGCCACAAATTCCCATGAAGAGGTAGAGTCTACACCCGCTTCCATTGAATCTGGGTGGACTTGTGACAACTTCAGCCAATATAGCAAAGCAAACTTGACAGTGTGTAACTTCCATCCCTGATGAGGACATAAAAGGCAATGCAGCTTCCTGCCTTGTCCACTGGGGCCCCTGAGCTGCGGTATTGGAAATCTGACTACTGGAGGCCACCATGCAGTGAGGAAGCCCAAGCTACATGACAAGGCCATGTGTAGGCACTTCAGTCATCTGCCCCAGCTGAGCTGAGGCTTCAGACCATCCCAGCTCAGTGCCTGGCATGCAGGGAAAGATGCCACCAGAGGGTTTTTGATCTCTAGGCATTGAAGTTGCCCCCTAACCATTCCAGTATTCCCAGCTGGATTCTCAGACACTGCGGGGCAGAGCCAAGCGTTCCCCTGTGTGCTCGGTCTGAATTTCGGATCTGTAAATCCTCAGTCATAGTAAAACGGTTGCTACAGTAGTCCTTGGAACAGGGTGCAACTAGGGCTCAGTTTTTGTGGGGGACCTCTGAGCTACAGTACGGGGGCACCCCTAAGAACTGCCCACCTCCTCCCTCTCACTGATTGAGGGTCACTCCTGGGGCACTAACTTGCTGGCATTTCGGGCTGGCCCCTCATGTGGGCCATGCATGCCTGCACCAGGCAGAGAAGGGAAGGAACCCCCCTGAGCAGGCATGAGACCTATCTTGTGGATAACCTCCCTTGTGGGTAACCTCCGGAGGTGGCTAAGCGGGTAGGGTTGGGTGAAACAGGCTGCATAGGGATAAGGTCAGGGTTTGAACCCTGCATCCCCTGCCTCCACGGAGCCCAGTGTTGCCTTTGGACTTCTCTGGGGACAATGAGAGGCCCCAGAAACCCAGATAGGAGAGAAGACTCCGGACTCAGGTCAGAGTGGTTTTGTGACATCTTTTTTTTGAGATAAGGTCTTGCTCTGTCACCCAGGCTAGAGCGCAGTGGTGCTGTCTTGGCTCACTGCAGCCTTGACTTCCTGGGCTCAAGAGATGCTCCTTCCTCAGCCCCCCACCCCCAAAACTGAGTAGCTGGGATTACAGGTGCCTGCCACCACAACCAGCTAATTTTCAATTTTTTTTTTTTAGATGGAGTCTCGCCCTGTCGCCCAGGCTGGAGTGCAATGGCACTATCTTGGCTCACTGCAACCTCCGCCTCCTGGGTTCTAGCGATTCTCCTGCCTCAGCCTCCCAAGTAGCTGGGATTACAGGTGTGTGCCACCACACCAGGCTAATTTTTTGTATCTTTAGTAGAGACGGGGTTTCACCATGTTGGCCAGGCTGGTCTCGAACTCCTGACCTCATGATCCACCCGCCTCGGCCTCCCAAAGTGCTGGGATTACAGGCTTGAGCCACAGCGCCCAGCCGAATTTTCATATTTTTTGTAGAGATGGGGTTTCACCATGTTGCCCCGGCTGGTCTCAAACTCCTGGGCTTAAGTGATCCACCAGCCTCAGCCTCCCAAAGTGCTGGGATTACAGGCATGAGCCTTTACACCTGGCCCTGTGGCATGTATCAATGCTCAAGGACCAGGTGGTCCACCAGCACATCCTGGGGCCTCCCTTTTCCCATCCATGGCCGGTCAGCATCTATTTCAATCCCTGCCTAAGCAGAAAGCAGGAAGCGGACCAAGGTCACATTCCAGGATATGCTTTGCAGATTCGCCCATGTCTGTCTCCCCTACAAACCAGAGCCTCCTGGTGGGACAGGAGTGGGGGCTTCCATTCCTGGGGACCCTCCTGGTGCCCAGCTAGCAGCCCTGCCTCTAGCATCCAGCTGGCAGTTCTCTGCCTGTCTTGTTCACCTCTGTAGTTGTGACACCCGACTCTCCGTAAGTGCTCCATAAATTATTTTCAGCAGGCTGGGCGTGGTGGCTCACACCTGTAATCCCAGCACTTTGAGAGGCCAAGGCGGGTGGATGATCACCTGAGGTCGGGAGTTCAAGACCAGCCTGACCAACATGGAGAAACCCCGTCTCTACTAAAAATACAAAATTAGCCGGACGTGGTGGTGCATGCCTGTAATCCCAGCTACTTGGGAGGCTGAGGCAGAAGAATCGCTTGAAGCTGGGAGGCAGAGGTTGCGGTGAGCCAAGATCATGCCATTGTACTCCAGCCTGGGCAACAAGAGCAAAACTCCGTCTCAAAAAAAAAAAAGAAAAAAATTCTTTTCAGCAAAGGATGAAGTAGGTGCTTGACTGTTTCACATGTGAATAAATAAATGTATGAGTAAATAAATGCAGACTTCTCTGAGACAGCCCAGCCCACACAACCTCTCCTCTCTGGAGGTCTCCACATTTAATGCCTACAAAGAAGGCAAGTCTATCCATCTATTCTCTGGTTTATCTGAGGTGGCCTTGGCTTTATCTCTGAGCAGGAAGTCACCTCAACAGCAGCGCCTGCTTCTACACCGGATGAATAATTATAGAAACTCAACAGTTCCCATTATCTCCCTCCTATGCTTTCCAGGTGAAAGTGCTGAAAAAAATTTTCCAGTTTTTTTCAAGATGAGTTTTTTTTTTTTTTTTTTTTTTTTTTGAGATGGAGTCTCACTCTGTCGCCCAGGCTAAAGTGCAGCGGTGCGATCTCAGCTTACTGCAACCTTCACCTCCCGGGTTCAAGCCATTCTCCTGCCTCAGGCTCCCAGGTAGCTGGGATTACAGGTGCCCGCCACCATGCCTGGCTAATTTTTTGTATTTTTAGTAGAGACGGGGTTTCATCATGTTGGCCAGGCTGATCTCAAACTCCTGACCTCAAGTGATGCCCCCACCTCGGCCTCCCAAAGTGCTGGGATTACAGGTGTGAGTCACTGCACCCAGCTGAACTCTTGTAAACCTAATTCAGCTAAAGTTTTTCTTTTAACATTTGCTAAGGTAGTCGGCGTATGCTAAGGAACACACTCCCCACAGAGAGTGAGTCTCTCCGAGGGCTCGGCACAGTGCTGGGTGCTTGGAGAGCCCCGGGTAGTGATCTGTCATCATTGTCCCACAGCTCCCTCCTGCTAAACCCCAAACGTCTTATACCTGCTGGGTGTTCAGTAAATGCCGGATGCCTCATTGCCCTGTGTCTGGAGTTGGGGCCAGGGTTCCCATCCCAGAACTTCAGCCTCTAAACACTGGCTCCTGTTGGTCTCCTGTCATGAAATACTCTGGCTGGTGGCTCTTGGCCTCCACGGCCTTCCTCCTCGCTGTAGCTGCAGCCTCCAACCCCAGTGTGAAAAAGCCGTTCTGCTCCCCGCGCAGGGATCCTCAGCCTGTGGTGATGCCCCAGACCCTACGTTCAGAGTTCTTATGCACGGGTCTGAGGAGCCCTCCTAGGATTTGGCTTCAGAGGGCCGGAGAATCCCCTAAGTGCCATCATCTGGACGGTGCTACACTGCCTCCTCTGTCTAAATTTCTGTGCAAGTGGCACCAGTACCACAAAAAATTGCACCTGCTAGACAGCCTTGCCTTCCTAACATTTAGGAGCTCCTTGGGGAAGAGCTGTGTGACTTTGGATGCACACCTTAACCTCTCTAAGCCTGTTTCCTGCTTTACCGATCCTGGGCCTGGCCTGCTGGTTATGGTAAACAGCAGGTGCTCAGCCATGGGGTCAGGGCTCGGCCCACCCTTCTTGTGAGTCTTGAGAGCCGAGGAGCTACTTCTGAGATCATATCTCAATGGGCAGCGTGGATTCGATTCAGGGAAGCCATGCCCCACTGAGCCCTGCGCTCTATGTGGAGGCTGGAAGTCATTCGGCTGGGAAATCGCTTGTCCTCAAGCCCAAGCCCACTCACGGAGCTGAGCTACCATGAGGGAAATTGCCCTAAATGTGAATCCACCTACGAGCCCGGGGAAAGTGATTGTGATGCTCATGAGTGAATTGCGGTAGCCCTTCCCTGCACAATGTTTCAGCCTGTCTGCCTTCCAATCACTCCTAAATAATATGTTTTATCTGGTGTGACTGCTCACCGGGGCCCTGCTCCACCCGGCACTAGCAGCCAAAGCACGACATTTAAAATCACATCTGCTTTTCATTCATAATGAACAAAATAGGTTTCAGACTCCCACAGCCAGCCACCAGGCACTGAGGAACCACCCTCTCCAAGATGGCTTTGGGTCATGACAGGGCTGTCGCTGAGCTGGCACCAGCGTGAGCCAGAAACCTGTGCCAGCTGCCTGAAAGAAGGGATGAACAAGGCCGGGTGCAGTGGCTCACGCCATAATCCCAGCACTTTGGGAGGCCGAGGTGGGCAGATCACCTGAGGTCAGGAGTTCGAGACCAGCCTGGCCAACACGATGAGACCCCATCTCTACTAAAAATACAAAAATTAGCCGGGCATGGCGGCATACACCTGTAATCCCAGCTACTCAGAAGGCTGAGGCAGGAGAATGGCTTGAATCTGGGAGGCAGAGTTTGCAGTGAGCCGAGATCGCACCACTGCACTCCAGCCTGGGCGACAGAGTAAAACTCCACCTCAAAATAAAAATAAAAATAAAAATAAGAAGGGATGAACACAGTGGCTGGGTGGCTGGATGGCACAGCTTCACAGAGCAGCCCTGGGTTCAAATCCTCCCTCTTCCACTTCTGGGCAGTTTGACTTTCACCATGTTGCTCGTCCTTCCTCTTTGTGCCTCATTTCCTCATCTGTGCAAGAGATGGTAACGTCTCTGCCAACCAATGGCTCCCCCAGGCTTCTCCCCAGCAAGAAACCAGTCAGGGGAGTTCCTGGTTTGCCCCCTTTTTATGACATTGACTTCAAATATCAGCTTCTGGCTAGGCACAGTGGCTCACATCTCAGCACTTTGGGGGGCTGAGGTAGGAGGATCACTTGAGCCCAGGAGTTTGAGACCAGCCTGGGCAACACAGCAAAACTTCATCTCTACATAAAACACGAAAAATTAGTTGGGTGTGGTGGAACACACTTGTATTCCCAGCTCCTCAGGAGGCTGAAGCAGGAGGATTGTTTGAGCCCAGGAGGTCAAGGCTGCAGTAAGCCATGATCATTGCACTCCAGCTTGGGTGACAGAGTGAGACCCTGTCTCAAATTTTCAAAAATGTCAGCTTCTTAAAAAAAATTTTTTTTTTGGCCGGGCACGGTGGCTCACACTTGTAATCCCAGCACTTTGGGAGGCCAAGGCAGGCGGACCACCTAAGGTCAGGAGTTCAAGACTACCCTGGCCAACATGGCAAAACCCCGTATCTACTAAAAATACAAAAATTAGCTGGGCATGGTGGTGGGCACCTGTAATCCCAGCTACTAGGGAGGCTGAGGCAGGAGAATCACTTGAACTCAGGAGGCAGAGGTTGCAATGAGCCGAGATCGCACTGCTGCACTCCAGCCTGGGTGGCAGAGCAAGACTCCATCTCAAAAAAAAAAAAAAAAAAAAAAGTTGTTTGTTTTTTTTTTTTTTTCAGTATCTCAGTCATGGCATCAAAAGCCAACTTCTGTAGGTGTATACCTATGTCCATAGCAGTATGACTCACATAGCAAAAAGGTGGAAGCAACCCAGTGTTCACTGATGGATGAATGGATGAATGAAATGTGGTCCATCCATACAATGGAATATGATTTTCGGCCTTAAAAAGGAAGGAAATTCTGACACATGAACCTTGAAGGCATTACACTAAATGAAATAAGTCACACATAAAATGACAAATACTATGACCTCACTCACATGACTCTTTGGAGTCATAAAATTTATAGAGATAGGCCAGGCATGGTGGCTCATGCCTGTAATCCCAGCACTTTGGGAGGCCAAGAAAATGCCAGATTGGTTATAGCTTGGTGTTTGCCTTATTTGAACATGGTTTGAACAGTGGGCCACATTTGATTGGCCAAAACTTGGTGATTGGTACAAGTGTAGGCTACTGTCTGTTTATAATTCCATTTAGGTTATACTTTATGATGTGCAGAGAAAACTTTAGGCTGAACTTAAAATAGGTAAGGAGGCAGCTTTAGGCTAACTTGGTTTAACACAAGTAATCCCACAGTAAGAGCTTGTTTCCTGCTCACATTACAGTCCAGTATGAGGAGAAGTGTTGGGTATGGGATCTGCTCCACGAAGTCATGCATGGACCCAGGGTCCAGAGCATGAAGGATGGTGCAGGATGTTTTAGGAGCCAGGACCAGAAGTAGTGACATCACTTCCTCCTTATCTTTCATTGGCCAGAACTCCGCCACATGGCCCTACCTGCTTACAAGGGATCCTGGGAAATGCAGTCTAGTTGTGTACCTGGGAGGAAAAGGAGACCTTTTGGTGAAAAGCAGCCAGGACTTGCCGCTGGTAGGAACCATTAGTATTTCTTTCTTTCTTTTTTTTTTTTCTTTGAGACAGGGCTTCACTCCTGTTGCCCTGGCTGGAGTGTGATGGCACGATCTTGGCTCACTGCAACCTCCTCTTCCCAGGCCCAAACAATTGATTCTCCTGCCTCAGCCTCCTGAGTAGCTGGGACTACAGACGTGTGCCATCATGACCAGCTAATTTTTGTATTTTTTGTACAGACGTGGCTTCGCCATGTTGCTCAAGCTGGTCTTGAACTCCTGAGCTCAACTGATCTGCCCACCTCAGCCTCCCAAAGTGCTGGGATTACAGGCATGAACCACCGCGCCCGGCCAACCATTAGTATTACAAGTAATGACAAAACCCAGAATTACTTTTGCACCAACCTAATATTTTGATTTTGCAGGTGAGGAAACTGAGGCTTGGAGAAGTTCAGTGGCCCAGCTGGGAGGGGGTAGTGCTGGAGTTCAGCTTCAGGCTCTCTGACTCCGGAGAGCATGCCCTTAACCACTGGGCTATGCTGCCTCTCTGGAAATTAGTGCTGAATTGGATAAATAGGTATTGAATGCCCACCGGGGCCCTCATGGGGGCAGCATGTACGTTTTCAGAGTGAGGGGGTCAGATCCAAACTTCCTGGGTTGCATCCTCAACTCTGCCTCTTGCCAGCAGTGGGATTTGGGGCAGGTCAGGTGACGGCTCTGTGCCACAGTTTTCCTTTCTGTAAAAATGGGGACAATAAAGTACCTATCACACAGGGCTGCTGTGAGAATCCATACAGAGCCCTGGGGGCAGGGCCTGGCAGATGGCAATTGGACCATTCACAGTGTGGTTTTATGGCAGATACTGGGGACACAGGAGTGACCCAGCCTGACTCCTCCCAGGTAATGCCACTCACTGGTCAGACTCCTCCACTCCTAGAGAAGAGTCCCGGCCTTTTCTAAGCCTGTCCCTTCTCTCTCCCAGGGACAGCAGGGGAGGAAAGCAGGGCAACATAGTAAAGCCACTTCCTTCTTTAACCCGGTGTCTGAGGGATTTTGTCTGCGGCTCGTCCTGCTACAATAGGAGACAGCCAAGCCGATCTCACTGGGAACCTGCTTGGACCAAGGAGGAAGTACATTGAGAAGCAGGGGCCTAGTTCTTTACCTTGTCCATGGGAGCCCTTGCTTGGTGATGCCAGCCCCGAGGCGACCGCTTCTGCTTCTGCCTCTGTCCCAGTGTGGACGTGTTGTCGCTCACCTCCTCATTTAAACAGCACTTGCTGGCCGAGCGTGGTGGCTCATACCTGTAATCCCAGCACTTTGGGAGGCTGAAGCAGGCCTGAGGTCAGGAGTTTGAGACCAGCCTGGCCAACATGGTGAAACGCCGCCTCTACTAAAAATCCCAAAATTAGCTGGGTGTGGTGGTGCATGCCTGTAATCCCAGCTACTCAGGAGCCTGAGGCAGGAGAATTGCTGGAACCTGGGAGGCAGAGGTTTCAGTGAGCCAAGATTGCGCCACTATACTCTAGCCTGGGTGACAGAGTGAGACTCTGTCTCAAATCAAACAAACAAAATAAAACCAGCAAACAAAAAAAATCCAGTGGCTTCTCAGGGGCAAGGCGCTGGCACCTGTGGCTCCTGCCACCTGCCCGCAGCTCCTCCTCCAGTCCTCGATCCCGTTTTCTGCACACCAGGGTGCTCCATGAGGGCTGTTAACCAAGGAGAAAGAGCTGACAAACCAGGAGCTGATGGGCCCGTTTTGTCACTCAACAAACAGGTCAAGGAGGCCCATGAGGGGCAGGCCCTGTCCTGGGCCCCAAAACCCACAGATGAGTAAAGCCAGGCCCATCCCCAGAGAGTGCTAGAAGGAGCGGGAGAAAGAGTGGGAAGGGGAGCCAGGAATGGGAGGCGAAAGGTGTCTCAGCCCCTCTGCTGCTTTCTCTGTAACCAGGGTGTGCATTTAACAAAGCGCATTTCATGCCATCTCTTTCCTGCTTGAAATCCCTGCATGGGCTGGGCGCAGTGGCTCACGCCTGTAATCCCAGCACTTTGGTAGGCCGAGGGGGACTGATCATGAAGTCAGGAGTTTGAGACCAGCCTGGCCAACATGGCAAAACCCTGTCTCTACTAAAAATACAATAAATTACCCGGGTGTGGTGGCAGGTGCCTGTAATCCCAGCTACTCGGGAGGCTGAGGCAGGAGAATCGTTTGAACCTGGGAGGTGGAGGTTGCAGTGAGCTGAGATTGCGCCACAGCGCTCCAGCCTGGCTGGGCAACAGAGCCAGACTCTGTCTGAAAAAAAAGAAAAAAAGAAATCCCTCCATGGATGTCCTCCCTCACTCTCCACCGCCCTGCAGGTAATGTCCCCGATTCTACATATTCCACCCCAACTGCTGCCACTTTCAAACTCCACACACCCGTCTTGCTCAATTACAGCAATTCTCAGACTTGCTGTTTCGTGTCTCCACATGTGTTCATTTGCTAGGGCTGCTGTCATAAAGTACACCTGCCGGGGGCTTAAACAGCAGAGCTTTCTTGTCTTGCAGTTCTGAGACCTACAGGATCTGAGATCAAAGTGTTGGCGGAGTTGGTTTCTTCCGAGGGCTGTGAGGGAGAGTCTGTTCCCTGCCTCTCCCCAAGCCCCAAGCTTCTGGTGGTTTGCTGGTCATCTTTGGCATTCCTTGACTTGTGAAGACATCATCCTGGTCTCTGCCTTCGTCTCCACACAGTTTTCTGCCTCCGTGTGTGTGTCTGTGTCCAAATCTGCCCACCCCGCTTTTTTCTGGAGACAGGATATCACTCTGTGGCACAGGCTGGAGGGCAGTGGTGCGATCTTGGCTCACTGCAACCGCTGCTGCCTGGGTTCAAGCGATTCTCTGGCCTCAGCCTCCCAAGTAGCTGGGATTACAGGTGTGTGCCACCATGCCCGGCTAATTTTTGTATTTTTTAGGTAGAGACAGCATCCATTTGCTTGTGAAAAGCTGGGGCACCACTCCTCGGTGAAGACTTTATCTTCATCTGCTTCTGCAGCTCTAACAAAACACCTCAGACTGGATAATTTATAAAACATAGAAATGCACTTTCCATAGTTCTGGAGGCTGAGAAGTCCAAGTTCCGGTGCTGGCATCTGGTGAGGGCCTTCTTTTTTTCTAATATTTATTTTGTGTAGACATAGAGTCCCCTACACGAGAGACCTGTGTAGAATGTGGACCGGCTGATCTCAAACTCCTGGGCACAAGCGTTCTTCCTGCCTCAGCCTGCTGAGTAGCTGGGACTACAGGCATTTAATTGGCTGCCTTTATGCTCAGCTAATTTTTAAGATTTTTTTTTTTTTGAGACAGGGTCTCCCCCTGTTACCCAGGCTGGAGTGCCACAGCGCAATCACGGCTCACTGCGGCCTCCACCTCCTAGGTTCAAGTGATCCTCCTGCCTCGGCCTCCCAAAGTGCTGGAACTACAGATGTGAGCTACCGCGCCTGGCTTGGTGAAGGCCTTCTTGCTGCATCCTCACATGGTAGAAGGCAGGAGGGCAAAAGGGCATGGTCCTCCTCTGTCAAGCCCCTTTACAGAAGGGCACCTACTACCCTTCACGAGGGAGGAGCCCTCGTGGCCTTGTCAACTCTTAATGGCCCCACTTCCTGATACTGCCACATTGGCAACACCTGAATCTTGGAGGAGACCCATTCAAACCATGGCAGAGGCTGGGTGTGGTGGCTCATGCTTGTAATCCCAGCACTTTGGGAGGCCAAGGTGGGTGGATCACCTGAGGTCAGGAGTTCGAGACCGGCCAACATGGTGAAACCCCTTCTCTACAAAAAATACAAAAATCAGCCAGGCGTGGTGGCAGGCGCCTGTAATCTCAGCTACTCCGGAGCCTGAGGCAAGTTAATCGCTTGAAATCAGGAGGCGGATATTGCAG
The DNA here is from genome assembly GCF_028878055.3 of Symphalangus syndactylus. Lineage (NCBI taxonomy): Eukaryota > Metazoa > Chordata > Mammalia > Primates > Hylobatidae > Symphalangus > Symphalangus syndactylus. The sequence continues at coordinate 14,243,529 of NC_072425.2, forward strand.
TGAGCTGAGATCGTGCCATTGCACTCCAGCCTGGGCAACAAGAGTGAAACTCCGTCTCAAAACAAAAAACAAAAAACAAAAAAAAACATAGAAGACCTCTCAGTAGCTGGGCTAGAAGGGCCGGTCCCTCCCCTGTGCCCCCCTGTCCTTGCACAGTGCTGACCTCATCAGTGCTGACTGCTGATGTGCTCATCATCAGTTACTCTGCACCATCTGCCTGCCTTTTTGTCTCCTGGAGCCCACTAGGTTGTCATCTCCTCAGGGGCAAGGATTGCGTCTTACTCACCGCGGTGTGCCCAGCAGCTTGGCAGGGCCAGCTCATAGGAGGTGGCCCTGGACTGATGCCCATGGAATGAATGCACTGAGGAGGCAAGAAAGATGAGTCAAAAGGTAGAACAGCTGAGGCTGGGTGCGGTGGCTCACGCCTGTAATCCCAGCACTTTGGGAGGCCGAGGCAGGAGGATCGTTTGAATCCAGGAGTTCAAGACCTGTCTGGGCAATAGAGTGAGACCTTGTCTCTACACAAACAAATTAAACAATTTTTTAAAAGATGGAAAAGCCAGAGAGAGTGGGAAGGGAGGGAAGTCACTGACACGTGCCCCTCTGGATCTCGCCTGCCCCGGAACCTCCTTTTGGTGCGGAAATGTGCATGGTTCCCACGGCTCTCCTAGAACCTCAAGACTCTTCTGAGGCCTGGATTTTTTCCCCAGTGGGTGGTCGACGGGGGCTGGCAGCTTGGGACCAGGAAGAGAGAGGTGGGAGTCCCAGAGGCTCAGGTGGGTGGAGGTGGGAGCGTGCAGGAGGGGGTGCAGGCAGGGCGGGAGCCAGAAACCAACAGTGCCAGGCCCAGCCTCCCTCAGGGGCAAACCATAGTCCTTAAACACTCCCCAGACACACTGATGATGTAAATCTGGTTTTAAAATAATAACAATAATGAGAAATAAAAAGAGTGAGCAGATACAAGACGGAGGGAAAGGGGGCTCTGCCAGGGCCCCCCACAAGGGGGAAAGCACGTGGAAAAATTGAAATTAGTTGTGACAGCTGAAATTCTCTACAGTCGACATTTTGACAGGGTACTTAAAAAAATAACAAGAAAAGGGAAAGTGGTTTGGGTCGCCCAAGGAAGGGGGAGAATGGGGGATTTCAAGTGACACAAGACGCATAATTCAAGCTTCTTAGATTGCAAAAGCTCTTCTTACCTAAGGGGCCTGCTGCCTTTATTTTTATCCAAATGGCTCAATTACCGCAAAGCCCCACAGAGAAAATTACGGATGTTTGCCTCTATTTTTCTCCTCTTGTCTCGACAACTGTAGATATTTTGTTTTCCTTCTTTCTCGCTCGCTCTCTCTTTTTTTTTTTGGTGGTTGGCGGGGTGAAGAGAGAAGGGGGGTGTTCAGATGGGCTCAGAGGCCAGGGGCTTTTGAATTGCTCCTCAAAGCCCGCATCACACACACACACACAGACACGCACACGCGCGCGCACACACACACACCCCTCCCACAATCCTAGGCCACACACCACAGCTGGTCTTCTTTGTGCGTCCATTTTGAGATTTGTCCTTTCTGTCTTCTGCTGTTTCTTTCCTCCCCTCCCCTCCCCTCCCCTCCCCTCCCCTCCCCTCCCCTCCCCTCCCCTCCAGTCTCTCCTCTTACTTCCTGCAGCAGCAGCAGCAGCAGCAGCTTTGGGCCTCTCCTCTGCCCAGCGGGCACCCCTCCTAGCAGCTCTCGTCTCATCTCAGCTATTTCCAAACCCTGCAATAGACACAGAGAGGCACGGAGGTGCCCATTTTCCAACCTTCTTATTGGCTCTCCGTTTGTCATTTTCGGAATTGGCACTCTAGGGAGCCAGGGCTGGAGGCTGCAGCTCTCACTCCTGCCCGCTCTGCCAGATGAGGGGCCCCAGCCTCGCAACCTGCCGCAGGCTCCAGAATGGTCTCTGGGAGCACTAGGACTGGGAAGAATGGTGTCTGAGCATGAGGTCCTGGGCCTCGATGCTGGGGACATGCTGAGGAGGGGCTCCTGCCAGTCCGAGTTACCTCTTATGCACCTCTCTCCATTCCACCATCCCTGGCCTCTGTGCCGTCCTCATCTACCTCTGCCCTGGGTAGTGCCATCCACTACCTCCCTGCCCCCCTTGGGCCCCTCCCGCCAGGCCACACCCCTCCCTTGCTTAGAACCTCCATGACTCATTGACCTTGGGATACACCCCCTCACTAGCCTCGGATCAAACCCAAATCTCTCCCTATGGCCCACAGGGCCCTGTGGACCGGCCCCACCTCCTCTCCAGCTTCATCACGAATTCTCTCTCCCAACTCACAGCTCCCTCCTGCCTTGGGCCTTGCAGCTGTAGGTCCTCCCCTGCCCTGCTCTCTCTCTCTCTCTCTCTCTCCACCCACTTAACCCTCACTGAGCATCACTGAACCATCACCTTCTCAAGCAGCCTCCCCCACCCATCAGGTCAGGCTTTCATAGCACCTGCATGGGGACAGGGAATAGCCAATCAGAGCCCAGCTGCAGGGTCCTGGAGGCCATGGTGAGGCAGGTGCAGCAGGACCCGGGTGAGGGAAATGGACACAGGAAGCATCCAATGTTTATTGAGTTTACTTTACTTTTTTGAGATGGGGTCTTGCTATATTGCCCAGCCTGGAGTGAAGTGACCCAATCATGGCTCGCTGCAGCGTTGAACTCCTGGGGTCAAGCAATCCTCATGTCTCAGCTTCCTGAGTAGCTGGGACTCCAGTTGTGTTTTAATCACCATGGCTGCCAGTGGCCATCAGCCTGTCTATCCCTGTCCATGTGCCTCCACCCCCCAGTAATTCTCAATTTGGTGGCAGGCACCTCCGCTAGCCTGCAAGCCCCCACCCCACCCCACAAGTTTGTAGCTAGAAAGGGCACACATCATAGGTGCTCAATAAATAGCTGGTGATGGATGCAAAAGCCCTGGGACCAGGCCCTTTCTGGGGACCACTAAATTCTGTGCCCAACAGCCCCCTCCTATGTTGCACCTGCAGGTGCCTTAGCTACAGGCAGCTGCCAACAGAGCAAGAAAACCAGTGCGGTGCATGGCATTGGTGGGGCCCCTGGCATTGTGGTTTACTTCAAAGGCTTCTGAGGCAAAGGTCTGGGTGCAAATTCCAAGCTCAGTGCTCTCTTGCTGGGTGATTTTGGGCAATGCATTGAACTCCTCCAAGCCTCAGTGCCCTCACTTGTAAATGAGGGAGATGTTGGGTTTGGGGGGCACTAATGTATGTACATTGCTGAACGCCTTGTGTCTTGAGCCTGCGTGATTATTGAATTAGCTATATTTATTGTCCTCTTGCCTTCCAGAGTCAAGAGGGATCCTGTTTGCCCCTCCAATCCATCATGCACTCAACAACCATTTCTCCATTCACTGGGTACGTATTTTATGGAGTTTCTATGGTTTTCCAGGTATGGAGATACAGCAGTGAATGTCTCAGATGGAAAGCCTGCCCCTGACAGCTGCCATTCTGAGGGATCCACTTCCTGCAATGTCTCACTGACTCCTCCCACGGCTCTTGGCAGTAGAGACTATTATTGTCCCCATCTTACAGCTGGAGAAACTGAGGCTCAGAAGACTTGATCAATTTCCCCAAGATCATTCACTTACTGGCAGAACCAGGACTTGAATTCAAGACCTTGGGATGCCAGAACCTGAACTTTCAACGTCTAATCTTTTTTTAAAATTGAGATGGACTTTCACTTTGTTGCCTAGGCTGGTCTCGAACTCCTGGGCTCAAGCAATCCTCCCACCTCAGCCTCCCAAGGTGCTGGGATTACAGGCATGAGCCAACACACCTAGCCTCAACTGCTAATCTGTAATGGTAATGCTTCTGCAGTGAGATTTTTCTTTCTTTTTTTTTTTTTTTTGAGACGGAGTCTCACTCTGTCGCCCAGGCTAGAGTGCAGTGGCAGGATCTCGGCTCACTGGAGCCTCTGCCTCCCGGGTTCAAGCAATTCTCCTGCTTCAGCCTCCCGAGTAGCTGGGATTACAGGCTTGCGCCACCATGCCCGGCTAATTTTTGTATTTTTAGTAGAGACGGGGTTTCACCATCTTGGCCAGGCTGGTCTTGAACTCCTGACCTCATGACCCACCCGCCTTGGCCTCCCAAAGAGCTGGGATTACAGGCGTGAGCCATTGCACCCGGCCCAGAGAGACTTTTCTAAATGCATTTCAGATTGGGTCATTTCTTTGCATAATCCTCCTCAGTGGCCTCCAAACTCCTGGGCTCGGCCCAAGTGTTCTGCAAGTCCTGACCCCCTCCTTCATCTTCTGTCTCCTGTCTCCCTTGAGCCCCATCACCCTGGCTGGGTGTCTCCTTCCAGCCACACTGGTCCTTCCCGTCCCCAGACAGATCTGCTCTCTCTTACCTCCAAGCCTTGGCATGTGCTGTTCCTTGTGCCCAGAACACTCTTCCTCTCCTCTTTGCCTGGCTAATCCTCCTCCTCCAGGTCTTGGCCAGACCTCCCCTCCCCAGGGATGAGCTCCCTGAGGCTGTGAAGCAGCCCCACCTTCATGCTGCCCCATGCCGGGCTTACCAGTCACAAGGGGACTCATGACCTGTTTCTCCTCTAGCCTGTGAGTTCCCCCAGGCTGGTGCCTGCTTCTGCCTTTTTCAAATTTATACTCCAAGCACACTGCAGGAGCTCAACACTTACTTGCTAAAGGAGCAGATTAAAGAAAAATTGTAGAACCTGCTCTCCTGGCCCCCTCTTTTCACCCTAGCTGCAGAAGTGAGCAATAGCCACGTTTTTCATGATAAATGAAGATGGGCGCTCCTTCCTCCCTCCCTCCCTTCTCTCTCTCTCTCTTTTTCCCTCCCTCCCTCCCTCCCTCCCTCCCTCCCTCCCTTCCTTCCTTCCTTCCTTCCTTCCTTCCTCTCTCTCCCTCTTTCTTTCTCTCTCTCTCATTCTAACGGAGTCTCACTCTGTCACCCAGGCTTCAGGGCAGTGGTGCAATCTTGGCTCACTGCAACCTCTGCCTCCCGGGTTCAAGAGATTCTCCTGCCTCAGCCTCCCCAGCAGCCTGGATTACAGGTACCTGCCCCCACGCCCGGCTAATTTTTGTATTTTTAGTGGAGATGGGGTTTCACCGTGTTGGCCAGGCTATTCTCAAACTCCTGACCTCAGATGATCCATCTGCCTCGGCCTCCCAACGTGCTGGGATTACAGGGGTGAGCCACCACGCCCAGCTTGAAGATGGGCACTTCTTAACAGAAGTCTTGACTTTATATAAACTTGCCATGTCTGGGGAAATACTCAAAATCAGCATTCTGTTAGAAAAGGGGTTTGACAGCCAGGCACATGGCTCACACCTATAATCCCAGCACTTTGGGAGGTCGAGGCGGGTGGATCACCTGAGGTCAGGAGTTCAAGACCAGCCTGGCCAACATGGTGAAACTCCATCTTTACTAAAAATACAAAAACTGGCCAGGTGTGGTGGCGGGTACCTGTAATCCTAGCTACTGGGGAGGCTGAGGCATAAGAATTGCTTGAACCCAGGAGGTGGAGGTTGCAGTGAGCCAAGATCATGCCACTGCACTCCAGCCTGGGCAACAGAGCGAGACTCTGTCTCAAAAAAAAAAAAAAAGATGTTTGAAGAATTTTTTTCCTCTTTAAAAAAAAATCAATGAGCTCCCTGTGTAGAGAGAATATTCCATAAAAGCCCCACCAGTCACACACTTCCAGAGAGAAGGCAGAGCTGTGAGGCAGAGCTGCTCCTTGGGAGAGGAGCACACTCTGCATCCCTCCCTGGTCCTGGTACTCCATGTGGGTTTCTGCTCAGGTGAATCCAACATCAAGGTTGCAAGATAACGCAACTGTTGTGTAAAATGTGTGGCAGGGTCCAACGCACCGAAGCTGCTGTATCAAACCACGCAGCAGAGGTGAACCCCAGAGGTGAACGGCAGAGACTGGGAATGAGGGTACCTGAGATGTCAGATGTCTGATGGGCCTCCCGGATTAGAAAAAGAACAATGGCCACCATAGCAGCCACCGCCAGAACCAGTACCCCAGGCACTTCTTCCTCATTGAGGCTTCACAGACATCCATTTTTAATTTTATTTTATTTTACTTTAAGTTCTGGGATACATGTGCAGAACGTGCAGGTTTGTTACATAGGTATATATGTGCCATGGTGGTTGGCAACACCTATCAACCCATCATCCAGGTTTTAAGTGCTGCATGCATTAGGTATTTGTCCTAATGCTCTCCCTCCCCTTGGCTCCCACCCCCCGACAGGCCCTGGTGTGTGATGTTCCCCTCCGTGTGTCCATGCGTTCTCATTGTTCAACTCCCACTTGTGAGTGAGAACATGTGGTGTTTTGTTTTCTGTTCCTGTTAGTTTGCTGAGAATGATGGCTTCCAGCTTCATCCATGTCCCTGCAAAGGACATGAACTCATTCCTTTTTATGGCTGCAACACAACCACCCATTTTACGGGGAGTAAAAACCAAGGCTCAGCAGTGAGGTCACTTGCCAGACACTCAGCAGCTACATATTGGAGGCAGTACTTGAACCCAGGGTCCGTGGCTCTGAAGCCTGCGTTCAGTACCACCTTCCCAGTGGGCAGAGGGTGAGGGTGGTCTGCCTGCAGCAGCTGTGAACAGCCCCGGCCCTGAGGCCCTCCAGGAGGCAGGGCAGGCAGGCAGGAGGTGTCCTGTGGAGCAGAGGGAGGAGACGGTGGAGGTCCCGGGGGATGCCGAGGAGCAGAGATGGGGGAGAGCACAGTGACCACCCTGGGACCCCCAAGCCCAGCCATCTCCAGGAAATGTCGCTAAACCCACAGCACTGGTGTGGGTGACTCTGTGTGGTATGGTGGGGGCTGGGGATGGGAACAAAGCTCCCGTTAGAGCTGCCAGTGTGAACCAAGGTGGAGCCCCAGAGACAGCAGGAGGTGGAGGCCAGGAGGGAAGTCCTCAGGCCCCCAGCACAAGCATCACATCCCAAGACTGGGAGTGACTGGCCACAGTCAAGTGTGGGCAGGCAGGGAGCACCTTCACAGTCCAGCCAGCACCTGCCCTGTCCCTTCTTCCAGTGGGGCTTTGAACTTTCCCTTCCTCAGAGACGTTTCCTGGTCACCTTGACGTCTGAGAGCACAGCAGCCTGGAGGGCCTCAGGGGTGGGGGCTGTTCACAGCGGCTGCAGGCAGGCTGCCCGTGCCCTCTTCCCAGTGGGGGTGGCGGTGCTGAAGGCAGGCTTCAGAGCCACAGGCCCTGGGCTCAAGTCCTGTCTCCAATATACAGCTGCTGAGTGACCTCACTGCTGAGTCTTGGTTTTCCTCCCTGTAAAATGGGTGGTTGTGAAGCCTCAATGAGGAAGAAGTGCCTGGGGTACTGGTTCTGGTGGTGGCTGCTGTGGTTGTCATGGTTCTTTTTCTAATCTGGGAGGCCCATCAGGAGTGCGTGATCGCCCTGAAAAGAACTGGCCGGGTAAGATTATTTCTGGTCTGTAGCCACAGGCATGGTCAAGTCCGAGGCTGAGGGCCAGAACCCTGAGATCCAGCGAGGGGGAAATCCCCCTAGTAAGTCTCAGGTAGAGCTGGGACTAGAACCCCAGGATTCTCACCCTGGGCCCATGACACAGGATCCCCAAGGCAGGCACAACTGAACATACCCTCCCTAGAGCCAGAAGTCAGGAGGGTAGAGGGTGAAGCTCTGCCCAGTTTTTTGTTATTGTTGTTTTGTTTTCGTTTTTGTTTTGAGACAGAGTTTCACTCTTGTTGCCCAGGCTGGAGTGCAGTGGTGAGATCTCAGCTCACTGCAGCCTGCACCTCCCAGGTTCAAGCGATTCTCCTGCCTCGGCCTCCCAAGTAGCTGGGATTATAGGTGCATGCCACCACGCCCAGCTAAGTTTTTGTATTTTTAGTAGAGACAAGGTTTCACCATGTTGGCCAGGCTGGTCTTGAACTTGACCAAGTTTCAAAGGTTGCATAGGAGTTAGCCCAGTGGAAAGTAAGTGGAAAGCATTGAAGAGGAAGCAACAGCCTGTGGTCAAGCCAAAGCTGTGAATCAGTTGTGGTGGGAGAATCATGGGCCATTCCGAGTGGAAGGTGCAGGTGCACAGAGAGAAGGGCAGGGCAGGGAGGTAGGGGAGTGGGCTGGCCAGCTGGCAGCACCATGGCGCGCCTTATACACTCTAACCAAGCATTTGGACCTGAGCTTTAGGCCAGTGGTTCAAACTGAGATCCCTGGAATCCTCTGGGTTCCTCAGAGCCCCATTGGCACCTGGAGAAAGGTGAACCGGAGGGAGGGAACAGACAAGAAGATGCAGGTTCTGCACCCAGCCCCACCCCGGGTCTCAGGGAAGCTGCGCTTTCATTGGGTTGTTCATTTAGATTTTCAGTGTAAGATTTCATTTGAAGGGTTTGCAGCAAATGCATTTGAAACTGCTTCTGCAAGCTGGGAGAAGTCTTAAGCCAGAAGTGACATGACCAGCATTTTATGATTCATTTGTTCTTCAAAAAATTTGGCAAAGGCTGGGCGCGGTGACTCATGCCTGTAATCCCAACACTTTGGGAGGCTGAAGTGGGTGGATCACCTGAGGTCAGGAGTTTGAGACCAGCCTGGCCATGATGGTGAAACTCCGTCTCTGCTAAAAATACAAAAATTAGCTGGGCGTGGTGATGGGCACCTGTAACCCCAGCTACTTGGGAGGCTGAGGCAGGAGAATCGCTTGAACCCGGGAGGCAGAGATTGTAGTGAGCCAAGACCGTGTCACTGCACTCCAGCCTGGGTGACAGAGACTCCATCTCAAAAAAAAAAAAAAGAAACATGGTCAACCATCATCCCAGGACGATGACACTGTCCTTCCTGTCCCAGGCATTCCTTGCTGAGAGCATTTGTCCCCTTCCCTGTGCCATTACTGAGCTGTACATGGAAGCAATCCCCTGTAGCAGCTCAGAACTCAAGCCTCGGTCTCAGAGACGCAGGTTCAATTCCTGACTCTCAGCTCACCCATCGTGGTTCCTTGGGCAAGCCTGTATAAACTCAGTTTCTGTACCTGAAAAGTCAAGCTAATAGCAACACCCACCTCCCATCATCAAGGTGAGGATCACACAAGATCATTGGTGCCAAGGGCTTGGCATGGTGTCCAGCACATGCAATCCACAGCACCTGCCCTCCCTGTAGGCAGCTGCGAGGTCCCTCTCAGGAACAATAGGTGCTAGGGATGGGGATACAGAGACAGAGCTGTAGGTCTGCCCGTGGGTACCTGACAGTCCAGGCTGGGGAGCAGGAGTCTACACACCAGGCAGAAAAATAATGAAAAACCAATGAAATGCAGGCAGAAGGGGATGAATCCAGATGGCCAGATCCTGTGTCTTGGCTCAAAGTAGAGGCTCAATAAATGTTTGTTGAAATGAAAAGGATTGCTGGGCACAGTGGTTCGTGCCTGTCAGCACTTTGGGAGGCCGAGGGAGGTGGATTGCTTGAGCTCAGGGGTTTGAGACCAGCCCAGGCAACATGGCAAAACCCTGTCTCCACAAAAAAATACAAAAATTAGCCAGGCATGGTGGCACACACCTTCAGTTCTAGCTACTCAGGAGGCTAAGGTGGGAGGATCAAGATTGCTTGAGCCTGTGAGGTCGAGGCTGTAGTGAGCCATGATTGCAAGCGTCGTACAAAAAGAAAGAGAAAGAAAAAAGAAATGAAAAGAATTGAAGTCAGTGGAAAGAAAGATCTCCCTGGGCTGTGGGAGTCTAGGAAGCCTACGTGGGGAGCGAGAACCTGAGCTGGCATTTAGGCAGTGGGCAAGAGGTTGGTGGCTGAGGGCTGGGGGCAGGTGGAGAGCACCCCAGTTTTATAAAGAGGGGGCCTCCTTATCCCAACTCTGCTACAAACTACTCGAGGCTGCTTAAAAACAACCTTACTGTTTTTGCTCTCATTCTACCTTTCTGTGTTGTCTGGATGTTTTTGATAATAAGCATGTGTTACTTTAAAAACCAGAAAAAGCAATTAAGTTATTTTCATTGGCAAGATTTAAAAAAAAAAAAAACATCCACACACACAAAGGATGGTTAAAATAAAGTTCACACAGAAAAAAACAGAAGAGACATCAGAAGCAAAACCGAAGAGGGAGGTAATTATATCAGGAACCCCGGAAGAGGAAGAGTGAGTTATTCTGATGAATGATTCACCCTGACTTACAACCTCCAAGATGAGGCCAAAAGGGAAATCGGGAGGGGTGGAAGATGGGGTAAAAAAATGAATGCACGCTTTGCAGGGTGGAGAGGATTGAGGGCCGTGGGGGAATAATGACGGCAACTCTGGTTTGCTGAGCACTTCTCTAAGCCAAGCACCCCGCTGAAACATTTCCATGCTGTTCTGGGGAGGATGTTATCTCCACCCACACTGTGCAGATGAGCAAGGCATCCGAGGTCTGGAAGCGGGAAGTGGCGGCTCAGACCTCTGAACCCACACACAGTAGTGCTAGCTGTGCCCACGGCTCTCCCTCCTCTGCCACAGGGGCAGGAGGAGGCTGCAGCATCGGCCAGCGGACAGAGCCGTCCTCAAGCGCTGTTGTAGGGGTGCAAGAACTTGCCACCCTCGAGACCGCCGGCCTGAACACTGCAAGCTGCTACCTGAGGCTCCCTAACGGAGTCCTGATACAGCGCAGTGACAGTCGAGCCCAGAGACGGTAGGGTGCATGTGTGACAGAGGGGACAGGCCACGGAGCTTAACCCCTGCCTCTCCAGTGGGGCCAGCGAGGAAAGGGGCCTGCGAAGCCCGGGCAGGAGCACTGGTTCGGCCGTCTCATCCTTGTCTCTCTGAGGGTGGGTCCATCACTTTTGCCACCCAGCCTGGGCTGTTGGAACAGGGGAGGAAGGGTGCCTTGCTTCTGCTCTTGAACCCTGACCACCAGCTTCTTCTCCACCTAAAACCAGGATGGGTCTTTGAAAAAGGTACCTGGCTGCTCCCCTCCCTCCATGGCTCTCTATGCCCTCAGGATAAAGCCAGGCTCCTTACCACGGCCTACTGGGTCCTTCTCACCTGGCCCTGGCCACTTCTCTGGCTCCTCCCTTGGGACTCCACTCACGCTGGTCTTCTTTCTGGTCCTCCAATTCAGCTCTGCGTCAGGACCGTTACATATGCTGTTCACTGGCCCCTGCCTGTGCCCACACCCTAGTCTGGTGAGGTTCTTATCTTTCCGGTCTCAGCTTAGCTCACCCTAGTTTGCAAGTCTGGGCCAGGGTGCCCTGTTATGAGCCCCAGCAGCCCTGTCTTGTGCTGACTGGCTCCAAGGACTATCCAGGCACCACCTCACCTTGTGCTAATCATGACAGGTGCTGCTGGTATCTCATTTTCCTGATGAGGAAACACGCTCAGAAAGCCTGAGGCTACAGGTCAAAAGGCAGAGCCGGGATTTGAACCCAGGTCTGTCGGAAGCTCCCAGTGCATAACACCAGGCAGACTTTGGGAACTGGAAGAGACCCCAGAAGCCACAGTCCAACCCGTTTATGGGGTGGGTGGGGAAACTGAGGCCCAGAGATGGCCAGTGACTCCCAGGGAGCTGGCAGAGAATCCTGCCCACCTGGCTCCCCAACCCGGCCCCCAGGCCCGAGTTCCTCGCCTCCCCGCCCTCCACCCAGTGAACAGAGCTGCCTCTTCTCTCCTTGCAGAGCCTTGTGGTGCAGAGGCACGGGAGGGAGGCAATGGCTGGGCCGGGCACCCTCCCAGGAGCCGGGTTCTGGCTGGGGGAGCGGAGGGGCCTCCAGCTTCCTTCCCCACCCTGCCCCTAGCCCTGCTGGCAGCTGCTTAGCACAATTAGCCAACAAGTGGCTATTTTGTGGAGTTACTGCTGATGTGTTTTAAGTGGCTTTCTGAGTGGGAAATGTTCAGGAGGAGAATCAGGCAGACAAAGGGGCGCGAGTGCATTAGGTTTTATCGCTCTGTTTTGCACACGTCTGACATCACTCTTTAAAGCAAGTTCTCTTCGGCCCTGGGAGAATGATAAAGAGACAAGAGGGAGGGAGTGCAGGCAGGCAGACACGCGCGCTCTCTCCCCAGCTCTCTCTCTGCCCTGCTCCCTTGCATGCACGCCATCCATCCCGTCCTCCAAGTGGAGGCATAATGGCCGGAGACGTTGGAGCAAACTGTCCGACAGATGGGGCCTGCCCTGCTCCGAAGGGGAGGCTCGGCTGCAAATAAAGTCTTCAGGTGAAATAGAATAACTGAAGTAGCCAACTATTGTGTGGTGAGAGGGTAATGCGTCTGCCTCTTGCTAATGGCTGCCCAGTTGCCAGAGAATGAAACCTCTTCTGATCACGCAGGCGATCCAAGGACAAAAGTCAGAGAGGGAGATGGCAGAGAGAGCGGGGAGGAGGGAGCCCCCCCAGCTTCATTCCCCACCCCCACCCTCGGGCTGAGCCTTGGACAAAGGGCCCATCCCCGCCTCCAGCTGCTCACTCAGGGCTTCGGCTCCAGGTTTGGTAAAAAGTAATGAGCAGGAAAGTAGCTACCTTTGAGGGGGGGCACTGGAGGGGATGCTGGGGGTGGGGGGCAGGCGTCTTGGGAGGAGGGAAGACTGGCGTAGGCAATGGTCATGCAGGGTGGATGGTGAGAGATGGTCTGAAGGTACAACGGCTTTCCTTTTGCCTCAATGCAATGCAGTCATCTTCAGGAGCCCCCTTTCTCTCCAGCCCTCGGTTTCTGTTTCCTTAAAAGGAGGAGCTTTGCTTTAACCTGTTGCCCATCTGCTGTCCGTCCATCCACCCTTCCAAATAGTCATTCGTTTGGTAAGTTTTGTTTTTTGTTTTTTTTTTTGAGACGGAGTCTCACTCTGTTGCCCAGGCTAGAGTGCAGTGGTGCGATCTGGGCTCACTGCGGCCTCGCCTCCCAGGTTCAAGGATTCTCCTGCCTCAGCCTCTGGAGTAGCTGAGATAACAGGCATGTGCCACCCCACCCAGCTAAGTTTTGTATTTTTAGTAGAGATAGGGTTTCCCCACGTTAGCCAGGCTGGTCTCAAACTCCTGACCTTAAGTGATCTGTCTGCCTCGGCCTCTCAAAGTGCTGGGATTACAGGTGTGAGCCACCACACCCTGCCATAAGTATTTTATTTATACATTTATTTACTTATTCTGGTGATTCATGAATTGGGCAGCCCCCAGACCAGAAAAGGTTCAGAGAGACTCCCGGTATTTTTTGTAAAAAGGTTAAAAATATTTGTTTTTTGCTGTGCGTGCACTTCCGGGCACTGAAGTTGACACACACTTTCCTGCTTCCCTTTCTTCGTTCATGGTGAGCTCTCCCCCCAGGAAACCTCCATTCTTCCATCTTCGCTTAGTGAAATTGTATCCACTTTCAAAGCCCATTCTGTGTGCTAGCTCCCATGTGCCACTTGTTCAGATGTACTCATCTCTGTCTGAGTTATATATAATTTGATTTAATAAGTATCTTTTGAGCATCAGTTATGGGTCAGGTCTTCTGCTAGGGGCTGAGAATACTGAGGTGAACGAGAAGCTCCCAGGTTAGCACGGGGGATAGATAGTGAATGAAAAATCCCAGAAATCGTCACTCATTACAGCCGTGACACTGCTCTGAGGGGAGTCACACAAGCCTGTAACAGGCCCCAAGCTGGATGGAGGGTCTGGAGGTCTCCTGGAGGCAGAGACCCTATGGGTGGGGAGACTGTTGGGGGAGGGGGATGAGGGGCCCTGGAACACTGAGCCCTGAAGGAGGCCGAGCCCCAGGTGGGCAGAGAGAGACGGAAAGGAGGAGTCTGGGTAACAGAACAGGGAGAAGGTTCTGGGACATCCAGGGCAGTGGCTCTCACCTGTAATCCCAGCATTTTTGGAGGCCGAGTGGGCAGATCACTTGAGGTCAGGAGTTTGAGACCAGTTTGGACAATATGATGAAACTCTGTTTCTTTTTCTTTTTCTTTTTTGAGATGGAGTGGAGTCTCGCTCTGTTGCCAGGCTGGAGTGCAGTGGCGCGATCTCGGCTCACTGCAGCCTCCGCCTCCTGGGTTCAAGCGATTCTCCTCCCCCAGCTTCCCAAGTAGCTGGGACTACAGCCGCGCGCCTTCATGCCCAGTTAATTTTTGTATTTTTAGTAGAGATGGGGTTTCACCATGTTGGCCAGGATGGTCTCGATCTCTTGACCTCGTGATCTGCCTGCCTCGGCCTCCCAAAGTGTTGGGATTACAGGCGTGAGCCACCGTGCCCGGCCACCCTGTTTCTACTAAAAATATGAAAAATAAAATTAGCCGTGTATGATGGCACACACCTGTAATCCCAGCTACTCGGGAGGGTGAGGCAGGAGAATCTCTTGAACCCGGGAGGCCGAGGTTGCAGTGAGTCGAGATGGCGCCACTGCATTCCAGCCTGGGAGACAGAGCAAGACTCCATCTCAAAAAAAAAAAAAAAAAAAAAGGAAGGTTCTGGGGAGGGAAGGGACCCCTGAGGGGCAGGAGGGACCACAGCCAGGGCCAGTGAGGCCACAAGAGGCTGGGCACAGGAGTGAGACCAAGAGAGGTCCCTGTTCTGCAAGTCGTAGTCACAAGCATCGGCGGTGCCAAAGGCCATCCTTGCCCGGAACATGCCCAGCTGCCTGGGCTGAGAATCCAGTCAAGAGGGGAGAAAGACGCTCTTTTAAAAAAAATTTTGTTTTAACCAAAGGCAAGTCTTTCATTGAACTTCTTGCACCCCTCATCCACCCCCGCCCAGCCCCAGTGCTGGCTCTTCCCCTCTGTCCATCCCCGCAGCACCTGCTCAGGGGCTGGAGGACAGGAGGGACATACACAGCAGGAAGAAGGAGCAAGAGACAGAGACAAACCTCATGCAGCAGACAGGGGCAGACCACCGGGCGAGGTGGGGCACCTGGGAAAGACGCGTGCCTCCTTCATGGCTCCCCTCGGGAAAGGAGTGGAGAATGCTTTTAACACGGAGAATGCCTTCTCCCCTCCAGTAAAAGGTATGTCTTTTGGGGGTTTCTCATTACAATGGTAATGCACACCTGCTGTAAGAAAAAGCCAAGTGTCTATTAACTGGTTCTCAAAAGGAAAACAAAAGGAAAAGCCAAGTGTCTCGGAAATCAACAGGCCGGAACTTTGGAGCCCTCCTGGCTCCTGTCTTCCTCCCACCCCCAGGTCCAGTTGACCAGCTCCACCTTTAGAGTGGCTTCCGCCCTGACACTGAGGGCCACCTCCACCCTCGGCTCTGACCGGAGCCCCCACCACAGATCTAACGGGCTCTTCACTCAGCAGCCAGCGGGGCCCTTTATCAATGGCAGGGCAGGGCAGGGCACTCCTCTGCCCAAACCATTTGGTGTCTTCACTTAGCTCGGAGCAAAAGCCAAACCCTCCTCTCAGCCCTCAGGGACTTGTGTGATCCGCTCCAACCCTTTCCTCTGCCATCCCCCATCTTCTCCCCCAGGGGGTCTTCAAGGATCTGGTCCCACACTCCACTCACAGCAGCTGCTCTCTGGAAAGCCTCAAGTCATCTTGTCCTGAGTGTGTGCCCCGCAGGCCATAGTCAAAAACTTGCTTAGAAACCCAGCCTGAGGCCAGGCGTGCTGGCTCATGCCTGTAATCCTAGCACTTTGGTAGGCCAAGGTGGGCGGATTGCCTGAGCTCAGGCATTTGAGACCAGCCTGGCCAGCATAACAAAATCTTATCTCTACCAAAAATACAAAAATTAGCCAGGCTTGGCGCATGCCTATAGTCCCAGCTACTTGGGAGGCTGAGGCAGGAGAATCGCTTGAACCTGGGAGGTGGAGGTTGCAGTGAGCCGGGATGGTGCCACTGCACTCCAGCCTGGGTGACAGAGCAAGACTCTGTCTCAAAAAAAAAGAAAAAAAAGAGCCAGGTGTGGTGGCTCATGTCTGTAATCCCAGCACTTTAGGAAGCCGAGGTGGGTGGATCACCTGAGGTCGGGAGTTCGAGACCAGCTTGACCAGCATGGAGAAAACCCGTCTCTATTAAAAAATACAAAATTAGCTGAGTATGCTGGCACATGCCTGTAATCCCAGCTACTGAGGATGAGGCAGGAGAGTTGCTTGTATCCTGGAGGCAGAGGTTGTGGTGAGCCAAGATTGCACCATTGCACTCCAGCCTGGGCAACAAGAGCGAAACTCTGTCTCAAAAGAAAGAAAGAAAGAAAGAAAGAGAGAGAGAGAGAGAGAGAGAGAAAGAAAGAAAGAAAGAAAGAGAGAAAGAAAGAAAGAAAGAAAAAAGAAACCCAGGCTTGGCATCATCCTTTCCTCCAGCCCTGCAGACCCTGTGGCCTCAGTAGCTCCGTGTCCTTATCTCTGCCTCCCAGCTCAGCAGGATGACTGCAGCTTGGATCCCTGCTCTCTGGTATGTGGCTGGGAAATTGGCCCCAGGCAGAGATCCGGTGACTGTGGGGCTCACCTCACAGGTTTCCCTCCTCTCAGGGATTGTGGTCTTGCATAGTCTGAATCTATGATCTTGCACTGAACACAGTAGCCTCATAGATTCCGTCAAGGGCTAGTTGTATACCCACTACTCCTCCGTGGCCTGTAGCAGATGTTTGCTATTAGCTTTATTTACTTATTTTTATAAAAATTTTTATTTTGGAATTATTTTATTTTATTATTTATTCTGTACAGACAGAGTCTCACTCTGTTGACCAAGCTGGCCTTGAACTCCTGGCCTCAAGTGATCCTCCAACCTTGGCTCCTAAAGTGCTGGGATTACAGATGTGAGCCACTGCGCCCGGCCCCAAAATAATTTTAGCTTTATAGAAAAGTTGGGAGGATAGTGCCGAGAGCCCCTGTATACTCATCATTCACTTTCTTCTGCAGTTAACATCTTCTATAACCATGGCCCATTTGTCAAAACTAAGAAATTAACATGGATGCAATATTACTAATTAAACTACAGACTTTGATTTCATCAGTTTTTTCATTAATGTCTTTGGATTGTCTAAAATCTCATCCAGAATCCCATGTGCTAGCAGCTCTATTTCAATAGCCAGAAACTGGGAGTAACCCAAATATCTGTCAACAGAAGTTGTGAAATAAATTGTGGTGCATTCCCATAATGAAATATGACACAGGCTGGGCGCGGCGGCTCACGCCTGTAATCCCAGCACTTTGGGAAGCCTAGGCGGGCGGGTCATTTGAGGTCAGGAGTTTGAGACCAGCCTGGTCAACAGGGTGAAACTCCGTATTTACCAAAAATACAAAAATTTAGCCAGGCATGGTGGCTGTGCCTGTAATCCCAGATACTCAGGAGGCTGAGGCAGAAGAATCGCTTGAACCCGGGAGGCAGAGGTTGCAGTGGGCTGAAATCGCGCCACTGCACTCCAGCCTGGGTGACAGAGCGAGACTCTATCTCAAAAAAAAAAAAAAAAAAAAAAAAGAAAAAAAAGAAAAAAGGAGTCTGACACAATTAATTAATGAATTCATAAGTTTTTAGTAAATGATTAATTTTTAATTGGGGTTGAAGAGGTTAGAATTGTCATTACCATTTGTGGCAGACAGACCCTAAAGTGACCCCCATAATTTTTTTTTTAAAGAAATAGAGTCTTTCTATGTTGCCCAGGCTGGTCTTGAACTCCTGGGCTCAAGAGATCCTCCTGCCTCAGCCTCCCGAGTAGCTAGGACTACAGGCATGAGCCACCATCCCTGGCTGACTCCCACTAATTTTTAACCTTTGGTATGTACACTCTTTGTAACCTCTCCTTTTGACTGTGGGTGGGACTAGGGATGTGCTTTTGGCTGAGATGATAAAGCTGAAGGAGTTTTGCAGGTGTAATTTAGATCTCAAGGCAGTTCATTTTGAGTTCATTGAAAGGGTTAGGCTGGACTTAATTAGGTAAAACCTAAAGTCTGGGCCCAGTGGCTCACGCCTGTAATCCCAGCACTTTGAGAGGCCGAGGTGGATGAATCACTTGAGTCCAGGAGTTTGAGACCAGCCTGGACAACATGGCGAAACCTCATCTCTACCAAAATACAAAAATTAGTCTGGTGTGGTGGTGCATGCCTGTAATCCCAGCTACTTGGGAGCCTGAGGTGAGAGGATCCCTTGAACCCTGGAGGGTAAAATTGCAGTGAGCTGAGATCACGCCACTGCACTCCAGCCTGGGTGACAGAGGGAGACCCCATCTCAAAAAAATGAAACAAACAAAAAAAACTGAAGAGAGACTTGCAGAAGCAAGCTTCTATGGTGTGAACTGCCTTAGAGATGGCCACGTGGCACCAGGGGGCCACTGGCTGACAGCCAGCCAGAAAACAGGGAGCCCAGTTCTACTGGTGCAAGGAACTGAATTCTGCCGACCAATGCAAGACCTTGGAAGGAGACCCGAGCTCTGAAAGAAGATGCAGCCTGGCTGACACCTTGACTGCATTTTAACAGCTAATCCATGTGCGCACCAAGGTTGAGAATGCTGGCGTTTAGAACCTCCCGGAGTGAAATGAGGAGTGAGTGTGCGTGTGTGCGTGTGCGTGTGTGTGTGTGTGTGTGTGTGTGTGTTGACTGCAGCCTGATGAGACCCTGAAGACAAGACCCATTCAACTGTGCCCAGGCTCCCGAGCCGCAGCCACCGTGAGATGATCAACGTGTGTTGTTTGAAGCAATAGGTAGCTAATGCACCACCACAGCCATAGTGATAGTGACGGGAGCGGCATGGAACACTCCTGAGGTGCAGTTCAGATCTGTGCAGTTGACTATATGTAACTTACACTCAGGCTAAAGTGATCCTTCCACTTCAGCCTCCCAAGTAACTGGGACTACAGGTGCATGCCACCACACCTGGATAATTTTTAAATTTTTTGTAGAGATGGGTTCTCGCCATGTTGCCCAGGCTAGTCTCAAACTTGTGGGCTCAAGTGATCCTCCCACCTGAGCCTCCCAAAGTGCTGGGATTACAGGCGTGAGCCACTGTGCCAGCTCGTATGTCTTTATTTGAAGAGCCCTCGTTCCTCATCTCCAGTCCTGCATCTCATCCTGCTGGTTTCCTTCCCAGGGCTTTTCATCACATGTAATCTTCTTACATTTTTGTTTGCTTGTAACTTTTTGTTTGCTTATTAGTTTGTTTTCTGTCTCATCCTCTAGAGCAGTGTTGTACAACAGAGATGTGAGCCTCATAAAGTTTTCTAGTAGCCGCATTAAAAAAAAATAAATACCTGAATTTGTTTAATGCAATATATTCATAGTATGATCATGTTGGCATGTAGTGAATATTTTTAAAATTGAGATATTTTACATTCCTTTGCTTGCACTGTTTTTTGAGACAGGGTCTCACTCTGTTACCCAGGCTGGAGTGCAGTGGCCGCGTGATCATAGCTCACTGCAGCCTCAACCTCCTGGGCTCACGCAATCCTCTCACCTCAGCCTCCCGAGTAGCTGGGAGTACAGGCCGGGCTGATTTTTGTATTTTTGTAAAGGCGGAGTTTTGCCATGTTGCTCAGGCTGGTCTGAAACTTCTGAGCTTAGGAAATCCTCCTGCCTCGGCCTCCCAGAGTGTTGGCATTACAGGCGTGAGCCACTGCGCCTGGCCAGTTTGCACTGTCTTTGAAATCCAGTGTGTATTTAACACTCACAGCACATCTCAGTGGGGACTGGCCACATTTCGTGTGTTCACACGTGGTGGGGCTACCGTTCGGACAGCATAGCTTGAGACCGTAAGCTGTGGGGTGGCGGGGCGCATGGGGCTGAGGTGTCCCCCATTTTGCTCGCTGCTCTACCCCAGCACTCAGCTCAGTACTTAGCATGTCTTTGATGCTCAATAAATATGCAGTGAAGGAATGGGAGGTGAATGAAGTTACTTCAAATACTTTTTGAACATCTGCAGGGTATCTTTTTTTTTCCTCCCTTCCATTCTACTTTCCTTTTTACCTCCCTCCCTTCCCACCTTCCCTCCTCATCTCAGGTCCTTTCTTTAGGGTAAAGATCTTAACACACACACACGCACACTCACCCCTTCTCATTTCACTCCGGGAGGTTCTAAACATCAGCACTCTCAACCTTAGCGCGCACATGGATCAGCTGTTAAAATGCAGACTGTGGTCAGTAGGTCTGGAGCAAAGGGGCCCAGGTTCTGCCTTTCTAGTGGGCTCCCAGGGGCCCCTGTGGGTCTATGTCCCCTGCTTGAAGGCGGGAGGCTGCGGAGCCACCTGCTCCTCCTGCTGGCTCAGGCTAGGGGTAGGGGTCACACGAGGACCGAGGAGAATTTGGACGCAGAGCCCTCCTGCTCTTGTTAACCTTCCTCCCTAACTATGGGCTACTGTGCTTTCTGGGGAGCAAGGGGGTCCCAGCACGGGGTGGCTTGGTGCCTCTGGCCTCTGCCCTTGTTGGGATGTTGTGACTCAGGCAGGACACTCTGTTGAAGGCGGAGTTTCTGCCCCACACAGAGTCAAAGGCAGGAAGTCCCACCTTGGAGGCACACAGGGTCCACTGGTCTTGCCCAGAGGCTGTGGGACAGCCGAGCTTGGCCTTCCAGGGACCTATGATACCCCCAATACCACGACTGCCCCACCAGACTGGCCACTGCCACCTTTGCCCACAGGAGAAGGCAGAAGCTGAGCAGGGAGAGCTCCCCCTGGGGAAAATGGGGACTTCCTTGAACTTGCTCTGTGACCTTGAGAAGCCTCCCAGCCTCAGTGTCCCCATCTGAATTCTAGGGGCTGAACTCAGTAATCCCAGCTCCTGCCTGAGACATTTCGGTGAAACAGCGGGCGAGCCCAGCGAGGTCCTGGGGCCGTGCGTGTGCACAGAGGCTGGCCCCGCCGCTGTCCGCGTGGGATTTCTGGTGGCAGGGGTGTCTCCCTCCTGTCCCAACTGGCCCACATGGGGCTGTTTTTCACAGCACCATTGATCCGGCTAAACCAGGGAGACGCATTACATCTCCTCCGGAGGTCAGGGGTTGGGCAGCCCAGCTGGTAAATCGCCCGCTGGCTGTGTTTTAAGGCCCTGCCCTGTGTTTTGGCTCCTTGGGCCTTGGGAGAAACTGCTGAAGTTTGATATGGCTCTGGGGGCCAGTGGGGGCAAAGGGCTCCAGCCAAGGGAGGGACAAATAGATCGATGGGAAACTGCCATGACCTCATGACCCCAGAGATGGCTTCAAACTGTGTCTTAACATGCCCTAGTAAATCTGAGGGTGGACTTGCCTCCCCTGGGGACAGTGGGGACAATGAGGACGGGGCGGGAGGAGGCAGTGAAGGGCATGCCAGGGAAGTGAGAGACCATGGCCTGAGCAGCTGGATTCTTAGCATTCGCCAGCTGCAGCCAGGCTGGGTTTGATCTGCTCTCCCTTGTCGTCATGTAGCGGGGGCACCGCACTTTACAGTGTGCACCACACACGCTCCATATTCTGTCCTTGCAGGTGCAGACTTTGATGGTGGGGAAGACTGGGCTCAGCCTGGGCCCAGGTGGCCTGGTTTGCAGGTGGCAGAGCTTTTGAGGGACTGCAAATGGGTCAGTCTAGCTGAGGGACAAAATCCAAAGGGAGTCCAGACAGGTGGGGACAGGGCTCCAGAGGTGGCCAGGGACCAGCGTCACACTTTAAAGAGCCCCAGGAAGCTTTCGGCTCAGGCAAGGGAGGGAGGAATAACATGCAATTGTGTTCCAGAAAGCTCACATGGCTTCAGTGCGGGGCCAGAAAGGAAGCTGGTTTGGTTGCGATGATTCCTCACGGGCCCCCCCACCATCTTCCTAGGCACTTCCCCGCAGGGCCCGGAGTCACAGATCTGGGTTCGAATCCCATCTCTGCCCCTGACTTGCAAGTGACTTCTCTCTGAGCTCCAGTTTACCAGCCTGTGTCTCTATGAGTGTTAGACGTTTGGCTGAGACGAGCTCAGGCGCAGTGCCCGGGGCCGAGTCGTCAACACGGCAGCTGTCACCATCCCACTTCCGCTCGGCCAGGCAGCCTCAGTCTCCCTCCTGATGCCATAGCCCTCCTGGGGTCTGCAGGAAGTAAAGCCTGCACACCTGCCCGGTCCCTGGTGCCCAACCCTGATGGGCTGAGGGACACAGTGTGGAGGCAACCAGCCATTTCTTCCTTTGCCTTTACCCTCTTTCCTGGGGTTGGGGGGGCAAGATCCAGGGGGTGCCTTGCTATCCTCCCAGTGGCATTAACTCCTTGCTGGGCCCCTTGTGACCCCTGGGGTGAGGCACATCCAGAGGCTGGTGACCGCAGGTTCCAGCCTGGATGTGACTGTGACTGGCCCTGCATCAGGGTGTGCCCTTCTCTATGGGTCCTAGTCTCCCCATTTGTGCAATGATTGGCATTTCCCAAATGCAACAGGCATGACTGGTGGCCCAAAAGATGATTTGGGCTGAACATTGCACCCGCTGTAATAAATGTATCCTCTTTCTTTCTTTTTTTTTTTTTTTTTTTTTTTTGAGACGGAGTTTCACTCTTGTTGCCCAGGCTGGAGTGCAATGGTGCGATCTCAGCTCACTGCAACCTCCGCCTCCCGGGATCAAGAGATTTTCCTGCCTCAGCCTCCCGAGTTGCTGGGATTACACCCACCACCATGCCCAGCTAATATTTTATATCTTTAGTAGAGAAGGGGTTTCACCATGTTGGCCAGGCTGGTCTCGAACACCTGACCTCAGGTGATCCACCCACCTCGGCTTCCCAAATTACTGGGATTACAGGTATGAGCCACCGCGCCCGGCCTAAATGTATCCTCCTTTTCATTCTCTTCCATTCCATCCCACAAATTCTCGCTGCATCAGAGAGACTTGGGCTGGTGTCACTTGGTTTAGTGCCACTGAATACTGGCTAGACTCACTTTTTGCTTTATGTTTGAACATTTAAAAATTTAAATTGTGGCAAAATATGCATAACATAAAATTTACCTTAACCATCTTTCAGTGTACAGTTCAGTCATGTTAATAAACTACCTTTTTATTTTTTGAGAGAGTCTCGCTCTATCACCCAGGCTGGAGTACAGTGGTGAGAACACAGCTCACTGCAGCCTCAATCTCCTGTGCTCAAGCAATCCTCCCGCCTAAGCCTCCTGAGTACCTGGTACAACAGGTGTGTGCCACCATGCCTGGCTCATTTTTAATTTTTTTTTTAGATGAAGTCTTGCTCTGTTGCCCAGGCTAGAGTGCAATGGCACAATCTCAGCTCACTGCAACCTCCGCCTCCCTGGTTCTAGTGATCCTCCTGCCTCAGCCTCCTAAGTAGCTGGGACTACAGGTGCACGCCACCATGTCTGGCTAAGTTTGTTTGTTTGTTTTTTTTTTTTTTTTTTTTTTTTTTTAGAGACGGGGTTTCGCCATGTTGGCCAGTCTGGTTTTGGACTCCTGACCTCAAGTGATCTGCCTGCCTCCCAAAGTACTAGGATTATAGGCGTGAGCCACTGCACCCAGCCTAATTTTTAAATTTTTTGTAGAGGTGATGGCTGGAGTTCCTCCCACCTCTTACATCCAGGATGTCTGCAGCCAGGACAGAGCTGACGTGGGGCTTCTGGACACGGCGTTGGCAGATGGGTGGACCCAGCCAAGCTGGGAGGCACAACATTCAAGGCCTAGGCTCTGGCGTCAGACGTTCCCGGGTCTGAATCCTGGCTGGGCCTCTTGTGTGGCTTTGGGCAGGTGGTTTAGTCTCTCTGGGCCTCTGTACCTGTCCCTGTAAAATGGGGCTGCTGCTCCTTGCCACAAAGGGTCGTTGTGGATGGTAGAGGTAATCTCCATAGAAGCACTTGGAATACATCATTGTTGCCATTATCCACATTAACCAGGGCTAAGCAGGGTGGCAGAAACTCGGCTGAGAGGCACCACCTTCCGCGCACCCAGGAAGAGGTGGCTCAGAAATATCAGCCTTTCTGGCCTTTCTTCTTTCTGCTTCTCATTATCTCCAGTTGGCCCAGTGATGGCTTAGGGAATCGATCTTTCCTGAAGCTCCTTTTCATCTGGAAAGGTCCCGTCCTTGACAAACCGTTCCCACCCTCCCAAAGCATCCCAGGACCAGAGAAAGGGAACGGGAAGCAGGCCCCGGGAGGTCTGATTACAAGCAACCCTGCCTTACCTGCCTCCTTCTCCCCTGGGGCAGGGGCTGCACAAAGGGCTGTGTCACTGACCACTGCGATCGAGTGACCAGATTGCTGGGGAGGGGAGGGGGTGCAGGGGAGCCTGTGTAGTCCTCTTGTCTTCCTCTGGGGCCGGGCTGATTCCCCAGGGCACCCTTTTGTCCTGGACTCTCTCTGTGTCTGCAGCCCGAGGAGTTAGGGCTGTGGCTGCTGCCTGGCCCCATGTGCCAGCCCCGGCCACTCACTTCCCAGCAATCTGGCCTTGGATGCAGATAAAGCCTCCTTTCAGAGTTCTGCACAGGCTGCTGTAGGGGGCCTGGGGAGGAGCGTGGGGGTCCTTGGGGCTGCCAGACAAAGCCGCCTTGTTGAGAGGGCTCGGAAGGAGTGGGGACCCCAATCCCTGGTGAGCAGCTTCCCCTCAGGGGCTCACCAGGGTGCTCAGGGTCAGCTGCTCCCAGGAGCAGGGCCATGAACCTCACTGAGCCCTAGGCCCATGAGGTTAGGGAGGGTGGGGCTGAGGGGCCTGGGATCTCTGACAGCAGTTCCCTGGCTGCCACTTGACCTGGCTTTTCTCAATCACTTCAGGTACCCACGGCTTCCCAGTGCTCTTAGAATCAACCCCATGCCCGTGCCCTGCCTGCCTCTCCAGCCCCTTATTCTTCTCTCTCTCCTGAGCCAACTCTCAACTCCTTTTAGTTCCTTGACCCTCTGGCCTTTGCACATGCTGTTCCTTCTGCCTGGAATGCCCTTCCCTGCCCTTTTCACATGGCTGCTCTCGCTCTCCCTCCTGGGAGGAACTGTGACTCCCCTCTCCAGATGCTCCCTCTCCCAGCACACCCAGGAGCTGGTTTGTTTCCTTCATCTCCGTATCCCCAGCATCTCGAACAGTGCTGAACACAAAGGGCAAGTGTAATCAACAATTTCTGAATGAATCAGGTGTCCCTGTCCCTCCAAGGTGGAGTCAAGCCCCTTCCCAAGTCACGTAGTGAGTGGGAGGAGCGGCCAGGACTGTAGCCCTTGGTACTTCATCCCAGAGTTTTCCTAGGGCCACATCATCTCACCCCCAGCTGTAGAGTGTTGCCCTCCGCCACTCCCATCCAGAAGAAGGGGAAGGGGGCATTGTACTCCTACCTCCATCTCGCCACACACACCCCCCCTACTCCAGCCTACCATTGGCGCCCAAGGGCGGGGGCTGCCTCCATGGAGGCGAATGAGGTGGGAGCCGGGCCTGCGAGCAGGTTAACACAGACATAAATAAGTGATTGCAGCTGGGCACAGTGGCTCACGCCTCTAATCCCAGCCCTTTGGGAGGCTGAGGCGGGAGAATCACTTGAGCTCAGAGAGTTTGAGACCAGCCTGGGCAATATGGTAAAACTTCATCTCTACCAAAAATAAAACAAATCAGTCAGGCGTGGTGGTGCACACAGGTAGTCCCAGCTATTGGGGAGGCTGAGGTGGGAGGGTCGCTTGAGCCCAGGAGGCTGAGGCTGCAGTGAGCCTGAGCCATCATCACACAAGGGATAAACAGCTGGGCGGGGGGCAGCATCCACACAGCAGATTCCCCAACCTCAGGCAGGAGTCAGGTCAGCTGGGATCCCAGATGGAAAGGCCTCGTGTTTCACAGCTGCTTCATTACCATCTTAACTGAGCGGCTGGCTGGGTCCCTGCAAGCCCTGTGGGGGTGGGGGTTGTGTCATGATTAGTAACAACTGGTGCCTGCCACCACTCCAGGGTCAGGGTGTGGGGGAGGGGCTCGAAGAGGAAGCCAGTGCATGGGTGATTTGGTTTGGCTCTGTGTCCCCACCCAAATCTCATCTCGAATTGTAATCCCCATGTGTCGAGAGAGGGACCTAGTGGGAGGTGATTGGATCATGGAGCGGTTTCCCCCATGCTGTTCTTGTGATAGTGAGTTCTCACGAGATCTAATGGTTTGAAAATGTGTGGGAATTCCCCCTTCTCTCCCTCTCTCCTGCCACCACGTAAGACGCGCCTTTCTTCCTCTTCGCCTTCTGCCGTGATTGTAAGTTTCCTGAGGCCTCCCAGACCATGCAGAACTGTGAGTCAGTTAAATCTCTTTTCTTTATAAATTACCCGGTCTCAGGTACTTCTTTATAACAGTGTGAAAACAGACTAATACAATGGGGTCAGGGCAGAATGGTGATGATCAGTAGCAACAGGACAAAAGTTCTCATTTGTGGAACAGTTACCCGATGTCTGCTCTGTTTTAAGATCTTTATGTGCATAATATATTCCTCAAGACAACTCCGTAAGGTAAGTACTATTATTGGGCCCATTTTACAGATGAGGAAACGGAGACTCAGAGCTGGAGTAATTGGCACGCTCCAGTTCTGCCTGAGTTCTAACTGGGGCTTGTGACCACTTGGCTCCCCGGAATACCTGTGGCTCTGCAGGGAGCCCTCAGAGGCTGTGGCAACTGTGATCGTCTTTTCCGGGGAGGCTGGTGAATGTGGGCTTGTGGGTGGGGGAGGCCCGAGTGGGCAGCATCTGCACAGTTGGTCCTGGCTAAACATGCAGATACTCAACCCACCCGGATCCTAGGACCCACCCTGGAGCCTGGTCATCAGGCATCAGCTTCTGTGAATGCCACTGGCCTCCATCTCTCCAGGCCTGTGTTCTTCAAATTTCAGCGAGCATCAGAATCACTCAGGCAGCTTGAGAAACAGGTGGATTCCTAGGCCCCAGACTCAGAGAGGTTCCAGATTTAGGAATCTGCCCATTTATCAAGAAACACCCACTTCTAGTGCACACCGCTCCACATTTCAAAAGTCACAAAGGAAACCAGCCCAGAGTCCTTTTTGTATCAGCACGCCCAAGCCCATCCAGAACTCTGAGAGGTGGGCTGGAACCACTTGTCTCAAATTCTTTTTTTTTTTTTTGAGACAGAGTCTTGCTCTGTCACCCAGGCTGGAGTGCAGTGGCACAATCTCGGCTCACTGCCAGCTCCACCTCCTGGGTTCACGCCATTCTCCTGCCTCAGCCTCCAGAGTAGCTGGGACTACAGGCACCCACCACCATGTCCGGCTAGTTTTTTGTATTTTTAGTAGAGACGAGGTTTCACTGTGTTAGCCAGAATGGTCTCGATCTCCTGACCTTGTGATCCGCCCACCTCGGCCTCCCAAAGTGCTGGGATTACAGGCATGAACCACTGTGCCCGGCCCACTTGTCTCAAATTCTACGGCCTGGCCCGTCCCAGCCTTCCCTGCCACTGGAAGCCTCACAGAGGAGAATACCGGAGGGGCTTTCAAAATTGCACAAATTCTAAAAAGGACATTTGAAAAGAAAGGGAACCTCCCTTCTTCAGGGGTCATTGAGTTCAAGCCTTTTGTTTCACATTTGGAGAAAGCTGGGTCCAGAAATGTTCCGAGCCCTGCCCAAGGTTCTGGCCTGAGGAGCCCTCTGCAAGCTCATGGCAGAGTCAGTTCAGTCACTTCCCATGACACCAAGCTGCTTGGGGTAACAGGTGTTTGGAATTCCACCACGAGAGTGTCAGTGCTTACTGCTAACTGCTGGGAGGGCTCCATAAAGGAGCAGCACATGAAGCCATTGAAATAAAGGGCTTCTAGCTGGGCATGGTGGTGTACACCTGTAGTCCCAGCTACTTGGGAGGCTGAGGCAGGAGGATCGTTTGAGTCCGGGAGTTCGAAGCTGCAGTGAGCTATGATTGCACCACGTGCTCCAGCCTGAGTGACAGAGTGACAACCTGTCTCAAAATGAAATAAAAAATAAAAGGCTTTGCGCTAGCTGGGCTGATGAGTCCCTGGGGTTTGGCATACAGCAGCTGCTCAGTTAATATTTACTGAAATTTGCAATGAGCATCATTCACAGCAGTGGGCAGCAGGGCACACAGCCTGCCAGGCTCCGTGGCCTCTGGGACAAGGAGATTGGATCTGGAGTCCCACTCTCCAGGTGAGGATGCTGATTCCCTTTCTCCTCACCCCAGTATGTGGAGACCTCAATTTTACTGATCCACAATCAGACATATGACAAAGTGAGTGAAGCTGGCTGAGTGTGAGACATTAGAGAGTGGTAAGGACTGTAGCCGATATATCGATGGCATTTGAATTCTAGTTTTTTCAAGAAGCATTGAGCCAGCCAATAGAAACCCTGGCATACCTAAGGGCCAAGTTAGGCCCCTGGCCATGGGCTGGTCATTGTCAGTGTTCTCTGTGATGCTGGCTGGGGAGTCTGGAGACTAGAGTTTCATCCTGGCCCTCTTGCAGTTGAGTACATGGGCTTGGGCAAATCACTGGCCTTGGTGTCCCCACCTGTGCTTGGAAGGACTGGCTCAGGATCAGCTCTGAGGCTTTGTGCCAGGAAGGTGCCAGGAAGACCGGGATGGACACCAGCGTGACACGAGGCTGCTGTGGCTTTAAACATGCCTCAATTTGATAGGTCACTGGATGTGGGCTTAAAAAAAAGAAAAAAACTGCTTCCATAGCTCCATCAGCGGTGGCAGTGACAGCAGTGAGCCGCTGAGCGGAGCCTGCTGGCGCATGGGCCACCTGCAGAGCCCTCCACAGCTGGGAAGATTAGTCTCTTCCACTAGACAACACCCATTACCATGTTCCAATAGCCATCACTTCCGCTAGGAGAGCTGCAGATGAGATATCGATTGCACTGACCCCAGACGAGCCCTTTCCCCAGCCTGAGAGGCGTGCAGATCAGCTCAGCACCCGGCTTACAGCCCGTGGCTCCTGGCTCCAGGCAGCCAAGGCCCTCTGGCCTCCTCCATGTGGCCAGGAGCTTCTGGATCCAGGTGGAGCTGACAGCGGCCCCACCAGGTGGGCTGGTTTGGGCTGGCATCCTGAGGTTCGCAGCAGGCTGAGGCCTGAGCTCTGAGCCTGTATTCCCTATGCTCTTTGATTTCCAGATCGGAGATGGGGAGGAGGTGTTTCAGGGGGTGGCAGCAAAAGTGTGAAGATGGAAAGGAAGCTGCGTCTGGCTTGGTCTGCATTGAGCTTCAGGAGGAGATGCCTGGCTGGGTTGTGGGGAGTGGAGAGGAGGCCGTCTCGGACTGGGGATGGCCTGATGCCAGCACTTGGCACTCGGGAGGACAGTGGAAGCTTTGGGGCCAGGAGGTGACAGGACCTTAACACCCCCTTTGTCCTCCTGTGCTTTAGGCCTCCTTCCCAGGCACCCCCACCTGCTGGCAGCTCCTAGGTCGTCTGTGGCTCCCTCTAATCAGGCAAATTTAGATAAACGATTATTACACACAAAAAGTAAAATGTTATTATAAATGCATTTCTTTTTTTTTTTTTTTTTTTTTTGAGACAAGGTCTCACTCTCACCCAGGCTGAGGTGCAGTGGCACAATCTGGGTTCACTGCAGCTTCGACCTCCTAGGCTCAAGCCATCCTCCTACCTGAGCCTCCTGAGTAGCTGAGACCACAGGCATGCACCACCACGCCAGGCTAGTGTGTGTGTGTGTGTGTGTTTTCTGTAGAGATGGGGTTTCACCATGTCTTCCAGGCCAGCCTCAATCAGTCCTCCCACCTAGGCCTCCCAAAGTGCTGGGATTATGGGTGAGCTACCTCACCCGGCCTATAAATATATTTCTTAAGGAGAATAAATGGGGACAAATGTAAGCCATTTTTTCAGCTTTCAGAATTAGTACCTCCTCATTCTTCCACTGGAGTAGGAAACTGGATTTTCTGGGAGTGTTGATAGCTGCTGGAGTTGGATAGGGAGTTCTCCATGAGCAGATGGGGCCTGATCCAAGTTTGCGTGTGTGTGTGTGTGTGTGTGTGTGTGTGTGTGTGTGTGTGTGTTTTCTGTAGAGATGGGGTTTCACCATCTCAAGCACAGCACCCGGCCTGGGCCCTCCCTGGCATCTTGTGGAACGTGCTAGAAGGACAGGGAGCTGGGCATTTACCCCAGCTTCCACCACTGCCAACCTCTACTTCTTGTTGTCAAAGAAAGCCCTTGGCAGGAAATGGGGCATCCAGACCTCTGCACCCACCTCCCTTGGTGGAGACAATTCCCTTGCACTTCCAGGCTGCATGTGTCTCAGAGCAAATTTCTTAGGTGCTGGGGAAAGGTGTCAGGCAGAAAAGAAGTGAGCTGCAGGTGTTCTCAAGTGTGCCCAGGACTTTCTTTTCATCGGGTATGGCAAGATGGCAGACACGGAGACAACTGCCCAGAAATAATTGATTACTCACAGTTTCTAGAGGAGGGACCCCACACCCCATGGGGAGGCACCAGGGTGGGTCAGGAGGTGGCAGGAGTGAGGGCAGAGCCTGGCCCAAAGCTTTCACCGTGGTTCATGTGGGAAGGAATGGGCAAGGGAGGGTAGGTGCGTTTCAGCGAGTTTGGGATGGCTAGTTTGAGAATTCTGGCAGGCTCTGGGCTGTAAGTGTGGCCTCTAGTTGTCTGGGAAATGGCTCTGGATTGATTTAGGGCAGGGGAAATACTGGCTTGGGGTGTGAGAGTTAGAGGAAGGAGATGCTTGGGTACACAGGCTCTGGATTGGTTTGTACATGAAAGGCAGGTTTGCAGGTGCGTTGCTTGCTAGCTCTAGGAATTAGCCGGCCCCGGGAGGAGTAGTCTCTCCAGGATTAGCAAGGCCCCAGGATGTGAAAGCATCATAAAATACAGGAAATAACAAACGTGATGAGTACAAGAGGGGCTAGAGGGAGGATGCTGTCAGCATGCTAGAAACTTTCTACTATAGCCACTGGTGAACTTCGGGGGCAGAGGGGAGAAGGTGGGTACCAATAGCATCTGAATTCACCTGGACTCTGGCTGTCGGGAACTGCTCCCTCCTCACCTCCCCTCCCCAACCCTGGGTGTTTACTGAGACCTTAATACTGGTTCTAGCACAAAACCACGCACGGCTTGTATTCCCCTTGACATTCACAAGTAAGGTGAGCACTAATGTTATTCTGGTTTTATAGCCGAGGACATGGAGGCCAGTCAGATGCTAAGGAAGTCACTCTGAGTCATGGGTTAGGAAGTGACAGAGCCACGATTCGAACCCAGGTCTGTGCTGCCTCACCTGAAAAATGGGTTGCTCATTCTACCTCCTTTCCTCTCCGTGATGGTTGCGAGGTTCCAACGGCATAAGTAAGGAGGAGAGAGCGCCTTCTGAGCTGTCAACCCCGTGTACACGTCAAGGCAGGTTTTTAATTTTTCTTTTTTTATTTTTATTTTATTTTATTTTATTTTATTTTATTTTATTTTATTTTATTTTATTTTATTTTATTTTCCGAGACAGAGTCTTGCTCTGTCACCGAGGCTGGAGTGCAGTGGCAGGATCTCGGCTCACTGCAACCTCTGCCTCCTGGGTTCAAGCAATTCTCCTGCCTCATCCTCCTGAGTAGCTGGGATTACAGGCATGCGCCACCACGCCCAGCTAATTTTTGTATTTTTAGTAGAGATGGGGTTTCACCATGTTGGCCAGGCTGGTCTCGAACTCCTGACCTCGTGATCTGGCCACCTCGGCCTCCCAAAGTGCTGGGATTACAGGTGTAAGCCACCGCGCCTGGCTTGTTTATTTATTTATTTAGAGGAGTCTTGCTCTTGTTGCTAGGCTGGAGTGCAGCAGCACAAACTCGGCTCACTGCAACCTCCGCCTCCTGGGTTCAAGGAATTCTCCTGCCTCAGCCTCTCAAGTAGCTGGGATTATAGGCATGCGCCACCATGCCTGGCTAATTTTTGTATTTTTACAAATATTACAAATTTTAGAGATGGGGTTTCACCATGTTGGCTGCGCTGGTCTCGAACTCCTGACCTCAGGTGATCCACCTACCTCAGCCTCCCTAAATGCTGGGGTTACAGGTGTGAGCTACCGTGCCTGGCCAGGTTTTTTATTTTTTGAGACAGGGTTTCACTCTGTTGCCTAGGCTAAAGTGCAGTGGCACAATCATGGCTCACTGCAGCCTGGACCTCCCAGGCTCAAATGATCCTCCTGCCTCAGCCTCCTGAGTAGCTGGGACCACAAGTGTGTGCCACCATGGCTGGCTAATTTTTGTATTTTTGGAAGACACGGGGTTTCACTATGTTGCCCAGGCTGGTCTTGAACTCCTGGGCTCAAGCGATCCACCCACCTTGGCCTCCCAATGTACTGGGATTACAGGTGTGAGCCTGGCAAGATCAGGCAGTATTTATTTATTTAATTTATTTAGAGACAGATTCTCGCTCTGTCGCCCAGGCTGGAGTGCAGTGGCATGATCTCGGCTCATGGCAACCTCTGCCTCCTGAGTTCAAGTGATTCTCTTGCCTTAGCCTCCAGAGTAGCTGGGATTACAGGCACCTGCCACCATGCCCAGTTAATTTTATATTTTTAGTAGAGACAGGGTTTTGCCATGTTGGCCAGGGTGGTCTCGAACTCCTGACCTCAGGTGATCTGCCCACCTCAGCCTCCGAAAGTACTGGGATTACAGGTGTGAGCCACCACACCCGGCCAATCAGGCAGTTATTTGTCTTGACCAGCTTCCCTAATGCCGTGGAAAGCCCTGTGGAATAGTGACCGAGACCAGGCTCCCGTTCCTGATGGCCCACTGTGGGCCTCCTGGAACCTCCAATAGCCCTGGAAGGAAGGGCCATTACAATCCCATCCTACAGATGGAGAAACTGAGGTTCAAGAAGGTAAAGTCCTGGCCCAAGTTCTCACCGTGAAAGAGGAAGGAACCAGGATTTAATATGTGTAACCTGAGTCTGGTCCCTGAGCTGGGGCTCTCCCCTTTCACTCTGCACCCCCGTCACCTTCCTTAAAGGCCAACCTGCCTGTCCAGCATCCTGCCCCTTCCCTCATCCCAGCTGCCTCAGCTCCACTCTGCCCAGATGCCTCCTCTCCTCTCGCTTCTGCTCCAGCCCAGCACTTTGCTAGCCCAAGCTCTTCTCAATGCCTTTCTTTAACATTGGCCATCTTTCTCTCGCTTATATTAAAAAATTATTTATTTATGTTTTTGGCGGGGTATGGTGGCTCACCCCTGTAATACCAGGACTTTGGGAGGCCAAGGTGAGGGGATTGCTTGAGCCCAGGAGTTTGAGACCAGCCTGGGCAACATAGTGAAAACCCATCTCTACTGGGGAAAAAAAAAAAAAAAAAAAAAGGTTAGCTGGGTGTGGTGACACACACCTGTAGATCCCACTACTCAGGAGGCTGAGATGGGAGAATCAGTTGAGCCCAGGAGCATGAGGCTTCAGTGAGCTATGATGGTACCACTGGACTCCAGCCTGGGTGATAGAGTGAGACCCTGTCTCAAAAATATACATATATTTCTTTTTCACAGATTTATTTGTCCATTTATTTGAGAGGGGGTCTTTGTCTGTCACTAAGGCTGGAGTCCAGTGGTGTGATCACCACAGCCTTAATCTCCTGGGCTCAAGCAAACCCCCCGTCTCAGCCTCCTCAGTAGGGTCTACAGTTGTGCATCACCACACCCAGGTAATTTTTCTTTTTTTCTTTTCTTTTTTCTTTTTTCTTTTTTTTTTTTTTTGAGATGGAGTCTTCCTCTGTTGCCCAGGCTGGAGTGTAGTGGCATGACCTCGGCTCACTGCAACATCTGCCTCCCTGGTTCAAGTGATTCTTTTGCTTCAGCCTCCCAAGTAGCTGGGATTACAGGTGTGTGCCACCACACCCTGCTAATTTTTGTAATTTTTAGTACAGACAGGGTTTCACCATGTTGGCTAGCTTGGTCTTGAACTCCTGACCTCAAGTGATCCACCTGCCTTGGCCTCCCAAACTGCTGGGATTACAGGTGTGAGTCACCATACCTGGCTTTCTTTTTTTTTTTTTTTTTGGCAGAGATGAGTGTGCACTATGTTGCCCAGGCTGGTCTCAAACTCCTGGCCTCAAGCAATCCTGCTGCCTCTACCTCGCAAAGCGCTGGGACTGCAGACGTGAGCCATTGAGCCTGGCTTTTAACAGCTTTATTGATGTGTGACTTACACATCACACAAAATAGGCCAATTTTAAGTGTACAATTCAAGTTGGTTCCAGAGTCTATCAACAATGTGGAAAATTAATTCTACTATTATGTTAAATGAAACAAATGCGCAGGGGCCAGGCGTGGTGACTCACGCCTATAATCCCAGCACTTTGGGAGGCTGAGGCAGGTGGATCACGAGGCCAGCAGTTTGAGACCAGCCTGACCAACATGGTGAAACCCCGTCTCTACTAAAAATATAAAAATTAGCCAGGTGTGGTGAGACGTGCCTGTAATCCCAGCTACTTGGGAGGCTGAGGCGGGAGAATCGCTTGAACCTGGGAGGCGGAGGCTGCAGTGAGCTGAGATTGCGCTGCTGCACTCCAGCCTGGGTGACAGAGCGAGACTCTGTCTCAAAAAAAAAAAAAAAAAAATCCCCAAAAAACAAAAAACCAAATGCACAGGTACACAGTGTAAACAGACTACATGACATGCCTATAAACAAATGTGCATATGAAAGAATGACTGGCAGGAAATGCATCTGAATATTAACCAAAACATTTTGATAAAGATGTTGGAATCAGAAATAAAAATTTTTTTCTGGGCCAGCCATGGTGGCTCACGCCTGTAATCCCAGCACTTTGGGAGGCTGAGGCTGGTGGATCATTTGAGGCCAGGAGTTTGAGACCATCCTGGGCAATATGGCAAAACCTGTCTCTGCTAAAAATAGAAAAATTAGCCAGGCATGTTGGTGTGCGCTTGTAATCCCAACTACTCAGGTGGCTGAGGCACAACAATTGCTTGAACCCGGGAGGTGGAGGTTACAGTGAGCCAGGATAATGCCACTGCACTCCAGCCTGGGCAGCAGAGTGAGATTCTGTTTCAAAAAAACAAAACAAAACAAAAAATGTAATTATTTTTCTGAGTCTTTAATTTTCAATGTTATTCTATTTGGACACTCTGAGAAAGAATAACTAAGGTTTTATTTTAATTATTATTTTATTTTTATTTCCATGGTTTTTGGGGTACATGGTTATTGCTTACATGGATAAGTTGCTGCATCATAAACAACTACTAAACAATGGTGTGAGATAGCAACAATCCTATTTACACCCTAGTATTGATCTGTATTTCTAGATTGACTTGAGGACTAAGGACATTCCTAGAAAAGATTTTCAATGTTGGGAGTGACCTGGATTCAGACATACCCAGTCTTCAGTGGCAGTCTGGGGGCAACTCTGTGGAAGCCTTATAGCCAGGGGGTAGGAGGATCGAGGGTCTACCAAAGACAGAATTTACTCTGAGAGAAGGCAGAGTCAGTCCTAATAAGCTAATCCCTGCAATAGGATATGAGAGCTGGAGGACAAGGTGGTTCTGGTGACAGCTGGAGGCTGTTCATTGAAACTATCACCAATCAAGATCATTTGGCTACATGGGCATGCCCAGGTGGAGAGGGGCTGCATACGTGAAGAGCTAAGAGTTCTAACATCTCCGTGTCCAAGCAAACCTACCATAGCTTCCCTAAGGTGGTGGTTTCCTACCCACTTCTCAGTGGAGCTGGGGTCAGTTGTGTTGACAGCAGGGGCAACAGCATGTCAAGAGTGTAAGCAGTGACTGGAGAGGAGTGACAGGAGGGACAAAGAGGTGAATGAGGGTGGGCCCTGGGCTGTGGCATGAGGACTGGATTGGAATAGCTTCTGAATGCCTAGGCACCATTTGATGGGCTCCTGGAGCAGGGGAGGAAGTATGTATTCCTGATGCTTCTCAAGTGGGGTTCTGAGCCCACTTGAGGATGAATATTCAACTCATTCAACAAATATTAATTGGGAATACCAGTTATGGACCAGGCATGGTTTTAGCATCTGGTACACAGCTGCGAATAAGGCAGACATGGTCTCTGCCCACATGGAGCTTCCTATCTAGTGGGAGAGATACTCGACAATGTCCAACATTCAATAAAAAATTACTAGATATACAAAGCAAACCAATGCATATGTTTGGTGGTGGTATGTGCTGTGAAGAGGGAGGCAGGACAAAGGTATAGTCAATGCCACATTGGGGCTGTAATGAGTGAGTCTTGTGGCTATTTGGGAGAAGATGTTCCAGGTGGAGCTTGGATTGTTTGAAGACAGTGGGCTGTAGTAGAGTGAGAGGGAGCAGGAAGGAGGGAAGGAAGGAAAGTAGGTGGGAGCCAGATCATGAAAGGGCTGGTAGGCCATAATAAATGCATCAATTATCTGTTGCTGCATCATAAACAACCATAAAACTTAGTGCCTACATTGGATGCAATGTACACTGTTCAGGTAATGGTACACTAAAATCTCATAAGTCACCACTAAAGAACTTATCCACGTAAGCAATAACCCTGTACCCCAAAAACTATTGAAATAAAAACAAAATAACAATAATACAAATAAAACCTTATTTATTCTTTCTCACGAGCCTATAGGTGAGCAGCCTAGGCAGTTCTTTTGCTAGTCTCATGTGGGATGATTCAGGCAGCTGCTGTCAGGCTTGTCTGCGGAGGGAAGTTCCCGTGTGGTCTCACTTTCATGTCTGATAGTTGGTGCTGGCTGTAGTAAGGACTTTGGGTTTTATGTTGAGTGAGATGGGAGCCAGTGAGGGGTGGAATGTTAGGATGAGAAACTACATGGTTCATGTTAGCAAGATATTAATTGTGATCTCAGGCCAGGCTGGCCTATAGGCATTTAGATTATATTATTGTTATATTGAAAAACATCAGGCCAGGTGCAGTGGCTCATGCCTGTAATCCCAGCACTTTGAGAAGCCAAGATGTGGGGATCGCTTGAGCACAGGAGTTTAAGACCAGTCTGTGCAACAAGGCGGGTGGATCACTTGAGGCCACGAGTTTGAGACCATCTGGGCAATATGGCAAAACCTGTCTCTGCTAAAAATACAAAAATTAGCCGGGCATGGTGGTGTGTGCTTGTAATCCCAGCTACTCAGGTGGTTGAGGCACAAGAATTGCTTGAACCCAGGAGATGGAGGTTGCAGTGAGCTGTTTTTCATGTCTCTATGAAAAATACAAAAATTAGCTAGGTGTAATGGTACATGCCTGCAGTCCCAGCTATTTAGGAGGCTGAGGTGGGGGGGATGACTTGAGCCCTGGATTTTGAGGTTTCAGTGAGCTGAGATCACAGTGCACTCTAGCCTGAGTAACAGAGCAAGACTCTGTCTCAGAAAAAAAAAAAAAATCAACTTTCATTTCTGTCCACAAAGGACTGAGGTGGTCCAGAATTATACTCCCACTGCAAACAACAGATAATTGTACAAAACAGAAGGAACAACTATTTTCAGACATTCAACAACAGGTGGCACAGGGCTGTGATTCCTGAGAAAAGGGAAACTGACAAGGCAAGCCCTATCATCACCTAGCTTTCTGCTTGGAGGTAATTCCAAAACTGCAAAATAGGGAGGAGACACAAAGTCCAGTGATCATGCCAAGCTGGGAAGACAGATGGGGTTTGGGGAAACCGATACAGCTGAAATCTGTGGGACTGACAACCAGCATGGAAGGCACTACAGGAGAAAGACCTCCAGCAATCTGTTAAGTGTCCATTTGAGTCTTTGGTGGATGCCAATCTCCTCATGTATAGAGTAAAACCCCATGAGACCAGACAGGAGCAACTTTTTTTTTTTCCCCAAGATGGAGTCTTGCTCTGTTGGCCAGGCTGGAGTGCAGTGGCATGATCTCGGCTCACTGCAACCTCCACCTCCCAGGTTCAAGCAATACTTCTGCATCAGCCTCTGGAGAAGCTGGGATTATAGGCGCACACCACCACGCCTGGCTAATTTTTGTAATTTTAGTGGAGACGGGATTACATCATGTTGGCCAGCCTGGTCTTGAACTCCTGACCTCGTGATCTGCCCGCCTTGGCCTCCCAAAGTGCTGGGGGATTACAGGTGTGAGCCATCGTGCCCAGCCAAGAGCAACTTTTGAGGGAAAAGAAATTACTGAGAATCTCATACAGGACTGAGAATTGTTTTGAGTTTCCCCCAGCCAGAGTAGACAGACTTCACTGAATATAAGAATCACTGGCCGGGCGCGGTGGCTCACGCCTGTAATCCCAGCACTTTGGGAGGCCGAGGCGGGCGGATCACGAGGTCAGGAGATCGAGACCATCCTGGCTAACACGGTGAAACCCCGTCTCTACTAAAAATACAAAAAATTAGCCAGGCGTGGTGGTGGGCGCCTGTAGTCCCAGCTACGCGGGAGGCTGAGGCAGGAGAATGGCGTGAACCCCTGGGGGGCGGAGCCTGCAGTGAGCCGAGATCGCGCCACTGCACTCCAGCCTGGGTGAAAGAGCGAGACTCCTTCTCAAAAAAAAAAAGAAAAAAAAAAGAATCATTAAGCAGAAAACCTAGAAAGGGCCAGGCGTGGTGGCTCACGCCTGTAATCCCAGCACTTTGGGAGGCCTAGGCAGGTGGATCATGTGAGGTCAGGAAAATTATTAAAAAACCTTTCTGCTAGTAAAATTGAAAACCTAGATGAAATGGTTAAATCCCTCAAAAGATACAAATTACCAAAGTTGATCCAAGAGTAAATAGACAAATAGCCTTACATAAATCAAAGAAACTGAATTTTTTATTCTATTTTATTTTATTTGAGACAGAGTCTGCACTGGCAGAATCTCAACTCACTGCACCCTCAGCCTCCCAAGTAGCTGAGACTGCAGGCGTGCACCACCACACTTGACTAATTTTTGTATTTTTAGTAGAGATGGGGTTTCGCCATGTTGGCCAGGCTGGTCTTGAGCACCTGGACTCAAGTGATCTGCCCACCTTGGCCTCCCAAAGTGCTGGAATTACAGGCGTGAGCCACTGCACCTGGCCAAATTTATTTTTTAAAAGCTTCAGGCTGGGCACAGTGGCTCATGCCTGTAGTCCCAGCACTTTGGGAGGCCAAGATGGGTGGATCACCTGAGGCCGGGAGTTTGAGACAAGCCTGGCCAACATGGTGAAACCCTGTCTCTACTAAAAGTACAAAAAATTAGCTGGACATGGTGGCAGGTGCCTGTAATCCCAGCTACTTGGAGGTTGAGGCAGGAGAATCATTTGAACCCGGGAGGCAGAGGTTGCAGTGAGCCAAGATCATGTCATTGCACTCCAGACTGGGAGACAAGAGCAAGACTCCGTCTCAAGAAAAAAATAAATAAATAAAAATACACATACAAAATTCCAGGCTCAGATGGCTTCACTGGTGAATTCTTTTTCCTTTTTCTGTTTCCTTGCAGAGATGGGGGTCTTGCTACGTTGCCCAGGATTGTCTTGAACTCCTGGGCTCAAGCAATCCTCCCACCTCAGCCTCCCAAAGTGCTGGGATTACAGACATGAATTACCATGCCTGGCCTTCCACTGGTGAATTCTATGAAATATTTATGAAAGAATATTACCAATCCTACAAAAAAGCTGTTTTAGAAAACAGAGGAGGTGGAGAGACACTTCTGAATGTATTTTTGGGGGGGCCACTCTCTCCCTGACACAAAAACCAAAGAACCACAAGAGAACTACAGATCCACATCCCACATGAATATAGACACAAAAAATCTCGGACAAAATTTTAGCAAACTAAATCCAGCAATACCAAATGGTATTTTTCCTGTGAATGTAAAATTGGTTTAACATTCAAAAATCAATTAATGTAATGCATTGTATTAACAGAATACAGGAGAAAACATCTCAAAGGATGTTGAGAAACATTTGACAAAATTCAACTCCCAATTTTGAGATATATATATATATATACACATATGCAAAAAAATTAATCACAGTAATGAGGTCACACAAGATCTGGTTGTTTGTTTTTAATTTTTTTGAGACAGAATCTTGCTCTTTTGCCCAGGCTTGAGTGCAGTGGTGCAATCTTAACTCACTGCAACCTCTGCCTCCCGGGTTCAAGCGATTCTCATGCCTCAGCCTCTGGAGTAGCTGGAATTACAGTTGTGCGCCACCATACCCGGCTAATTTTTGTATTTTTAGTAGAGACGGGGCTTCGCCATGTTGCCAGGCTGGTCTCTAACTCTTGACCTCAAGCACCTTGGCCTCCCAAAGTGCTGGGATTACAGGCGTGAGCCACCACGCCCGGCCTAATCAATTGATTTTTGACAAAGATGCTAAGGTAATATAATAGGAAAAAGACTTTGTAAGAAATGGTGCTGGGATAGCAAAACATCAGTATTTTCAAAAAAACAAACTTTGATCCTGAATCACAACCTACACAGTAATGAACTCAAAATGGAGCAAAGACCTACTTGTAAACGTTAATAAAATTTTTTCAAAGAAATAAAAGCTGGGCCTGGTGGGGTGGCTCATGCCTATAATCCCGGCACTTTGAGAGGCTGAGGCGGGTGGGTCGTTTAAGGTCAGGAGTTTAATACCAGCCTGGCCAAATGGTGAAACTCCATCACTACTAAAAAATACAAAAATTAGCCAGCATGGTGGTGGGCGCCTGTAATCCCAGCTACTCGGGAGGCTGGGGCAGGAGAATCGCTTGAACCCGAGAGGCAGAGGTTGGGGTGAGCAAAGATCACGCCACTGCACTCCAGCCTGGGTAACAGAGTGAGCTTCTGTCTCAAAAAAAAAGAACCGGAAAGAATCACTGCACTAGAAGAAATACTTTTAAAAGTTCTTCAACAGAAGGAAAATGATATATATATAAACTTTGATCTATTCAATGGAATGAAGGGCATCAGAAAAAGAAATATATGGATAAATATAAGATAAACTCTTTTCTTATTTTTAATCTTTATTTATTTTTATTATGATTTTTTGAGGCATAGTCTCATTCTGTTGCCCAGGCTGGAGTGCAGTGGTGCAATCTCAGCTGTTTATTTTTATTTTTTGAGACAGAGTCTTGAGATGTTGCCCAGGCCAGGGTACAGTGCTGTGATCACACCTCACTGCAGTCTCTACCTCCCAGGCTCATGCGACCCTCCCACCTCAGTCTCCTGAGTAGCTGGAACCACAGGCATGTGCTACCACACTTGGCTAATTTTAAAATTTTTTGTAAAGATGGGGGTCTCCCTATGTTGCCCAGGCTGGTCTTGAATCCCTGGGCTTAAGCAATCCTCCTACCTTGGCCTCCCAAAGTGCTAGGATTATAGGCATGGCCCACCATTATTTTTCATCTTTTAAAATCTTTTATTTTTTATTTTTATTTTTAATCTTTTAAAAGTGATATTTGACTGTCTAAAGCAAAAATAATAGCAATGTATTGTGGGATTTTGTAGCATATCTATGACAACAAAAGCATAAAGTGAAATATTCTAGGCTCGTACTGTTACAAAGTTCTTATGTTACACTCGAGGTGGCATACTATTAATTGAAGGTAGACTGTGGTAAGTTAAAGATATATAAAATAACTCTCAGGCTACTAAAAAAGCAATAATAATTAAGTATAGCTAATAACCAATTATTAAAAACATTCCATTAAATTCAACAAAAGGGCTGGGGATGGTGGCTCATGCCTGTAATCCCAGCACTTTGGGAGGCTGAGGCAGGTGAATCACTTGAGCCCAAGAGTTTGAGACCAGCCTGGGCAACATAGTGAGACTCCATCTCTATTTATTTAAAATATAAAAGATAAATTCAACAAAAGGCAGAAAAATAATTTAGAATATGGAAAGAATTAAATATATAAATGGGGAAAGGTTAAGTTAAGGAGTATCAGTGTAACAAAACATTATGTACTTGCTAAAAATGTTTAAGGAGTTTTTAAAATTTATTTATTTATTTACTTATTTTATGGAGATGGGATCTCGCTATGTTGGTCAGGCTGGTCTTAAACTCCTGCACTCAAGCGATCCCCCCATCTCGGCCTCCCAAAGTGCTGGGATTATAGGCATGAACCACTGCGCCCAGGCTTAAGGATTGAGTTTTTAATGTTATAGGAAAGCATTTATGATATGTTAAAATTTTAAAAATAGGGTGCAAAGTATATACATTAAAGCATAAATATATAAAGTTTATACTTTAAAGTATAAGGTATACATTTATAACTATAAAATATAAAGCATTTATACTTTAGCCTAAATAACTGCAAAAATATTGTAAGCATAGGAAAAAATATATGTGCATTATAGGATGTTTAGCTAAAAAACAAAAAAAGAAAAGAAAAAGACAAAATATGACTGATAATATACCAAATGTGGCTGGGCGTGGTGGCTCATGCCTATAATCCCAGCACTTTGGGAGGCCGAGGCCAGGCTGGTCTCAAACTGGCTGATCTCCAACTCGTGACCTCATGATCCACCCGCCTCGGCCTCCCAAACTGCTGGGATTACAGGCGAGAGCCA
This sequence comes from Symphalangus syndactylus, assembly GCF_028878055.3. Classification (NCBI taxonomy): domain Eukaryota; kingdom Metazoa; phylum Chordata; class Mammalia; order Primates; family Hylobatidae; genus Symphalangus; species Symphalangus syndactylus. The sequence goes on from NC_072425.2 coordinate 14,285,691, forward strand.
CCATGCCTGGCTAGTTATTTCTTTTCTTAAAGATGCAGCTTATCACTATGGTTAAAGACATAATGGCCGGGTGCGGTGGCTCACGCCTGTAATCCCAACACTCTGGGAGGCGGGAGGCCGGTGAATCACCTGACGTCAGGAGTTCAAGACCAGCCTGACTAACATGGTGAAACCCCGTCTCTACTAAAAATACAAAAATTAGCCAGGCCAGGTGGCGGGTGTCTGTAATCCCAGTTACTCAGAAGGCTGAGGCAGGAGAATTGGTTAAACCTGGGAGGCGTTAGTTGCAGTTAGCCAAGATTGCGCCACCGCATTCCAGCCTGGGTGACAGAGCGAGACTCCATCTTAACAACAACAAAAAGACAAACGCACAAGATTTGGGGACAGCCAGGCCAGGGTTTGGTTCTTGGTTCTGTCACTTGCTAGCTGAGTGGCTTTTGGCAAGTCAATTTATCTGCAGCTTCATTGCTACCTCTACGTAATGGAGATGAAAGTGTCCACCTCCAAGTGTGGTTTTGAAGATTCAATGAGATAATGTGAATAAAGTGTGTAGCGAAGTGTTTGGCACAAAGCTAATATTGAGTCATTTATTATTACCACGGACATTAATAATCAGAGGAAAATAAGTTTTAAAGGTAAAACTTCTTTTGCGAGAAACCCTCATGGACACAGGCAGCGGAGTGGCGAGGCGATCCCTGAGGTCAGGTTCTGAGTTCAGAACCAGGACAAAGCACAGAGCAAGCGGCACTCAGGTCTTCCCCGTGAAGATGCTTTTGGTTGCAAGGAGCAGAAACTCTCTCACTGAGCTGGAGTCCTGAATTCGTTATGATATCAGGTGTCAGGGAAACCAGGCCAAGAGATGCCACCAGCTTTCATGAAGCACCAGTATAGAAATACGGACGCTAATACCATGACCCTCTCTTCCCATCCCTTCCCTCTCCTTTCCTTCTACACCTGCCCTGCGCCCCAGGTGCACAGCATCCCAGCGGTGAGTGCCTGTGTTACAAGCCCTTACTTCCGGCCACGTGCCCAGGCCCAATTCCTGGGGGTTCTGATTGGCCAGCTCGAGTCAGATGTCCATCCACGGTCCAATCAGATATGACAAGGGGGGCCGGATCCACACTACAAACATGGCTGCTTTGGGGCCTGGTTTGTGGACCATGAGAAGTGCTGCCAAGTTCCGGGCTTGCTCTTTTCTCCTCTCTGCTCAGGCCTCTCCCTCCTCCTTCATGATTCAGGCTGCTTTAGGCCACGCAGCTGTGGTAAGTGTCCTAGGGTCACTCATGGTCGCTCTCTATAGAAGCTCCCTGTGGGCTGTGAGTAAAGGTGATCTCCAGAGAAAGGGCTGTGCGTTGATGCCCCCAAAGGGCATCCCCTAAATTTTATTTGGTTTCCTGATATTTGCCACAGGACCACAGTTGGTAACAGATTCCTAGGCTGCTGGCTAGGATCTGACCCAGGCGGCACTTTTGGATTCCTAGTTTTTGCTGGAGTGGGGTCGACTGCCAGATTAACAGGCTGTCTGGCAAATAGCGGCCTTCGGCGGCACTTAGGTCCGAAAACACAAAGGTTGGCCTAAGAAAACCATAATTAACTACACACACACACACACACACACACTAGAAATAAACAAAAGACTAGTTTTGTTTCTTTATTTAATTGTCATTTTATAGCTCCCCACCGCAGCCGCCCCCCACCCTTCCCTTCCATGACGTTTGTAGGCTTCAGGGGGACCAGGGAACAAAGCTGGGGCCTGGCAGCCCCACTACGCTGCCAGCCGGGGAGAACAAGTCACAATTACAAATTATCACAACAATTAGCGCCTGTACTTGGGGGATCTGCAAATTGAGGAGGCCCCAGCTCCTCATTGTACAGGGGTCTATTTGGCAGTGACCTTGCTCTGGAGACGATGATATTCCTTCAGCCTGTAAACCAGATTCAAAACAAAGAAAAATGTAAATTAACAATAACAACACACACTGGGTTCAATTAATTCAGGCAGAATTGGGGTGGCTGGGGCAGCTGTTTGTTAAGATGTGTGTGAAGTTGCCTTTTTTTCTGTTCCCTCTCCCGCCCCGGCCCCTCCTGCCCTCCAATCAGGATAATGTAATTAATTTATCTTGGGGGAAAACATTGTTTGTCATTGTTGAAGACAAAGCGTTTAACTGGCAATAGGAGAAATGAAGAGGCCATTATGTAAGCCTTGTTTGTTCTGGGCCATTTAAAAGGGTTTATAGAGTCATAAAATACAAACAGAGGGCGCAGGAGGCAGGGGAGGTGGAGGTGACGGAGGGGAAGGGAGAGGACCCTGGGCAGATGGGCGGGATTCAACATCTCTCGGGGCATGAGATGCCTCCAGGGACAAGAGACTAGCTCTGGGAGAAAATCGTGGCTCTGTGCCCCCGGCATGTTGTTAGCAAGAGGAGACAGACTTGCATTTTCTTCTAGACTCCAATCCCCATGAGAAGGGAGCTGGTGATGGAGAACCCACAGCAGGACAGGCCCTCCGGACTCAGCTCCACCACCTCCTAGCTGTGTGACCCTTGGAAAGTTACTTAACCACTCAGCCTGTTTGCGGGTAGTTGCAAATTTTGTGTAAGAATTCAATGAGACATCCTAGGAGAGTGCCCCAGGGCAGCTTAGTCTATGTTAGCTGCTGGTGACAAACGACCCTGTTTGCCCTTGAGCACACCAGCCCTGGGCTGAGAGTGCTTGCTGCTGGCACTGCCCCTGGCTCTTCTGCGTGCCAGGGTCTAAGCCTGAGCCGCATGCTTGATTTCCACAGGCTCATATTGAACCTTCACTGCATCTGTGAGGCAGGTACAGCTGACACCCTTACTGGTGACTCACAGAGGATCAAAGGTCTGAGTGATTTCAGATGACGTGCACCACCCTCCTGGGCCATGGAGATCCACGTGGCTAGGATGGTTTCCAGCTAGACCTACGGCTCAGGTATGGTGACAGAAAACAAAGGCTTCTCTCCACCTTTACGCTATTTCCTTGTTTAACCTGCCCTGCAAAGGAGCTCATGGTGGAGTCCCTGTGGCTTAGCGGGAGGGGAGGGCAAGTATCAGAGGCACCGGGTGGGACACAGGAACCTAGGACCCCAGTGCCTAGGACCCTCTGTTGCTGTCGGCTATCAAAGCATGCCTCTGAGGATGCTATGGGCAGATGGACAGGAAAGTGGGGTTTGTCTAGGGCAGGGCAGGGCAGCAGTCAAGGTCCCATCAAAGCCTACCCTTTACACCTGGGGGCTCTCAAAGCCTACCCTTTACACCTGGGGGCTCTCAAAGCCTACCCTTTACACCTGGGGGCTCTGAAGGCCCGTCAGGGCCCTGAGCTTCTCACCTGAGGGAATTGATGTTGATGAACCCGGTGGCATCAGTTGGTTCATAATCACCCTGCACATTCATGCTGCAAGGAGAGTAGAAGCTTGTCAGCTCAGCCTGGCCCTGGCCTCTGCTTGAAGGGAGGACTGCTGGGGCCAGAAGCAGCCTCACCTCCCAGATGCCAGGGCATTTCCCCTGTGTGGGTTCAAACCCTCCCTGCACGTCGGCTTTCCATTTAATTTCTGTACAACTCAGGGAACCCTGTTCTGGGCCAGGCACCAACCCAAAGGTCGGAGAGCTCTAGTGGAGCACACAGCAGCCTCTTCCCTGCTACACAATGTGGCAGGAGGCTAGGAGCAGCCACCCCAGAACTAGCCCTATGAAATCCTACCAACCAGAGCACTCTGTCTGTAAATGGATAACTTGTCCAAGCCACCTGTGCCCTTGGGACTGTGTGGATGGCATCCAGTGACCTGAAGGCTCGGGAGGCCTTGGGGTGTGAATTGCAACAGCACAAAGGCATTTCGCAAGCTACAGGGAGGCCTCCAGCATTCACAGCAAGATTGGCCCACTAAGTCACCTTTCCCCTCATGTGTTCAACCAGTTAGACCTTACCTAATCCATCCTGAAACCTGGGCACCCACCGCCACTGTGTCATGGAAAATGCTGGGTTGACTGCTGCTGTATACTCAGCAGAGCAGATTTTACCTCCCTACAGTTTCCACCTCCCAGACTCACCAGCCTTCTGCTTTGGGGCTCTCCACCCTTAGCTGCTCCTCCAAACCTTCCTAACCATGGCAGTCACTCCAGCCGGCCGACTGGGGTTTGCGTCCTGGCTCCGCCACTTGCCGCCAGAGAGCCCAGGCGAGTATTCCTGCACTCAGAGCCTCGGCCTTGCACTTGTGAAATGCGTGATGGTGGTTAGATGGTGGTTAGCTCTCAGTGCCACATTTGGCCCCACATGAAATAATGTAGCTGGTGCCTGGCACATGGTGAGCACCCATTAGTACTAACACTATTCGTTCACTCATTCATTTGTTCAGGCATTTATTAAGCCCTTGCTGCCTGCCAGGTGCTGGGCCAGATGCCAAGGAAGGAAGAGCAACAGTGGTGTCCACAGGGAGGGGCCAGACGTAAGCAAACAATCACCCATTGCCTTCATTAATTATGGTTGTGCTAAGCACTTAGGACACGTGGACTCAGATGCCTCCTACTCTACAAGGCCAGCCTCTGAGAGGATGGGGTCCCTTGTCATGTCGTGCTCTGAATCAGTCCCTTGTCTGCAGAATTCCAGCCTTGGGACAAAGCTGACTCAAGGTTCTTAAGGTAGGGGTTGGGGGGGCGGTGTCGGTGTTGGGAGGCAGGAGGATCTGCTGCTTTGAGACCCTGAGGCTGGACCTCTGACTGGTTCTTTGTAGACTGTGGACTTTTTACAAGAACAAATGAGGTTTCTGCATCTGCCTGGCCCCAGTGACTTGTTCAGGACCCAGGTCCTGACCTTCACCAGGCCTTGAAGCCAGTGGGTGCGTGGAACTCTCTGCAAAGTCACTCCCATGCTCCTGCACCTCCTTGATCTCCCTTCCTCCCTCCTCTCCGCCTCCACGGCCCCTCCAGGGCTCAGGCACTGAAGCCACTAGGAGCTTGCATTCCCTGGAAGAGGAGGACATGCCAGACTTTTGCTGGCCACCCCTTTCTGTGCAGAGTCAGTGCTTAGGAAGAGCTAGACCAAATTAGACCGCCAAGCTCCTCAGATCCCTTTAACAGACCTTGTTTTAGAAACTGAGCCTCAGCCCCACTGGCCCGTGTACTCAGCCCAGGGAGAACGTAGGACACAGAATCCCCCCACCTCCGTGTCCATCTATCCCTTCACCTCCATCTCTCACAAGTCACAACAAACTCTCTCCATCCCGTTCCCCAAGGTGGGAACTTCCCAACTGCCCTGGCAGCCCCTGCAAAGAGGGCCCACATCCAGGGACAAACTTGTCCCACGAGGCTGCTGGGAGTTCCAAGAGGGGTTTCTCAGGAACTAAAAAACCTCTTTTTAAAATTGTGGTTTGAAGTGAGGGGGGAGGTGGAAAAAGAGTTTACAATGATTTTTTTTTTTTTTTACCTCCCCTGACGGTCTGCAGAAAACCTCTGTGCTTTTATTTTTGCTCATTCGAGTGGCTCTGACCTGCTCTATAATTACGTTACTTTCTACCTACTGTGCCGCGGCATTTCCAGCTCTGCTACCTCTCACGGCTTCCTCGCTGGCCCCTGTGACGCTGTCACTCAAGGGCTTTCAAGTCAGCGATGTAGAAATCAAAAAGAAAAGGGAAATGGTCGGAAACACAGTGAGAATAAATGCTCCTGCTTTTCTCTCTTTTTTTTCCCCTTTCCCTTTTTACTTTATTCATTTAATCTCCCTGAGTGAGACTGTAAGGCTTAATGAAGGGTTGTAAAGATTATTAGAGGCTGTTGATTTGGAGGGGGAGGGAAGAAAGAGCCAGAGAGAGAAAGAGAGAAGATAATTTGACATTTACCCCGACTGATCTAAACGGACTCAGTTGTATTTATGGCTTATAAAGTGTTTAGAAAGATTGAAGGGGGGAGAAACTCAACATGGCAAGGAGAAGGGAAAGAAAAAAGTAATATTGACTGCCAAACAAGACTCGTACTTTAATTCCCAACCAGCCTCCAGGAGGGAGGGGCTGGTCTTAGCCTGAGCTAAGCTGGGCCTTGGGGGACCCACGTCTAGTGGGGGCTGTCTGTCCCACAGGGGCCTGCCCCATCTCTAGTTTGGCCAGGTGACCTCTGGAGGTGACACCTCGTCCCTTGGTGCAGGTCACTCTCATCCACGGGGCGGACACAGGAGTGGCCAATCGTTACCTGCCACCTTTGCCCTGGCTCACCAGGGCCCTCCTGCCCCTCCAGGGGCTCCTCCTTGGCCACCTTCTGCCTGGTCCATCAATGAGAAATCTCCTCATGGTTCCACTTGTGTTTCCTTTTCTTTTTTTTTTTTTTTTTTTTTTTTTTTTTTTTTTTAAAGAGACAGTGCCTAGCTTTGTTACTAAGGTTAGAGTGCAGCAGTGCGATCCTGGCTCACTACAGCCTCCAACTCCTGGCCTCAAGTGATCCTCCTGCCTCAGCCTCCTGAGTAGCTGGGACTACAGGTGCACGCCACCACGCCTGGCTAATATTTTATGTATTTATTTTTTGAGACAGGGTTTTGCTCTGTTGCCCAGGCTGGAGTGCAGTGGCATGATCATGGCTCAATGCACCCTTGATCTCCCAGGCTCAAGAGACGCTCCCACCTCAGCCTCCCAAGTAGTTGGGACCACAAGCACATGCCACCATGCTTAGCTAATTTTTTTATTTTTAGTAGAGATGAGGTCTCACTATGTTGCCCAGGCTGGTCTTGAACTGGGCTCAAGCAATCCTCCCACCTCGGCTTCCTGAGTAGCTGAAATTACAGGCATGCACCACCCCTCCTAGCCAATCCCAGTTATTATACCCAGCCAGACTATCCTGCATTCCTCACAGCCTGCTGCCACCTTGTCTAATTCTACATTCTGGTGATGGTTTGATCCATGCCTTTCTCCCAGCTAGCCTGTGAGTTCCATGGGAGCATAGTGGTGTCTGTATCCTCTGTGACCACTGCTGTGTGCTCTGCATGGTGCCTGATGTGCTCAGGCACAGATGTCTTGAGGATCCAGTCAAAAGATAGGCTCTGCGCCCAAGTGGGAGTCAGAATGAGGTGTGGGGCACCTACCTCACCAGCTCCTCGTTGTAGAGAGACAGTGGGGACTCCCGGCCGAGGATGTACACCTGACCCTTGAGGACGGACACCTGCACTTTCCCTTCCACTCGCTCCTGGGACTTGGCAATGCAGTGGCGGACAAATTCACACTCAGGGCTGTGCCAGAAACCTACAGGGAGGAAAACGGGATACCACTAGGGAGGCCTCCTGCACCGCGAGGACACAGGGAGACCTGGGGCACAGGAAGGGTGCCCTGTGGTTTACCCTGCCATGCAGACCATAACTGCCTCCCGTGAGTATGGCACAATGTGTGCTTGCCAGTGGCTGAGTTGAGGGCCATGCTTTCATAGCCCTGCCCTCTAACCTTGCAAAGGGCCTGTGGGTAAGGAGGTGACCACGTAGGTCATTTCCCTAAGGGTCAGGAGGAGGGAAGTGACCCACTGCTTCATGCCATAGGCATTCAGGAAGTGTCACAGGCCAGCAACTGGGGACACAGTGGTAAAGGGACCCCATCCCTGGCCCAACAGAGGCTCTAATCTTCCGGGGGAGGCAGAAGACCTCAGATAGGACTCAGAGGCACGTGCTGCCTGAGGCTTGGTGATATGGGTGTCCAGTGCAGGCAGCTGGGCAGTGGTTCAGACCATGGCCATGCATAGCCTTCCCCTCTCTGTGCCTCTGTTTCCCCATCTGTTAAGTGGGGATGTCACAGTAATATTTCATGTGGAGCCCCTAGCACTGAGCAGCACTGGCCTTAGGGGCTGCTGTGAACTGGAGTCTTGGCTGGAACCCACCCCTTGGGGTGGGCAGGCCCCTTGGAATCAGTGAGCTGTTTTCTGCACCTGCTGCTGTTTTCCTGGGCAGATAGGCTATTTCTGCATAGATAAGCAGCACTGCACTCAGGCTTCGATCTGGGCTAGCTCCCTGAATCCTCATAGGCAGCACTCTGAGAGAAACTCTCTTAGCCTCTCCCCTTTCTGGGTGACGAAGGGAGGCTCAGAGAAGTTAAGAAACTTCTCCAGGATCACACAGGCTGGAAGTGGGGAGCCTCCATTTGACTTGTGTTCGCCCAAGTTGTAACAACTCTGCTTCCTATGATAAACTTGGAGCTTTCTCTATGGCCGGAACATCCCTTGGTGTGTAGGTGGGGGCAGGAGGTGCCTGAGAAACATGTTCCCTCCCCTCTCCCCCAGAGCCCTAAAGGCCAGGGAGGGGTAGCGCTCAGACCCCAGTCTGCCCCGGGCCTCTCTCTAGCCTCTGCTGATGGAGGCTGGGACCAAGGGGCAGGCAGGCAGGCCATGGTGGGGGGAGGGGACAGGGCAAGGCTAGAGTTTCCTGAAATGGAGCCTGGAAGGTGAGCCCACCTGGGCAGCTGCGGGGCCAGATGGCGCATGATCTCCTGCCCTGATAAAGGGCTGGGTCAGCCCAGGGGCTGCGGCTATTGTGGGAGGCCCAGGCCCCTGAGGGCACCTGCTGAGGCCCTCCGTGGGAAAGGGGACAGGCCTCTGGGATGGAGTCCTGGGGCTTGCAGAGGCAGGGGAGGGCCAAGCACAGAGAGTAGAGGTTGAGTCCTTGCTCTCCAGTGTCCCACCCTTTGAGTCCACATCCCAGCCACACCTGGACAAGTGATGTAACTTCCCTGTGCCTCGGTTTCCTCATTTGCACAGTGAGAAAACATTACTAACCAGAGGTTGTGTGGATGCAGTGAGGGAATGCACAGAGCGCAAAGCGTTTTGCGTTTGCAGTTTGAACACCATGCTCTGTGCCAGACCTCACTGTACACAGGGAGAGAGGCCCAGAGAGGGAAAGAGCCTGTCCAAGGCCACACAGCAAGATTGTAGAAGAGCCCAGGTCTGATGAAGCACTCCTGACTCTGGCCCAGGGCTTTTTCCAACACACCCTGAGACCCTTGTGGAGGGGGCCACTGATGTTCTTCCAGCCCCCCATGCCCTGGTGTCCTGGGCTTGGCCATCTTTCTGATGGAGCTGGGATAATTAGCCCGTTAAGTTTCCAGGCCAGAAGACAGGTAGGAGATGGAGCCAGAGATAGGACAGAGATCTCTGTGGGAGCAACTGGCCTGGGCTTTATCTCAGAATTTTCTGTCTCTGCCCCATGGGGGTCTTCTGCTCAGATTTCTTTTCCCAGCAGACCCAGCCTTGGTCGGGGGACAGCGAGCCGGCACAAGCTGCATCGGGGGAGACCCTGCACCCCCTAGACCTGCAGATCACTGTGGGTGGGGCTTAGGGCTGAACTGGAGAGGGACCCCTCCCCCGTGCTGCTAGGCCCAGCCAAACACACGCGATCCTTTCTAACTGGAGCAATTCTGTGTGAGTTGCACATTATACCCATTTTATTGCTGGATAAATGGAGGCGAGGGGAGAAGAGGTGAGCTATACCCCCTAGATGAGATGCTCCACTGGGCCCTGCCAGGGTCCTGAAGCTGGGGTCCTACCAGGCTAACCCTGGTTGCCACTCCTGGAGACAGTCTGCCTGAAGCTCACACAGCCAGACCAGGACATTTGGGAATGGTGGGAGAGGAGAGGGAGCCAGCCAGCCAGCCACATACAGACACACAGATGCAGGGTGGCAGTGGTCACAGAACCTAGAGCCTCTAGGAGTGAGGCTGGGGCAGGAGGGCTTCCCCGTGCCTCAGTCTCCCTACCTGTGCCGAGACCACAGGGGCTCTGAGGAAGCCAAGCATTACAGCAGAATGGTGGGCTTTCCACCCAGGAGCTAGATGGGACTGGGAAGAGACCCTGGTGTGCCCTCAGCCTGGTGCCCTTTATTTGACAGGAGGGGAAACTGAGGCTCAAGGAAGCGACAGCCCTGCTCAAGACCATTAACCCAGCCAGAGGCAAGACTCCCAAGTGCCCCGCCTCCACACTGGGAAACCACGCCAGGCACTCCCAGTTATTTCACACACTGGAATAAGCACTCTCTGCCAGACATTGTTCCAGATGCTTCACAAGTACTCATGCTTTTAGTCCTCACCCACCAGACAGGTAGAACTGTTATTCCCACTCTTCAGATGGGAAAACTGAGGCCTAGGGAAGGTAAGTAACATGATCAAGCAAAGCCCTGGTCTATACCATGTCTGTATCCCTCATGGGGAAAATCGCATCAAACAGGCCCTCCGAGCTGTGGGGGTCAGCCTGCTGCCCGAGGCCGATCTTGATGTTTGCGGGGCCCTGGATGTCAGCGGACCAGGGCAAAGTTAATATTAGTGATAATTACCCAGAAGAAGCCCCTACTGTCCCTCGCCTCCACTCTGAGGTTTTGTTTCCTTTTAAGTCTCCTAATCATTATACCTCAGTTTGGGACGTAGAGGGCTTGTCGTTAGCTGACAGAGCAGGGACTCAACGCAGCCAGTCTGGTGTAGAGGCATCGTGACCGCAGCCAGGAGCCAAACTGTGCCCTACACCCAGGGTTCCCCTGTCTGTGCCGACGCGCCCCTTGATCACGAGCATCCTGGAATCTGCTGGAGTAACTGGGAACTTGGCCGCTACAGCTGGCCTGTCCCCGGCTCAAAGCTGCCCATCACCAGCCAGGAGAGCCTGGGCGAGTGTCTTCACCTGGGGGCCTCACCTCTGTGCAGCTAATATTAGATAATACCCCATCAGGTGCCCAGCTCAGAGCCTGGCAGGATAAGTGGCAGCCATGGCCGCAGCCACGGTGGGATCAGCCTCCGTGGAGGCCCCGGAGCAGCCCGGCCAGGTGCTCTCTCCTCCGCCACATCTTAATGACTCTCTCAGTTTGTAACTAAAATCCTCCTTTCGAGGTTGCAGTCCTGCCCCAGCCCGCAGGAGACAATGGCATTTAAGCACCTGTCTGTACCTGGGAAAGGGGGCAGCAACTCGGCTTCAAAGCCGCCAGGAACAATGGCAGGGAGCAATAACGCCAGCCAATAACCATCGAGCCCTCTTGAAATCCTGAGATGAGTTACAGTGATTAGGAGGCTTAAAAGGAAACAAAATCTGGGAGTGGAGGGGAAGAGGCGAGGGGAGGAGAGCTTAGCCCAGGTAGCTATTAGATTAACTAATACTAACTTTGCATGGGTCCCCTGATGTCCAGGCCCCGGCAGATGTGAGGGTCAGTCTCAGGCAGCAGCCTGTCCTCCCACAGCTCAGGGCAGCTGTTTGTAATGCCCCAAATCAGGGCTATGTGTATGTTATGGAGGGGGGCGGGAAGGGCCAGAGAGTCAGTATTTTAGGCTCTTTGGGTCCTACAGTCTCTCTCAAAATGGCTCAACCTACCCTTGCCGCTCCAGGGGAGCCACAGACAATACAGAAACAGCCACCTCACCCGGCGTGAGCCGCCGTGCCCGGCAACGCTTGAATTTTACATAATTTGTCATGAAATAGCATTTAAAAAATTTTTTTTTTCCTCCCAACCATTTAAAAATGTAAAAACTGGCCAGACGCAGCGGCTCATGCCTGTAATCCTAGCACTTTGGGAGGACAAGGCGGGCAGATCACCTGAGATCAGGAGTTTGAGACCAGCCTGGCCAACATGGTGAAACCCCATCTTTACTAAAAATAACAAAAACTAGCCAGGCATGGTGGCGCCTGCCTGTAATCCCAGTCACTCTGCAGGCTCAGGCAGGAGAATCGCTTGAACCAGGGAGGCGGAGGTTGTAGTGAGCCAAGATTGCACCATTGCACTCCAGCCTGGGCAACAAGCGCGAAAGTCCGTCCCAAATAAATAAATAAAATAAAAATGTAAAAACTATTCTTAGCTCACGGGCTGAACACAAACAGGTGACAGGCTGGATTTGACCCAGGGACTGTAGTTTGGGGACCTCTGTTACACCACATGAGGGTTGGATTTTGGAGTCAGGAGGCCTGGATTCCAAGGCATGGAAACCCAGGCTCCTCACCTGCAAAACGGGGACACGCCCCCGTCAGGTGCTCATGTCACCCACTGGTCCTTCCACACATGGGCTGGATGTGTGACAGGGCTCAGGCCCTGTGGCCACCCCGGTGGTTTCATGGTCAAGATCTGGCTCCTGCAGTACTGGGGTCTGGGGCTGAGTTTCTGGTCCGGGGAGCCTCTCCCTCAAGTTCATGGAGTAGGTCCAGGTTCTGCCTGGAGACAGCCTGACTTGGGGGTCAGACCCAGCTAGGCCACTTCTGGTTTTATGCTTTCCTTCTGAGCCTCAGTTTCCTCATGTACAGGGAGCTGCAGACCTCCTGGGAAAGTTGTGAGGACCATGTGGGGTGATGCATGTCACCGCACAGTACCCAGTGCCTGGCACGTGCTGGAGTCATGCAAACTGTAGGCGATGGAAGCTGCCGGACACCTTGAGAAGCCAGTGCATCTCCCTGGACACACCCCATGTCAAGGCAGGTTCTAGCATCCCCTTGCTCCCTCATGCCCTGCACTTTCCCTCAACCCCCTTCGGCCTGCACCTTTTAGGGTCTCACACGAGGATGGCAGTGGGTAGCAGGGGAGGAAGGTGCTGATACGGAGGGGAGGGCCAGGCCCGAGAGCCTGACAGTGATTTGGGATCCCTTGTGGGGTGGTTAGAGGGGGCAGCCGTAGAGTCTTACGCACCAGTATACACCAGCTCAGCAAATTTCAAGCCCAGGCCTTGTTTGATTTTGCGCACTTCCCGGTCCATGGTGAAGGCCTCGATGTCTAAATGAGCGTGGTAAAGGATGGTGCCTGCTGGGGTCTCGTAGATACCTAGCCATTTTTCCAGGCAGGGGGAAAAGGGAGAAAAAAGAGAGAAACGCATGAAACCCAAACTGTCAGCAAATGACAAAAAAAAAATAATAGTAATAATGACTCGTCTGACAGGAGACAAGCCGGTCGGACCCATTCACTCCCAGCTTGCTGCAAAATGCATCTGTCATTATGTTCATGCTGGGGCCACGACAGTCCACTCTGCGGCTTGTGGAGAAAATGTCTAGATGCCCCCTTTGAAGGGGCCCCAGACGCTAGAAAATGACAGGGTTTCGGAGCAGCAACCCCTCCCTCCCCATGCGTGCCCACCGGCCCGAGGTTGAAAGCCTGTAATTAAAGCGACTACGGCAGGGCCCAGAGCCCCAAATATCCCTTCCTCCCTTCCACCAGGGAGCCAGGGGAGGGGGACGTCTATGCACATACATGTACACATGTGTACACACATGCCACCTTCAGCCCGTGGGGCCCCTGCGGGCAGGTCTCTCCAGAGGGCACTGGGGTGGCAGAGGGCTTGGGCAATCACCTAGGCTGACCCCACTGTACAGATGGGGAAACTGAGTCCAAGAGGGGAAGGGACTTGCTCTAGGTGGAGCTGGGAACTGAATGCAGGCCCCCGAGTCCCTCACCAGTGCTGTCTGCTGCCCTGTAAGTCACCTGGCCATGGAGGCCCAACCCTGGAAGGTCAGAGGAGAGGGGATTGCTCAAGTGCCCTCTTGTAACCTCAGGCCCAGTCCCTCCATTTGGAAAACAACCTGCTTGGAACAGATGATCTCCGAGTGACACAGAAGTGCCTGGCCTCGGGCTGAGCTGGGTCTCGGGGAAGGTCCAACTGCATTGGAGGACAGTGGGGCACCAAGAGGCAGGACTGCCCACACCACACACCCCAGGCCCCCTCTTGCCCCAGGAGTGCGACCTCTCGCATCAACTTCAGAGCTGGCCTTGGGCAAGCCCGCCCTGCAGCTGCTGTCTGGGTGGCGCAGGGGCCATAGCTCCCCCATCTCCATGGATTCTACCCCCAGAGCTTCCTTTCTTCCACCATACGTTACATCACTAAAGGGGCAGGTTCTTAGTTATCCTGGGAATTTACTAACATCTTTCTACAGTGGCTGCTTGAAAAAAACCCAGAAAGGATCTGTACACTCATGTTCATAGAAGCATTAATCACAATAGCCAAGAGGCGGAAGCAACCTAGGTGTCCATCGAGGGATGAGTGAAGAAGCAAAATGCGGTCCATCCATACGATGGAATATTATTCAGCCTTAAGAAGGAAGGGGGCCGGGCGCAGTGGCTCACGCCTGTAATAATTCTAGCACTTTGGGAGGCCGAGGCAGGTGGATCACCTGAGGTCAGGAGTTCAAGACCAGCCTGGTCAACATGGTGAAACCCCCGTCTCTACTAAAAATACAACAAAAATTAGCCAGGCATGGTGGTGCATGCCTGTAGCCCCAGCTACTTGGGAGGCTGAGGCAGGAGGATCACTGGAGCCTGGGAGGCAGAGGTTGCAGTGAGCTGATTTCACACCACTGCACTCCAGCCTGGGTGACAAAGCAAGACTCCGTCTAAAAAAAAAAAAGGAAGGAAATCCTGACACATGCCACAGCATCAACATAAGGCCGTGACGCTAAGTGACAAAGACCAGGCACAAACACTGTATGTTCCACTCGTGGGAGGTCCCTCGAGTTGTCAAAAATCATATAGCCAGAAATGGTGGCTGCCAGGGGCTGGAAGAGGGAAAATGGGGAGTGTTTCATGGGGCCAGAGTCTCAGCTTTGCGAAATGAAAATGTTCTGGGGGTGGGCGGCAGTCACAGCGGCACAGCCCTGGGAAGGGACCTGATGCCGTTGAGCGGCACACTTGCGCATTTTAAATGGTTCATTTTATGTTACATGTATTTTACCACAATTTAAATTTTTTTTTTTTTTTTTTTTTTAAACCATGAAGGATATTGGTTTTGACTCTGAAGCCCACTGGGGATCTGGGGAGGCTGAGTCTGCTGAGCCCTCGTGCACTAACCAGAAGTTTCCTCCTTGGAGAACTCCTCCAGTCTTTGATCTTTAAGCCTTAGAATCACAAGAATGTCAGAGCTTGCATTAGGATCAATCCGGTACTGTGTTCTCCCGACTGTTAGCTGCTAACCTAATATTCAAACAGCCTGCGGCAGAAGCCCAGCATATAGAAGAGATGGCAGAGGCTGTGCTGGGAGGAACAGAGGCCCCTCTGCAAACTCTGGACTCGCCTTAAATCTAGTCTCACACACCAGTTTTACAAATGAGAACCTGAGGCCTGGGGAGGGGGGTGGCTTGCCTAATACCACCCAGCCAACTGGAGCGGGAATGGGCCCAGCACCGGGGTCTCCCATCTCGGCTCCACGTGGCCTCGAAGGGCCTTTGGCAAAGTGATCAACTGCTAACCAGAGGGTGAGAGAAAAAGCCCAAGTCCGGACTGTTGCTGTGGAGGAAAAGCTTGGTTCTCACCATGGCTCCATGTTCCCGGGTGGAAGGGAACCTCTCTGGGTGCTTAGTTCTCTCATCTGTAAACCCCTGATATACTGGTGTCAGGTGACATGCTCATGAAAGCCCCTCAGATCAGCCAGGTGCAAATATGAGTATCGTGTGCTATGAAAGAGCCCACCCCGCTTCATTGGTGGGGGCTGCAGCCTTCGGCATCTCCACCGTCTGAATCTAGTTGTGACCTCTGATTAGGAAATGGCCTCTCTCCAAGTTTATGCAGAGATCCAAGCCCTCAAATCCCTCGGGAGTTCCTCAGGCCTCACCGTGACTCTTGTAAACACAGTTCAAATGGGCCGGTCATCATTTTCTGCAGAGCAGTGCAGAGCCACAAACCAGGAAGGGGTAAAAAGGCTGATGGCGGCAGAAACAGGAATGACTGAGAAAAGTCATTATAGACAGCCTGGAGAACAGGGACATAGAACTTAGCCCAGGCCAGGTGTGCGGGGGCTCACACCTGTAATCCCAGAACTTTGGGAGGCCAAGGCGGGAGGATTGCTTGAGCTGAGTTCAAGACCAGCCTGGGCAACGTAGTGAGACCTCATCTCTACCAAAAACTTAAAAAAAGGAGCTGGGTGTGGCGGCATGTGCCTGTGGTCCCAGCTACTTGGGAGGCCAAGGTGGGAGGATCGTTTCAGCCCAGGAGTTCAAGACCAACCCGGGCAATGTAGGGAGACCCCATCTCTACAAAAAAATGGTAAATTAGCTGGGTGTGGTGGTGTATGCTAGGTGGGAGGATTGCTGGAGCCCAGGAGGTTGAGGCTGCAGTGAGTCATGATCGTACCATCGCACTACAGCCTCGGTGACAGAGCAAGACCCTGCCTGAAAGAAAAACAAAACATGACGACCCCAAACAAACCTGACAGCACCAAGAAAACCACCAGAAAGGGGAATGGTTCAGCAGTGTGTTCAGAAAGCCCAGTGTGTGCAGAAACGGGAAATCTCTGCTCCAAAATGGCAGATATAACAATAATGTTTGAGGAGCAAGTTTTCAATCAATCAGCCTAGAAACCTTATTACCAGAAATAACACAATTGCCCAAGAGCCACCAAGAGCACGACACTGACAAAGTCCTGGTGGTTCTCCCATCCTGGCACATAGTAGAACTCGATACATACTGGGTTGGAAACAGGCCTTCTAGTGATTAGTTTGGGTACATTTTGGAAAATTCCAGAAACTTGCAAAGCCCATCCTTACACTGGCCACAGAGTCGTATTGCCATCCTGGGCAGGCCAGTAGCAGGAGCCCTCCTCATTTTTAACTCCTAGATACCTACGCCCGCCTCCCTGTCCTCAGCTGGGCCAACTGTGGGGCAGTCCAAACTATATTTGCAGGGCTGGAGCTGGGCACCAGGAGTCCTACAACCATGCTTTACAGAAAGTGCCCAGCTTGGCTCTGCTGTGTGACTTTGGCCGGTCTCAGCCCCCTCTCTTAGACCCAGGCAACCCATCTGGAAAACAAGAAGGCTGCAAGTTCCTGCTGCTCTGACATTCCAACTTCCTTTGGGACCTATCCCAAAGGTAAGTGTTCAGAGCGTCCTCCAGGTGTGCCCTACTTACTGACAGTCTTGTCTCGAGAACACTCGAGGCCACAGCATCGCCTGCCATCAGTCCAGAGAGGGGAGGGCGCAGGTGGGCTCAGGGCTCGAGGAAGAGCTGTGACTTGCCCAAGGTCCTCCAGCTACTGGCCCATCACAGGTGTCCCCAGGAAAATGAGGCCAGTGCCACCGGGAGCAGAGAGTGTCTGGTGGGCGGAGGCCAGGCAGAACCCCCCTCTTCCTGAGCCCCCAGCACCGGCTTCCTGGCTGCCACCCTCCCAGGCAGCCTCCGGAGGGCTCGTGGGCAAGGGGAAAGTCTGCAGCCACAACACGCACCAGCACAATTAATATTCCTGCTCCTTTTCTTCGAAGGTGTTAAAGTTAATTGTGATGGATCAAAAAGCTTGTTTTTAGGTTGCCACTGACTGGCGCACGCACGTGCATGTGTGTGTGTGTGTGCATTTTAAAGCTCTTCCCTCTCCACAGGGGTAAGGGGTACAGATGATTTCTGTGTGTTTCTTCTGGAAAAAAAAAAAAAAAAAGTGACAGAAACCTGATGCTAAAAGACTATGGATTTGGGGCTTTTGACAGTCGGCATACAAACCACTGCGCAGAGAGGAGGAAATGACAGCTGAGCCTCCGTGTTGCCGTGGAAGAGACAACAGACATCTTTGGAGTGACACGCACAGCATCTCCAAGTGTCTACTTTCATCTCCCCGTGTTTACAGGAAAAAGACAGAGGTGTCAGCAGTTCTCTGTGGATTAGCTTCAATCACACCATAATTACTGCCAAGAAGGGTGCAGCGGGGAGTGGGGAGAAGGGCAAGGAGCTAGGGGTGGCCAGGGTGGCTGGGGGGAGAGTGGACCAAGCAGAAAGAGGTGGGAACCAAACAGCTGCTGTGGCTCAAATTCTTCTCGTCTGTCCCTGAGGCTGCCAGGTTAGCCAGAATGAGCAATTTTGCAGAATTGAGTGGGATCCGCCAGCTCAGCTGGGGCCCTGGCTGGAGGTGAGGGCACCTGGACTAAAGGCTCTGGTCCTTTGGGAAAGTAGAAGAAGTGATTTGGAAGAGGTGGGGCATGGGGGTTGGCTGGAGCCCAAGGGCTCCCCTCTTAGGTACCAGGGCCAAGGTGAGAGGCAGTTGCCATGGTGATGGGAGGCAGGTCAGGGTGGGACTCTAGCCATCCTCTATGCTCCTGGTGCCTGGCGGGCCCCATCCTGGGTGGACCTCTGGGGCTGAAAACCTCTGCTTCACAGGTCTCCCTCCATTCTCCATCTGGAATGTTCCAGATGGTGGGTGGGCACGTTGGGCAAGTGGGTGGCAGCCCTTGTTCCTTCTGGGCCAGAAAGTGAAGGAGGAAGGGAGACAGGAGGGGAGAGTGGGGAAGGGGAGGAGGATGTGCAAAGAGGGAAGGGCAAGGGAGGGAAGAGGGGAGGGAGGAGGAAAGGGAGAGAGGGAGGAGGAAAGGAAGGCAAGGAGGAGGAGCAAGGCGGGGGCAGGCAGAGGTGAGACGGGCAGGGCTGGGAGGAGAGCAGAGAGGGGAGAGCGGCCGGAGAAGTCTGGGGCCAGAGAGGAGAGAGAGAAAGAAGCTGAGCACAAGGACATGCGCTGGCTCCTTCCCGGCTTCCCTCCGGCCTGCCTTGCCCCTCCTTCTCCTCCCCACTGATTTCATTTACTTCACTTAATTAGCCCCCCTCCAGAGTTAAAAAGATAATGTGATAATAACATGTGAACAGCCACAATACGGAGAAAGCTACTCCAGCCGCAGCTTCCCCAGCCTCCTGTCCCTGACCCTGAGCGCCGCTGACTAGGCCACCCCAGACCCAGGGCACTGGCGCTACCCAACTCCCTACACGCCCCCAACCCCCCAGAGACAAAATCAGCCCTTAACGAATTTCAATTACGAGCTTTGTAAAATCAATACAAATGACATTTTCCCCTTGTACACCGAGATACGGACAATAGCATCTTTCTGTTCTGCCCTCAATATAATTGACGATTAACAGCTTCTCTCATTACTGTACGCTTAATAAAAACCTTGTCATGGGGGAATCCACGGTGCCCTAATTTACCGTCTCTCCTCTTTCCTTCTCACATGACATATTGGGAGTAGAGAAATAAAAACAAGACACCACCCTAAAATTACCTAGCAACTTTCTCTTCTCTCCCCAACCCAAAGCAAGAAAATAGGCAAGTGAGGACATTCAGAGGGAGATGATGTGACCTCCTCATCTGGCCCCTTGACAATTGGAGTTCCAGAGGGAGAAACTTGCCTAAGATCACAGAGCAAGTTCTTGCCGTCAGAATCCCGATTTTCTTCCCTGTACAACACTGACTCAATTCTGTGCTTTTAGGGACAGCCTCCAACAGTCCACACAAAGTACCAGGGCAAAGTGAAGGCTGGGCCCCAGGAAGCTTTCCCCAGGTGGGTGGTAAGGAGCCACGGGGTTTGGAACAGACTGTTGATCTCATGGCTCTGACCTTCTTAGGGCATGAGGCCCCCATTCTGGGAAAAAGGTCCAGCCTCCCTGGAATGCTCTCAGCTACCATTCCACATTCAGAATAGTGCAGTCCAGGGTCTTCATCACTAACCACCTCCTTCAGTTCATTTTTGCTCAACTCTGCTTGACTCGACCCACCTCGTGGGATGCAATTTCACAATGACTTCAGGCCAGTCCTTATCTTTCCAATAGGGAAGGCAATACATTTTCATCACGTATGCCAATCCTGATCGTTTGGTAGTGCCTGCAAGCAGCCCTGAGATACCTCTGGAGTCAACAGGATAGTGCCAGCATTGACCGGTGATGCCTGCCACAGGCATGACAAGGGCATAATAACAGGTGCAATACTGGAACCCTCCCACCCCCCGCCACACTGACAGCTCCCAGAGGGTGGGGGCTGCTTCTGTCCCCATTTCACATGCCCTGGGGACTCATGGCTATTTATGGAGCACTTCCAGTGTACCAGTTCCTGCCACCATACATGAGTTTGAACCCAGATCTGTCCAACTCCAGTCTAAGCTCTTAGCCCTCCACTCCATGCCACTCTGGGCCCAGATGGCAGTCCGGGTCCTGCCACTAAAGTGCCTGGGACTTGAAGCAAGCCCTCTATCCCACCCCTCCCCAGCCCTGGCTTCCCCATCTGTAAGTGGGGTGCTGGTGTGTGGCTCCTCAAGGTCCCTCCCAGCTCTCCCTGGAGGGTGCCCACCCCGCTGGCTCCCAAGGGCAGGCTGCAACAAAGGGGCATCTAATCACATGTGAATATAGGTAAGAGACAAAGGTAAGCCAGGATAAAAAGGAGCAGCTAATTAGCAACATTGTTCTCAAGGCCTTCCTAGAGCTGCAATTAGGTTGTTTCTCCTGAATGACAGCAAGCAAGGAGCTAAAACCACAAGAAAGAGGCAAGCCCGCCTCCCCCTTCCGTGCTCCCATGCCTTTCGAGGTAAATGCAAACAGGTCAGAGCCAGAGTGATGCAACTCCCAACGCTTGCCACATTACACTTGGGGAAACTGAGGCCTAGCGATAGATGACAAGTCCAAGGTTGTTGGGCAAGGCAGGGAAAACCTGGGACCAGAACCAGGCATCCTGCCCTCCGGAGCACCACCCTTTTCTTCTGGCCCACATGGGGTGATCGGCTCTCTTTGGATTTTAGAATCTTAGTAAAAACAGCCTGAGAGACATGGGTCTGTGACTATACCGTGGCCAGGTGTTATTTGGCTGTGGTATCTTTTCAAATCGACCCTAAGCAAAGAGATCTGAACACTTACCAAAACGGGGAGCCCTGACCCCACCACCGGTATTAAAAATTCAGGTGCCCAATTCAGGGGCTCCGACTGCTGAAACCTTGCTCTCTCCCTCTTAGGACCCCCAAGAAAGAACACAGCATGGCTTTATCACACACTGGCAGACCCTCAGGGAGCTGAGATCCCCTTGGTGTATGAATGGGGAAACTGAGTCCTGGAGAGGAGGGTGTGGTCAAGATGAAATGGTGAGTGGCTGACAAAGGGAATCATGGGCTTTGGCTACTAAGAGAAGACAGAGGCACCTGCCTGGGGACCAACTGTCCTGCTCCTAGGCCCAGCCACAGGTGGATACGCGGCTAGGCAGGTTAGAGGCCAGCAGAGGTGGCAGGCATGTCACACCGAAGCTCAGCCTCAACTGCGGCACAGCCCCATCCCTGGAAAAAGGGCCCGTGAGCCGTGCCTGATGCTGGGACAGGCCCTTAGGCCCTGGCCAGCTCCCAGCGCCTGTGCAGCCACAGCGCCCACCCCTGGCAGGATTTTCGCCCTGCCTGGCCGGCGGCCTCCATGCGGCCTTAATGACCACGAAATCGGGCCTGCACGGTCTGCCTCCAAACCTGGCCTGCCCGCCCCAGACACAAGACAGCCTGACCTCTAGGCCTGGCCCTGGCCTCCCTGCTCCTTGGAGACTCCCTAGGCGCTCCTGGGCCTCTCCCAGCCCTTGGACAGCTCTTCTCATAACACCCTGAAAGTCAGTGGCAAAGGGCCCACGATCCCCACTTGGCAGGAGGGAAACTGCAGTCTCAGGGGGTGTGGTGAAAGGACGTGCCCAAGGTCGCCCACGTAGCGTGGGGGTAGTAGCGTCCAAATGGGACAGGGTCTCGGATCTCTGGGTTTGCTGGGCCCCAAGGCAGACCCTGAGGCGGGCTGAGCAGACTCACCTCGGGACTTCATTCCAATGAAGCGGTTCTCCACGATGTCAATACGGCCCACGCCGTGCTTGCCCCTGTGGGAAGAACCGGTCCGTTAGGTTCAGGCGCTACCGCAAGGCTCAGTTACCCACCCAGCTGGGCTGTCGCAGGGTGGGCACAGATTAGGCCACACAGTAGGCAGCATTTCAGGATCTAAGACTCAAGAGGACATCTGAGCCAGGTGACCTAGTCCAGGTGCCCACTGGACAGGTGGGGAAGCTGAGGCCCAGAGAGCAGGGATTGCCCAGGTGTGAGCTCAAATTGTTCCATCTGCTACCTGTGTCCTGGGGCCCTGCCTAGCACCAGAGCTAACTACTGCTCCCTTTCCTTCTATCCTGGCCTCCCATCCAGCCAAGGGCCTGAGAGCCCCAGCCTAATGATCCCTTGGAGGCAGGAGACCGCCTGGGGTTGTTATCTTCCAAGGCTAAGGACCACGGAGACTCTCCTGCCAAATGGGTCCCCCTGGTCCGGGAAACTCTGGCTATGGGGAAGGGACACGGCCTGTGCTCCCCATCCCTGAGCCTGAGCCACAACCATTAGCTCCAACGGTCCAGGCTCGTGCTCGCCCAAGACAGCGGTTCCCAGGAGGCCGGACAGGGCTGCAGACACTCACGCGACTTCGTTCAGGTACATGAAGAGCTCCAAGGAGGTCTGGTGGGTGGTGCCATCCTTGACGTTGGTCACCTTCACAGGGACCCCTAGGGTGGGAAGTGAGGGCAGTGGGCCTCTGGGCCCGGCTCAGCGGAGGAGCCTGCACCCGCCACCCCACCCTCTCCCTCCTCCCGCAACGCCTTAAATGGATGTGACAGATATGGACTCCAAATGACTCCTTCAAAAGCCCTGTGCAGGTTGAGGCCTGCTGCAGGGAGAGAAGGGGCGAGAAAGCCCCCCAGAATGAAAGGGAAAATGCAATAAAAACGCTCTCCCCCACCCTCCCATTCTCTTTGCCCCTTTTGCATTTAGGGGCTGTGAAATTGGAACCAGGCCCTGAACTAATTGAATTTCACGCTCCACCACTGTCTTATGCCGGGAGCACCTTCTGTCCCACCAGTCACCCGGGGGCCGCCTGGCCGAGGTGTGGCTGGGCTCAAGCACACACATACTCGCTCACACATACACACAGCCCCCTGACACGTCTGTCAGGCGGACGGACCCTGCGCCCCGACCCTGTACCCCAGACCCACACGCAGCCATCTGATTGATGGGGGTGACAGGGTGCCCGCTCCAGCAGGCGAGGTGTCGGCAGCGTCCCTGAATCTGAGGAGCTGGGTCTGGGGTGGCAGGAGGGCAGGAGGGAAGGGGTTGGTGGGGGCAGTGGGTGGGTTCGGGGTTGACTTTGAATAGCAAGGGGCACTTTCTCGAGCGGTGTGAAATGAGCAATAAATGTATTGGGGCTAACAAGAGAGCTGAAACAGTGACAAAGAAAAGCTGTTCAAAGTTGGCGGCTAATCCCCCACCCATCTGCCCGGCTCATTACCATGGAGCGAGCCATCGGGTGCCAATCAGGCCTCAATAGCGGCTTTCGAGGCTTTATTAGCCAGGCGCCGCTTGGAGGGGCTTCACTCAAGGCGCTGTCAGCCTCGCCATTCTTAACCCCCATTTCCAGGGGTTTTATAACTTGGTTGTAAATTGCTATTAAATGTAAGTCTGCCCAATAATGAACCTTAAGCCCCTCTCGCCACCCCCCGCCTCTCCCCTCTCCCTTTCTCTCCCTCCCCGGTCCTATTATCGGCCTTCGCTGGGGCCTTAGATGGGGCCTGCCCAGGAGAAGAGGTGACATTGTTGGTGCTGCTGCCGGAGAAAGCCTCTTAGCCTTTAAAATAGTTAATAATTAGATTAAAACTTCAAATAAATTAAGTAGAGAGTGAATGGGCACTAGCCAGGGGAGGGTTCCTCCTGTCTTTTTTTCTTCTTCCAGACAGTCCCCAAATCATGACAATAGGTCACGTTTCTTCGCCAGCCCAGCCTGCGGAGCTGCCCTGGTCCTCGGGCAGGGCTGCTGGAGCCTGGTGCCCAGGACCCTCCACAGCCTGCCACCCGCCTCCCACCCTCATGGCTCTCCAGGCTCCTGGGAGCCCCGCGCAGGGAGCCAGGAGGTGCTGCTGGGGCCACTCCCGCCATCTTCTCAGAGGTGATCCTCAAGGGAGGCTCTGGGCCTGCAAACAGGCCTGGGGGCCCGGCTGCCTTTGGGGCCCTCTTTGTCCCCCTCCAACCGGGACAGATGGAGGGGAGCGAGGAAGACAGTCGCTGGCTTGGCCAGGCTCTTGGGAAAGGCCCAGAAGAGGCAGATTATTAAAGCACTTAGCCTCCGACACCCCATTCCACACACCATGCTGGGCACCTGTGAGCATCATGCCTGTGGTCCGTTTTTAGATGAGTGCACCCAAGGCCCAGCATGGTGAAGCTGGCTGTCAAGGTCACACCAGCAAGGGGGAGAGTGGGATCTGCAGCTCTGCCTCCCCACCGGCCTGAGGCTTCCCCACCCTATCCTCCTTTCTGTGGTACCCGGGGTAAGAGCCAAGCGCCAGAGCTGGGCCAGGCCTCTCCACGAGCCTCTGTCCCTCTCATCCCAGCTCCAGTGTGGGCAGCCACTTTGTGGACGAATGGGCCAGGCCCCCGCCTGGTCCTTGGGTGCCCTTGTGCCCAGCACCACCTCCTCCAGGAAGCCTCCCTGATCTCTCCAGCATCCTGAAAATGTACTCCTTCAGGCCCTCTGAGCCCTCCCACTGAGCCCGGCAGGCATGCCTCGCTTCTCCATCCTTCCTCCAGGCCAAGAGATGCCCTCTCCCAAGCTCAGGCACCCAGGCACTCAGGCCAGTCCAGCAAACGCTTCCTGTTGACAGCAGCGAGGAGAAGGGAGCGATCAGTACAGCCTCCACTGCCGAGGGGAGCAAGAGTGGCCGCAGCTTTGAACGTGGGGTCAGCAGGGTGAGGCCCAGAGTGGCTCAGTGAAGACTGGCGAAGGCTTTCCATGTGGGGTCCTAGGGGTCCCTGAGGCCAGCTCGCCAACACGCACCATTTACTGAGCACCTTCCAGGGTCAGGGCCCAGGGCTAGATGCTCCCTTGCAGGCCTCATTCTACCCCGGGAAAACAGCAGGCACTCTTTCATCCTCAGATACAGGTGAGGAAACTGAGGCCCAGGAAAGCTAAGTGGCTGTTCAGAGACTAGAGCACTCTCATTCCAGACCTGGTGCCCATGAACCCGAGTGATGGGTAGCCGAGGGCGTGTTCCTCCCAAGCCTAAAGGCATCCATGGTCCATGGGTCGTACTGTCCAGGGAGGGGGGCTGTGCGTTACCTTGAAGCCCCTGCCTGAACTCCAGCTTCCAGGAATGCAGGGCAGGGGTAAAGAGGGCCTAGGTTCCCAGGCAGGGAGGGGAAAGGAGCCAGGTCCCCAAGAGTCAACCCCCTTCAAGTCCCAACAGGTGGGCACATACCTTTTTTGAACTCGATCTCGAGAATGTCAGGGGTGTTGGGGGCTTTGGCTGGGTCCTGGGTCTTCGTGTAGAGACCTGGAGGCGCTTGGTTCTGACAAAAGACAGAAAGAGGTGGGAGGATGACATGCCAGTCCCCGGACACCCTTATAGCCCACCTCCCGCAGGGATCTGCACCCCTCTCCTCTGTCCATTTCCCCACCAGCTGGTGGGGTCCAGCAGGTCCCCTGGTCCCCAGCCCTCAGCCTAGCACCAGCCCCGCTGGCCAGGGCCTGGGAAACAAAGGGCTGGAGAAATCAGACAATTTTTCCCCTCAACTTGATCTCATCTTTTTCTTCGACGCCCCCACAGCTGGAGGTAGAATAGCTGGAGAGGAACAAGTCAGGCAGGAAAAAGTGTGACTTTGGAGGAGCGAGGCGGCGTTCCGAGGGCTTCCCAGGAGCGGCACGCACGCTCTCGCCGGCTCGGGATTGGGGTTTATTCTGCACTGACCGCAAAGCTAATGACTGCCTGTGACCCCAGCAGGTGCTCTGGCAAGCCGAGCCGTCCCCGGGGTCCCCAAGGTTAATACTCACAGGGAGAAAAGAGAAGAGCAAAGCAAAAACCCATTTGAAAACACATCAACCTTTATGTATATTTTTTCTTGGGCGTGTTGGAAAATGGGCCTCTCGTCTGATGCAGTGGTGGAGGGGCTGTGTGTTGCCTGGAACTCTCGAAATTCCCTCCCACCTTCGGAGGCCCCAGCTCCCCCAGGCTGTGGCTTGGACACTTGCCACTGTGGGGACTGGGGCCTCTTGGGCCTGACTGCTCAGGTCCCTCCTGTGGGCATCCTGTGCCTGGGGTCCTTGTTCACCTGCTGACATCTGGAAGTGCTGTCTCATCTTTGCTTTAAAAACCTTGCAGACGGCTGGGCGAGGTGGCTCACGCCTGTAATCCTAGCACTTTGGGAGGCCGAGATGGGTGGACTGCCTGAGCTCAGGAGTTCGACACCAGCCTGGGCAACACGGTGAAACCCCATCTCTACTAAAATACAAAAGAAATCATCCGGGTATGGCGGCGTGCGCCTGTAGTCCCAGCTACTCAGGAGGCTGAGGCAGGAGAATTGCTTGAACCTGGGAGGCGGAGGTTGCAGTGAGCCGAGATTGCACCACTGCACTCCAGCCTGGGTGAGAGAGCAAGACTCCATCCCCCACCCCCCAAAAAACAAACAAACAAAAACACCTTGCACACATTCACGTATCACCTCCCATCTGCAGTCTGAGTTCTCAGCAGACCCATCTGGTAAGAAGGTCAAGCGCTCTTACCCCATCTACAGATGAAGAAATCGAGGCTGAGCGGGAGGGACTGGAGCTGCAACTGTGAGTTCTGTGCAGGCAGAGACCACGTGGGACTTGTTCCCTGGCACTCAGGACAGCAGCCCCGCGAGGTCCTCGCCAAATACATATTGGATTTTAGAGTGATGGGCAATACCCCCGTGCCAGGATCAAGATCTCAGGCTGTGGGGCCTTGGGGAAGCTTCACTTCCTCCAGCCTCAGTTTCCTCATCTGTAAAATGGGGAAAATGACACCTGCCCTTGGCCATCTTACAATTTAAGTATATAAATATTTTTTAATTGGACATGAAAACACACAAGAAAATGTCAGGGAAGGCATGGTACAAACTGGAACATGCTCTGCAGGTAGAAAGGGCAGCTGAAATTCACTCTGGGGGTACATGCTCGGCCCAGCCTCCTCCTCCTTCTGCATGGGATGGGGCTACATAAGTGCCTTGAAGCTCACCTGTGGTCATTTGCCTGTGGCTGTGTGTTAGAGTGCCCAAGCGCCTGATTTTTCCTGGTTTTAACACTGGAAGTCCTTTGTCCCAAGAAACTTTCAGTCCTGGGCAAACCAGGACAATTGATCCTTCTAAGACAGGGACCGTGGTGGATCCTCCACCCCCACCTCCAAGGTACGATGTGACTCAGGGCCAGCTGTATCCCTGCATCAGTGCCCATTTGTGGGGCAGGAACAAGAACCCAGTCTGTCTTTCCCTAAAGACAGACTCCAGGAGGTAGGAGGGGCCCTGAAGGACCCCCAGCCTGATGCCTCTGTGGACCACAGGGAAAGCCAAGGCTGAGAGGT
Organism: Symphalangus syndactylus; assembly: GCF_028878055.3. NCBI lineage: Eukaryota > Metazoa > Chordata > Mammalia > Primates > Hylobatidae > Symphalangus > Symphalangus syndactylus. Next base: position 14,312,750 of record NC_072425.2, read on the forward strand.
GGCTTCTCCAAACCATGCTTTGGAAGCTAAACGTAGGGACTCTTTCTGCCACCTTACGCTGGTTCCCAGCTGCTGTAGTAACCTGGGCTGAGAAACAGGGTGAGGCTTGTGGCCAGAGCCAGCCAGCATCACAGCCACAGGCAGGCATCAGGGCTGGCCCACTGGGCCCTGCCAACTGCAGCATTCCCTGGGCACAGACGGATGGTCCCCAAGGCTCATCCTCAGCAAAAAAGTAAAGTGAACTGCACTGGATCTTGGGGTGACTACACAACTCCACAGCCCCATCTCCAGCTGCCTGGGACTCCCCCAAGCCTCCAACCAGGGTGCCGGTACAAGGGCCCCACTCCCACCCGAGCCAGCTCTCTCCCACCTCCACCTGCGCTGGGCCCAACTGTCAACTGTTTTCAATGCGTTGCTTGTCACTTTCTCTCCCACCACACTTCCTAAGGGAGCCCCAGACCAAAGTGGAGGCTGACAGTGCGTGCATTTGGAAGGAGAGGAGATGGGAAGACTGGAGGATGAGTTTCTGCAGACTGCAGCAGAAGTCAGAGGCAGCTGTCAGGCGAGCACCTGACAGCGCCGATTAAATAAAATAACTAAATAGAAATAAAATGACATTTGCTTTGCATTCCGCGGTGGCTCGAGCGCCTGCCTTCTTTTTACTCTCCTTCCTAAAAGCCCAGTTCAAATGACAAATAGTTTGTTGCCGAGTATCAATGCCATCTATTTATCCCTCCCAGCGGGAGGGCTCACTTCCAATGTCATCTGTTGGGGGGGGGCGGGGAGGGAAGAGAGTGAAGAAAGAGAGAGAGAGAGTTGGGGTGGGGTGGGGGGGTAAGGGGAGAGGGCGAAAGAAAGCATGAAACAGGCCCCAAGAAGGAGAAATTGGAAGCAAATGGCCCATGAACTAAACCATGATGTAGAGGCATGATCGATGCCGCAAATGGTTTATTCATCCATCAGCTATGGCGGGCCGGCGACTGAATGCACTCTTTCACTGTGGACCGTATGAAGTTAAAGCAAGTAAATTTCTATCTTTCTTCGCATTAGCTGCCTCATTGCCCTTCAATCAGCCCTCACGGAGGCAGAAAATGGCTCAGCCATCTGCCTTCAAGCCCTCCCTTCCGCAGGTCTCCTGGCTTTTTTTGGAGAGGGGGAGGGGCACGGGTTCCCCAGGCTCTGTCCCCCTGAGCTCATCCCGAGGGGGACAGGGCTGCCAGGTCCAGGGATGCAAGGGTTTGTCCTGACGTTGAGCCCCACCCCCAGCACAAAGCCCTTGGGGAGTGTGCATGGCTGGGCAAACTCCCTTCCAGAGTGACTGGACTCTGAGTGCCTGGGTGGGACTCTGGGTGCCCCGGGACTCTCAGCAGGAATGATGCTTCCCCTGACTCACACCCAGCTCAGCCCAGCCCAGCCCAGCCTTCCTTGAGAGGGGTCCCTGAGAGGACCTTGGACCCTTCCTCCCATGAAGAGGGAGCATGGGACCCCCAGCTCCATGACTGAGGGCTTGCCCTGTGCCAGGCCGAGCACTTTAGATGCCCCAGGAGGGAGGTGCTGTATTTTCCCACTTTGGGCAAGGGGTACTGGAGGCTCAGAGAGGTTGGGTAACTTGCCCGAGGTTGCATAGCAATAAGAAGAAAAGTTGGGATTTAGACTCGGGTTTCCTGTCTCTGGGAGCCAAGTGTGGGTGAGGTGGCAGGATCCTTAATCCAGATTCTCTTTAGCACTGACTTCTCCACCCAATGCCCTCATGAGACAGGAGGCCTGGGAGGGCGCAGGACCTGCCCACAATAGCTCAGTAATCTGCTCCAGGCCCCGGATGCCGTCCTGCATGGTCCGAGGGGTGATTTCCCTCTGGCCTTGCTCTGTTCTCTCAATCCTGAAGTCCTCTATTCTGGGGGGCCTCCTCTCTGCCCCCATAGGCTGCTTGCAGAGGCCATAGGCTGCTTGGAGAATGGCCGGGAGTGGTTGCCTGGCATGCTTGGGGCCCACGGGCCTGAGAGGATGCCCTGCCTGGAAGCCACTCTGCAGGCTCGGCCTCCCTGCCTCCCTTGGAGCTGACTGACTGGCTAATTAGGGTGGCTGGCCTGAGTGTTGCGGGGTCAGCAGAGCATGAACTAGAAAAACCTGTGACCAGCAGGCAGCAGCCACACACAGGGGCCATCAGCCCCCAGGGGGCAAGGGTGGAGCTCTCCTGAGTGACAGGTTTGGACAGGGAGGGGGCCGTGGGCAGTAGGGGAGCCACAGAGCTGGAGGGCACCAGCCCCAGGGCCCGTTTCCTCGCCCGGAGCAGCCAGCGCCCTGGGGCGTGTCTCGGCTCCAGGCCTCAGTTTCCTCACCCGTAAAGTGAGGATGCTCCCAGCAGGTGTCCTAGGAACTGAGCCAGGATGATGCCACCCCCGGCCCGCTCCCCAGACATGGTGGCTGCCATGTGATATTACAGCCAACACCGACCAGGGGGCGGCACGTGGGCGTGAGAGTGACAGACGCCCGGGCCCTGGGCTCTGGCGCTCCCCAATTTCACCAAACCTCCCCGGGCACCCTCCCCTCCAGCTGGCCTTCTTGATTCCCCCAGGCCCAGCTGCACCCCCTCAAAAAGCACACTTTTCCCACCCCCAAACCAGCCTCCCCGGGGTGTGGGGCTGGGCCGAGGAACTAAGACACATTCCCTCAGGGACAAAGAGATTTTTCTCTTCCCATGATAGATTTGGCCCTGCCTCCCCCACCTCCCACAGTGGGCAGGGGTAGACACAAAGAAACCCCCTACCCCCGGGACAGAAACTCGAAACTTCAAACAGAGCTGAGGGCCCAGCCTGGCCCGCCTGGGAGGCTTGGGATGGGATCAGGGTGGCCGCTGGTGGCGGGTGTGCAACACGGATCCAGACAAATGGGGCCTGGGGCTCTCAGCCATGCCTCCCCCCACCCCCCACAACCAAAACTCCAGCAGCACAGCCTGGGAGCTGGTGGACACAGGCTGGGCCCTCCCCCAAGTGTCTCATCTGCCTAATTACTTCTTTATTGTCTCACAATCACACTCTCTCTCTATGCTGCCCTGAGATATTTCCTTCCCCTGTTCATCCCAGCGGCAATTAGAAGAGGAAGGGCGGGGGGAGGTCTTCAAATGCAGCGAGGAGAGGGCGGGCAGAGGGGGGCCAGTGCAGGGGTCGGGGAACACAGGCAGGGCTCGGCCCCAGCCCCACACTGGCCCCCGTGAAATTTCAAATTAGGCTACAAATACATCAGACAGCATCAGCATGGAGCTGCTACCAGCAAAGGTGGCCGGCTGGGAGGAGACGGGGTTGGGGGGATTACCTTGGGGTTCTCCAGGATTCCAGCCTCGTAGCTGCGGAGGGGAGAGGAAAGACATGGTCAGCTGGGGAGGGACATGGCATGCCCCCACCCCCCAACACACACACCCCATTGTGCCCATGAGCCTGGCCTGCCTTTTACTCTCTGCCAGAGCATCTGCTGCCAACCTGCCTAAAACATTCTGGGCCCACCACAGTCACCCGTGGAGCTGCAGGTTGTAAGAAAGAGCTGGGGCCTTTCCCTCAGTCTTCTGGGGACTGCCCCACATGGTGGGGGGGGGGCCTCTGCCTCTGCCTCAAACACTCTTCCCCTGTGCCCCATCTGGGCCTCTTCTCCATCCTTGAATGCCACCTCCTCTAAGAAGCCCTCCTTGATACTCCTGATGAGGCCGGGTCCCCATGATCTATCTCCCCAACAACACTCAGCAGAACTGCAATGAGGGCAGTGCATGAGCTGGGCGCTTTGACCTCTGTCCTGCCTGAGGCCTCTCAGCTCACCGAGATCAGGGACCACTATCGTGGGGGTCACCAGGACGTCCTGGGGCAGCGCATGGCCGTCCTTTGGAATGAGCCCAGGAGGACCAAGGATGGGTGGAGGGTGGGATTTACCTGATGTGCATGAGGTTCTCATCCATGCTCCACGGGTTCTTAGGAGTGACTGGGATGGGAATCCCGTGTTGCTGCAGGAAAGAGACAGCAGAGGCGGAGGTAAGGCAGCTGGAAGGAGGCGTGAGGTCCGTCCCAGGGGCCCTGCTTTTTCAGCCCCAAACTCTGGCCCCCATTCAGACAAGACCCCGGCTACCTCCTAGTGTTGGTCACGGTCACCTCCCTGGGGGGACCCTATTGCTGGACACGCCCCAGAGAAACTGCAGGACCGTGTGTCTGCGATGCTGACCTTGGAGGTTCCTTCCAGAAGACTTTGAGTCGACATTTCAAGGGCCCCTGAAGCACTGAGCAAGAGCGCAGGTGCCATGCCCAGGTCTCCCAGCACCAGCCAACCAGCCCCACCACCACCTTACGAGCTGGGGCTTGCGTGAACCCACTCGCACTGTGGACCAGGGCACCTGGCACCAGAGCCCAGGCGGTGCTTCCTGTGGACCCCAGGACAGGTGGGATGCAGGGAGAGCCTTCAGCTCATGGCCCGCACCTTCCAGGGGCACCCCTCCCTGGGCCTGGCGCAACAGCCGCACACATCACTCTGCAGACCCTAGAAGGGGAACACCCAGCAGATCCCGTCTCCACGGGACTCGGCTGTGGCTCTGTTTTGCTTCCTAAATGGCCTAGTCTGTTGTTACAGGAGGACACCCACTTCTGCCCAGGATGCCCAGGCTAGGAGGGCTGCAGGTCACGCATGGAAGGCCCACCTGACTCAGCCTTAAGAGGAGGAGGAAGATGAGGCTTTTTGCCCTGGTGACCCGCACCACCCTTGATGACGCCCGACTGGAATCCAGCGCGTGCATTCCAGCCTCCTGCTGCACTCGGACGCCTGGCACTGCTCTCCTGGCCCCACGCTTACAGGGCACAGGGTGCAGTGAAGGGGCCCCACCCAGCCCCTCGGAGCCAGCGAGACTGGATGCTCTGCCTCTGAGCCCCTTCAGCCCCTCAGCCCCACTGGGTCCCCGTGGGAACCACAGGCAGCCCCCACCAGGTCACCCCCACCCCCATCTCTCTCCTGATCGGGTCGACCCCACTCAGACTCATTCCCAAGATGGTGAGATTCTAGAGGCTTCCTCCAGGGAGCGGCTGTTTCCCCATTGCCCCCTTAAACATTAAAATGAGGCGAAATGCTCTGGGTTTCGGGTTTGCCAGAAAGCCAGGAGACTCATTTTAAAACAGCCTACAAGGCCGGGTGCAGTGGCTCACTTGAGGTCAGGAGTTCAAGACCAGTCTGGCCAATATGGTAAAACCTCATCTCTACTAAAGATACAAAAATTAGCCTGGCATGGTGGCAGGTGCCTGTAGTCCCAGCTACTTGGGAGACTGAGGTAGGAGAATCACTTGAACTTGGGAGGCGGAGGTTGCAGTGAGCTGAGACACTGCCATTGCATTCCAGCCTGGGTGACAGAGGAGACTCTATCTCAAAAAAAAAAAAAAAAAAAAAAAAAAAAGAAGAAAAAGAAAAAAAATCACTGAGGGCCCCTCAGTTTGGGTAGATTATCTCATCAACAGTTACCGTATTACACATGAAAACTGAAATTTAAAAAAACAAAACACAGCCCACGATCTACTCTAGAATTTGAGGACTCTTCAGCCCACACACTTGCGCTGTGCCCTTGGCCAGGCATGGGCACCGGGACCTTGTGCAAGGCAAGACTGGACTCTCCAGCAGAGATGTCCTGGTGGCCTGCTGGTCTCCGTCCTCGCTCCTCACTCAGCTCAGCGGCTGGGTGCTAAGAAGAGCCGCCGGCCAGGCTCCATGGAGCCTCTGTTTTTGGGGGGCGGCGTGGAAACACCCTTGCCTCCCTTCTCAGCAGACCTCCCTCCAGGAGCAAGGAGAGGCGAAAGGGCGGGGAGGAAAGCAACAGGGGCCAATGACAATGACCCTCCCAAGACCAAAGAGATTTGTGCTTCCCGGCCTCTCTCGGTCCCGAGGTGCCCTGCTCACACTCTCATTGTAATTGAGGAGAGAAAACAAAACAATCTCCAACATGTAGACGTCGTGAGACCATCCTGTTTCTAGCTCCCACCTTGCAGTCTGGCTTTAAAAATAATAATTATAGCCAGGCTGGGCAGTATAGCAAGACCCTGTCTCTACAAAAAAATTTCAAAAATTAGCCAAGGCTGGGTGCTGTGGCTCACACCTGCAATCCCAATACTTTGGGAGGCCAAGGAGGGTGGATTACTTGAGTTCAGGAGTTCAAGACCAGCCTGGGCAACACGGTGAGACCCTGTCTGTAAAAAAATAAATAAATAAAAATATAAAAAACAAAAATTAGCCAGATGCACTAGGGCACGTTTGTAGCCCCAGCTACTCAGGAGGCTGAGTTAGGAGGGTCAGATGAGCCCAGGAGGTTGAGGCTGCAATGAGCTAGGATTGTGCCACTGCACTCCAACCTGGGTGACAGAGTGAGACACTGTCTCTAAAAAAAATTTTTTTTTTTAATTATAGTGACAATGACAAGGATGGGGTGGTTCTGAGTGTTTTTCCATTGGACGATGGGTTGGGAGAGGATGGCCAGTGAAGCAAATGCATGTTTTTTATGAGTCCTCTGGCGGCTTTTTGCCTTGGCTACCGAAGGGTCTTGAAAGCAGAGATTTTGAAAGCCCCATTGATTTTTGTGTCATCCATCTCAGATCCTGCCTGGCTCGGAATTTTGGAGGAGGCCTCATCGCTGCTCAGTCATTCTGACATTTCCTGGGTGCAGAAACACTGCCTCTGCCTCCTTCTAGAACGTGCTCAGATTCACCACGGTCATTTCTGATGAAACCCGTCTCCAGGAGAGGGTAGGTGGCCGAGGGGGCCATGCTCATCTTTCCCTGGCAAACTTTTCCTGCTCGAAAGGTTATGTGGGATGGAAGCTGAGCTCAGCACCTTCTCCTCCAAACCTGAGAAGGAAGGACAGCAGTGCTCCTGAGACATCTATGCTAGAGAAACCAGAAGCCGCTTTTGTCTGGGGACTTAACGGAAAGAAAGGGCAACGTATGGGTCAGCCCTGCCCTTCTCTATCCAGGACTCGAGGCGTGAGGGTAGAGCTGGGTGGGGGCTCCAATTCATTATTCTTAAAGATGAAACACGCTTCATATTCTATATCATCAAGGAGACAAGGGGGAGAAACCTCGCCAATCCAGCTCCCTTAATAGCTCTGCTATTTGACAATTTGTTTGGCAACATATGGGCTTACTCTTGTAAACTCCCCTCTTAATAATAAAACAACAGATGGTAGAGAAGGTCTTCCCTCCCAGCACTCCAGGTCTTAATGGGATGCTGGCGGCGGGGGCAGGGCTGCGTCCCTGCCGCGTCCCCTACCATGCGGCACCTTGGCTGCAGCGAGAGCTCACAGCCAGCCTTGGCGACTGCTATTTAAAAACCTGAGCAATTTTCTGGTGTGTGCACTGAGTTGCTTTTCCCCGGCCTGATTGATTGAGGCTGTTTGTCAAGGGCTGCCATCGAGTCGCTAAAAAGAAAGGTGCCCTGGGGAGCGGCTAAGGATCTTGATGCAAAACTTCTAATATGTTTTATTGCAACTTGTACTTCAAAAAGGGCTGGCGCCATAAAAGGCTTTGTCTGCGACTGTCCCTTGGAGCGCCTACCTGTTCCCGGGAAAGCGCTAGGGGCAATTAGTATCCAGGGAATTGGGAGAACAGCTCTCGATCACATCCCCCTGGCTGGCCGATCACATCCCCCAGCCATCCCCCCAAGTGACACACACCAAAGGACACACACTGCGGAGGTGGCAAGCAGGGCTCTGGTCTCCGCCTCCCAGGGAGCAGGAGAGAGAGTGAGCCCTGTATCCTCTGGCTCGGGGGACTGGGAAATGGCCTCAGAGAGGCTCCGCCCTGGCAACGGGCTGGCAGATGACCACACCTCTGTGGGGTCGGCCCAGGGGACAGAGGCCACGTGTGTAGGCAGCTGGGGTGGAAGTTCAATCCCCCATCACGTGGGGTCAGTCCCGGCCTAGGCCACTGGCTCAGACAGCCCCCAGCAGGGACGTGCCCGGGGAGGGGGCTGTAGGGAAAGGTTGGGGGTGGTGGGGAGACTCGGCCATACCTTTGCGTATTCCATCAGGTCATTGCGGCCCTTGAACCGGTTGTAGAATTCGGGCATCCTCCAAGGAGCAATGACCTGGACATAGGACAAGGGGTCAGAGCCGGGAGGTCCGAGCTGCTGGCTTCCCCTGGCCTGTAAGCTGCAGAGCTGGTCTCTCCTGGGAGGGGCCCATGGGGGTCTCTGGCATGTCCCCAGAGAGGATGCCGTTGTGGAGGGTGAGCAGGGAGCCCCATGAAGGAGAGGAAGGACACAGACTTGCTCACCGGGGCCGACTGGAAGGAGCCTGCACTCCATGGCAGAATGGTGGTGTGTTGAGGGGAGAAGGGGGTCCCTGTTCCCTGGGCCTCAGTCTCCCCAACTGAGACCTGAGAGTTTGAACTAGACGGGGTTCATGGTCTTTGCCAGCACCTTCAGCCACAGGGCCACTGCCATGACCCAGGGAGAGTCCACAGAGCTACCGCTGCAAGCCTGGCCCCACGTGTGGTTGGGGGCCCAGAGAGGCATAGGCTGCCCCCCACCCACTTCTCTGGGTGTGGAAGGGAAAGAAGTGGGGGAAGACTCAGCCTGGCTGAGGGACCAAGCTCATTCCACTTGAGCCCCTTGGCCTGAGCTGGTAAAAGGAGCCCCCGACTCAGCCCTGGAGCTCACCAGGCCCCTGCCTCTGAGCAGGTCTCGGGGGCATGTGTGTGTGGGTGGTGGAGATGCCATTTGGTTGCTGGGCCATGGAGCTGATGGTGGTGCGGGGTGATGGAAGGCGCCCGCCACCTCCTCAGCCCCTCAGAGCAGCCATGGGAAGACCACAGCCCCACTCCCAGCTCCTGGAGCAGCTTGGCCCCTGCCCCAATCCCATCTCAGTGCCTGGGCTTGGCCTCTGCAGACAAAGACCTCGAAACTGGACACCCTGGCCCCTCAAGCCGCTGTGGGAACTGAGGGAGGGCCCCGTCCTGCGGCCTCGCGGGCAGCAAATCAACAAGCAGCTACTGTCCCAGCCACTCAGCTGCCTGGTGTCTGGGGTCAAAACAGATCATTAGAGCTCATTACGGCTCACCTCCAGGCCACGCATCCCAAGCAGCTACCAGCTGGTTAAAGGGACAGGAAAGAGATTCCTCTTAGAAAGAATAAAATGGAAGCTCCTGCGAGCCCCTTGGGGGCTTAGGAGGGGGCAACCCTTCCGGAGCTTTAGCTCAAAGCGGCCTCAAAAGAGCTCAGTCCCGGCCTGTGCTGCCTACAGGTGGCCACAAGCCACGGGTGGCCATTCAGAGCACCTGAAATCCGGCCAGCTAGCGAGACATGCCTGCATGCAGCACATTCTGGGTCTTGAAGACTCAACACAGAAGAAAAAAGAATGTAAACATCCCATTAATAATTTTTTTTACATTGATTACAGGAGGAATGATAACATTTTGGATCTATGGGTTTCGGTAAAACATGTTGTTAAAATGATGTCATTTGTTTCATTTTTCTATTTTTTAATATGGCTACTAAAGCCGGGCACAGTGGCTCACGCCTGTAATCCCAGCACTTTGGGAGCCCAAGGTGGGCGGATCACAAGGTCAGGAGTTCAAGACCAGCCTGGCCAACATGGTGAAACCCCAGGTGTGGTGGCGCATGCCTATAGTCACAGCTATTCAGGAGCTAAGTCAGGGAGAATCGCTTGAACGTGGGAGGCAGAGGTTGCAGTGAGATTGCGCCACTGCACTCCAGCCTGAGTGACAGAGCGAGTCTCCAGAAAAGAAAAATATATATATATATATACAAAAAACATATACATTTATATATAATATGTATTATATAAATATATAAATATATATACTAAGTATTATATAATACGTATTATATATAAATATTTATATATTATATATATGGCTACTAGAAAAATTGGGCAGCTTGCAGCGACAGTGTGCATCAAACTCCCACTGCTTGGCCCTGCCCTGGGCCCTGCACACTGCACTCCTGGAGCTGAGTGGGAGTTCAGTAGACACTGGATGAAGGATGAGCTGGCGAGTGAAGGAATGAACGTGTCCATTCGTTCATGCATGGACACAGGCCAGGTCCAAGGTCAAGCTAGAGGGGTCGGGGTGGTAGTAGCAGGCTGAGCAATACCCACAGGTGCCCTCCTGCCTGGGTGACACACCACGGGCCAGGGTGGTTGATGCCCTGAGATCCTGGTGATTCCCACCCCAGGAAAGGCTCAAGAGATGCTGGGGACCAGGCACAGGCAGCCTGGGGAGGAGCCAGGCATAGCTGGGGGCTCTGACTGGGGCTCGGAGGGCTCTGAGCATCCCAGACACCAGCAACCACATCTCAGAGCCATCCCTGCCCGCACCTGGGGTGCCAGAGCCATCCCTGCCTGCACCTGGGGTGCCAGAGCCATGCCCGCCCACACCTGGGGTGCCAGAGCGATCTCTGCCCACACCTGGGGTGCCAGGGACGTGGCTGAAGAGTGGCAGGGACTTTCTATCCCATGCCCCGGCACCTGGACAGCCCCTCTGGGAAGAATGAATGGCGGGAGAGAAAGTGTGTCCCCTGGAGCTGGCTCCAGCGAAGGGAGCCTCCCCAGGAGGCTGTCCACCCGATGGGCACCCCTGCCACAGAGAAGATTCTGTGCCTGTCCTGTGGAATCTCCCAGAACCCTGCGCCCTCCTCCCCATCAGGTGCTGCAGCTGCCAGTGCTCCCCGCTAAGGGGAGGAGCCACATCCTACCTTTATCTGGGGGGCCAGCGAGTAGCAGGTGAGCTCAAACCGGACCTGATCGTTCCCCTGCAATGCAGAACAGAGGGCTGTCAGGAGCCACAGGATGGGGGTTCTGGAGTCTGGGGGAGGAAGTGAGGACAAGGACAGCCCATGGTGGGGGCAGAGCGTGTACACATGTGGGGTCATGCAGTGTAGGTTGCGTATGTGTGAGCATGTGGCAGGAGGGAGATGTGCATGTCTGGGGACATGGCAGAGTATAGGAGAGGGCACACACGTCACGTGGGTTGGTGCAGGGCACATCTGACCCCTTGGAGCTGGAGGCCCAGCCACTGTCAAGACCTGGGGAGCCAGGCCCTGTTCCTGCGGCCCCAGAGCTCGCACTATAGTCTCTTCCTCAAGGCTCCCACGTTGCTGACCCTGCCCTGCCCCAAATCAAGCTCACTTCAGGGCTGGGGCACCAGGGTGCTTGGACTCCCCCACACCCATACATTTGGGAACCCTGTCACCTCTCTGAGCCTCAGTTTCTGCATCTCTTCAATGGCTGGTTTCAGGGAGGAGGTGGAACTAGGTGACTACTGAGGGCCTTTTGCTCCTCAGCTCTTCTCTGCACAGAGAGGGAAACTGAGGCCCAGAAAGGGAAAGGAACCAGTTCAAGGACACACAGCCGGGGCAGGCCTGGGACCCAAGCCCAGGCCCCCAGCACCACAGCCATCCCCTCGGGCAGGTTGCCTTGCCTGATTCTTCTGTGGGCAAATGGAGACACCTCAACACCCCACTGAGCTGTGAACGTTACCCCTGACACAGCTGGGACCACCGTCCACACTGATGCCAAGGAGGAGGCCGGGGTCAGCGCAGGCATCCGCCAGCCCAGCTCTGTCACCAGAGAGAAAATGGCTGCGCACGTCTCCTGCTGCACACGTCTCCTCCTCCCTCGGCAGCCCAGAGGGAGACTTAAGCGCTGTGGAAATGACAGAGGGACCTTTTGCCTACTGTGAAAACTGCATGGGCGCAGCCAGGCAGCGGTGGGAATTACATGCTATTTTCCAGACTCTCGTCAGGTGGCACAGAATCCAGGGTTCAGCCTCTCTGCAGAGCTGGGAGCTGTGTGTGCGGCACAGGCCTTGGGCTGGCCTCACTCACCCTCCATGCAGCCCCTTTAGTGAGCACCTACTATGTGCTGTCACTCAGAGAGGCCCCCAGGGCCAGGGGGATTTTTAGCCCTGTTTTATGGATGAGGAAAGTGAAGCTCAGAGAGGTGCAGCTACTTGCCCAGGGCCACACAGCAAACACGCTCATCCTAACAGTTCACACTCAGGCTGCGGGGCTGAGCTCCATGCATAATTAACTCACTGAATCCTTCGAGCAGCCCCAGGAGGCAGGTTCTATTAGTCCCATCTTACGAATGAGGACACTGAGGTGGGGGTGGCCACATTTGCCTGCGGACCCCCGGCCAGCCCCGTTCCCGGAGCAACTAAAAGACAGCCTCATTTTAGACGGTAAGGCACGGTCCGACGTTGCACGGCCCAGCTATCTTCCCCCCATAGCTTCATGTTTCCCCAACACAAAGACGGCTTGTGCCTCACCAGCCAGGCACGGCCGGGCTGCTGTCTGCCCATCCAGATGCTGCCATGGGGACACCCATCTGTTCAGGAGCCAGAGACCCCCGAAGAGGCCAAACAAACACTTCCTTGGTTCAAACTCTGCCCTCGTCTCAGGCAAGAGCCAAGCAGGCTAGTCCAGTCCTTCTCCTTCTGCACCCCAAGACCCCAGCACCAGGGCAGCTCCTGGCAGCTTTCCGGGGAGAAGGGAGATGTAGTGTCTCACACACGAGTGTCCGCATGCTGATATTTGTGCACACGTGTGTGAACATGCATGTAAACACGGGCCCACTGGGACTGGGGGGGCCTGGGGTCTCCCATCTGCCCTGGGGCAGCCATACAGATGGTGCCATTTACAAAACTCTCACTCCCCGGCCAGAGTCTCAGAATCATATTTCCAGGCCCCTCTTCCAAAACTAGGGAGAGAGAGGAGCCCCAAAAGGGCCACCCCAGCTTCGGTGCAGCTCTCTGGGTGGGCAGGGGTGGGGCTGGCAGCAGGGCATGGGAGGGGAGGGTGCGGCTCAATTTCTGCACCAGGTGCTGTCTGGACGGGGTGCTGGGAGGGAGGCTGCCTCTGCCTCTGCCTTCAGGGCTGGGCTCAGGTGGTTCCAGCAAACAGGATGCCCTTCCCCCTCACATCCCAGGCCAATGCGTGCCCGCCCCCCCGACATTTCACTGTCACCTTCCCTGAGCCCAAAGACCCGAGGGCCTCCGCCTGCTCCATCCCCCGTGATGGCGCCCGGGGCGGTGCTGGGTGGATACTCAGGAGGTAAATGCCTGAAGGCTGGACCAGCCCCTCCGAGGCCTTGGATCCACCTCGCTCCCAACCTTCCTGGTTCCCCACTCACACCCCTAGTTCTCGGAAATCGTCTCCAGAGGCTGTTGGGGGTTTCCTGGGTACTGTCATAAAGGGACACTGAGGCACAGAAGTATGCCTTGCCTGTCAACCCCAGGAAAGGGGTGGCTGTACCAGGTAGCACCTACTCCCTGGCATCCCCGGAGTCCGTCCCTCTTGGGTCTTCTGAGTGTGAATGCAGGGACGCCCCCAAGTCTCGAGCGGCCACAGCACTACCTCGGGGAGCGTTCTTCTCAGAACCACGCCCTGCAGGACCAGGGTGCGGAACAGAGGACCCCGGTGGTGCCACCACCTCCTCCCGCCTTGGTCGGCCCCCAAGGCCTCAAACCCAAGCCTCTGGCGCCCTCTGGTGGCCACATGGAGGAGAGGCGCACACGGCTGCGGGAGGCTGTTCCAGGCTAAATGTGGGCTGGTCCAGGGTGGGGGTCTCTGCATGGACCCGGGAACTACCTGAGCCAGAGCTGACCCACCTACATTCACCCACCCACCCATGCACTCCACTAGACCTGAATGCCGCCCTACTGAACCTTAATAGTACCGTTGGAAAGACCTGAGGGCAGGACCCCTCCCAGAATTCTGCCCTCGGTTTGTATGCCTCCTGGGACGGGGAGCTCACCATCCAGCTCATTCCGTTAAGGCAGATGGGTCGGGAGCTTTTTTTTTTTTTTTTTTTTTTTTTTGAGACAGAGTCTCGCTCTGTCACCCAGTCCTGATCCTCTGGGTTCTCCTCCTCTGCCACCACCTTTGCACAGATGGCAGCACACACACGGTCCTGCCCAACAGCCCAAGCCCGCCCAACCCTCCTTGCCTGGTTTCCTACCATCCCATCATCCACAGCTGGAGTGACAGTAAAGACCAAGACCGCAGTCTGTGAGAAGTTCTCCCCTGTCTCTTCCCCAGCATCTCGCTGGGGGAGTCACTGGCCACCTCCATCCAACCTGAGACCTCCTTCCAGCCGCTAATCAGTTGCCCTCAGGATGAAGCCAAACCTCCCAGCATGGCCTCGGCCCAGTCCTGGCCCTATTGCCTCCCCCACAGCAATAGCTCCTGCTCCACAGCCCCAGTCAGACTGCCCTTCAGGACCTCTTGGCCCTAAGCCCTTGCGCAGGCTGTTCCCTCTACCTCTCACACTCTTCCATGCCATGAGTCACTCCTCTAGACTCATCCTCAGCCCCTGCCTGCTGCCCCCGCAGTTCCCTGGCACAGACCCCCGGCCCCACCCGCATTCCTCATCACACATCCATTTTCTCTTCTCCTGCCAGGAAATGGGCTCTCTGAGGGTAGGCAATGAGCCCAAGAAGTTCAGCACTGTGCCAGCGCCAGCCGGCGCCCAACTCCCAGCAGATACCCAGTGCAAGCTTGCTGAACCAGTGCTCCAGTGAAGAAATGAACACTTGGACTTTCAAAGACATGACAGTTGCCATCCTGGTAGGTGGCTGTCTCCGAGGCCACCCTCAAATCAACCGTGTCTCCTCCATCATCATCTTAGCTGTGTGTGTCCCTGCACCACAGTGAGCCGGGACCTGTTCCCACCATCAGCACCCTGACCAGCCCGGGCAGGCGAGGTAGTGAGCTCCCTGTCACTGGGGAGTTTCCGAGCCTTCTGACTGTGGGGTTGGTAAACAGTCAATTCCTGTACCAGGCTCTTGGCGTGCTGTCCACTGACTGAGAGCTCATGACTTGGGTCTTTATAAAAACATCGGCTGACAGTCGCCAACATTGTCAGGAATCTGGTTTCTCAAGGACTGCCTTCCGAAGAGCAGCAGGCAGGGGGCTTCCTGTCTTGCACCCCACGGGGGCCCCGCAGTCTGCACCAGGACACACGGCCCGGAGGGAAGGGGTGCGGGACGGGTTGATTTGTGTTTCCACGAAATGATGGGTTCAAGTCCTAACCCCAGTCCCTCTGAATGTGGCCTCATGTGGTCTTGACAGAAATAACCAAGTTAAGGCTGGGCATGGTGGCTCACGCCTGTAATCCCAGTGCTTTGGGAGGCCAAGGCTGGTGGATCATTTGAGGTCAGGAGTTCAAGACCAGCCTGCCCAACATGGCGAAACCCCGTCTCTACTAAAAATACAAAAAATTAGCCAGGTGTGGTGGGGTACACACCTGTAATCCCCAGCTACTCAGGAGGCTGAGGCAGGAGAATTGCTTCAATCTGGGAGGCAGAGGTTGCAGTGAGCCGAGATCGAGCCACTGCACTCTAGCCTGGGCGACAGAGTGAGACTTTGTCTCAAAAAAAAAAAAAAAAAAAAAAAAAAGAAGTGACCAAGTTAAGATGAGGTCATTGCAGGGCCCTAATCCAAGACTGGGGTTCCTGTAGCAAGGGGAAGGTAAACAGACAAGCAGAGGGAAGACGATGCAAAAATACAGGAAGAAGACAGCTTGGGAAGATGGAGGACGGGAGGACAGGAGTGACGCAGCCACACGCTAAAGGACACCAGAGGCCACCAGAAGCTGGAGAGAGGCCTGAGCCGGAGGCTTCCTGGTGACTTCAGAGGCTGCGTGGCCCTGCCCATGCCCTCACTATGGACCTCAGGCCTCCAGAACCGTGAGGCAGAACAGTTCTGTGTTCTAAGCCGCCAGTTTGAGACATTTTGTTACCCTGGCCCTGGGAAACTAAGACAGGGCATGACCCCCATCTTGCAAATGAAGAAACTGAGGTTCAGGAACGGGGGAAGGGCCCTGGCTGAGGACACACGGCGAGCCAGCAGCAGAGCTCACCTTTGAACCCCACTCTGCCAACTTGGGGTTTTCAACACTTTCCTGTGTGTCCCCCGGAGGACTCACACAGTGACCTTGGCCAGTGCGACCTTGGACAATGTCCCCAGGCCTCAGCAGCAAGTCTCCCAAATGGGGTAACATTGCTCCCACACCAAAGGGTAGAGGTGAGGACTCAGAATGGGCGTTCAGGTGCCACAGTGCACGGAGCGCAGGGGCGAGCTGTTACCCCTCTCATTGGGGTCTAAACAAAGCCATGTAGCTGCCTTGCACCAAGTCTGCCCCGGAGGCACACCAGGAAACCGCTCGAGGGGTGCTCATCTCCTTCCCATGCCCCTCCGCCTCCATCTCCCTCTGCCTGGCCCTCCCCAGGTGCCTCACCTTTCCCGTGGCGCCGTGGGACACATACTTGGCCCCCTCCTGCTGGGCGATTTCCACTTGTTTGCGGGCGATGCAAGGCCTGGCGAGAGAAGTGCCCAGGAGGTAGCGGTCCTCATACAGTGCGCTGGACTGGATGGCCGGCCAGATGAACTCCTCCACAAACTCCCTGCTGACATCCTCAATGAATACCTACGGGAAGAGGAGCCCAGAAGGAAGAAGTCGGCAAGGACAGGGGCCAGCTGGCATTCAGAGCCCCAGGGGCCTCAGCTAGCTGAGACCTACAAGGGGCCACCCCCACTGTACCTGGTGCTTCTTCTTCTGCATCTGCATTCATCAATCCCAGCACGTTGCACTGTTACTCTCCCTCCTGCACTCATGGCAGACATTGCTAATCAATAGCTTGTTTGTTTGTTTGTTTTTTCAGTTGAAGTTTCGCTCTGTTGCCCAGGTTGGAGTGCAGTGGCTCAGTCTCGGCTCACTGCAACCTCCATCTCCCGGGTTCAATTGACTCCCCTGCCTCAGCCTCCTGAGTAGCTGGGATTACAAGCGCATGCCACCATGCCCTGCTAATTTTTGTATTTTTGGTAGAGACAGGGTTTCACCATGTTGGCCAGGTTGGTCTCGAACCCCTGACCTCGGGTGATCCACCTGCCTCGGCCTCCCAAAGTGCTGGGATTACAGGCATGAGCCACCGCGGCCGGCCTGCTAATCACTCCTGATGCACTATTCTGTGAAACTGGATGTGGCTTCTAAATCTGCCCCAACAAGACGAAACTTAGTTGTCACCTAAGATCTCACAGCAGTAGTTCCCAACCAGAGACAGTTTTGTCCCTGTGGGGGGTGGGAGTAGGGGAGGCATTTGGAAATATCTGGAGATACTTTTGGTTGCCACAACTACCAGGTGGGGGTAATTCTGGCATCTGTGGGTAAAGGCTATAGGGATGCTGCTAAAATCCTCCCGTGCACAGGACGGCCAGCCACATGGAAACAGTGCCAGGACGGAGAAACCTTGATCTAGACGAATGGTTTTTGAAATGTAGGCCCCCAGGGGCTCCCAGTGACTTTTCAGGGACACGCTGAGTGAAAACTTTGTTTGTTTTTTTGAGACAGGGTCTTTCTCTGTCACCCAGACCAGAGTGCAGTGATGTGATCCTAGCTCACTGCAGCCTCAGCCTCCTGGGTTCAAGCAATCCTCCCACCTCAGCCTCTTGAGTAGCTGGGACTACGGGCATGTGCTACCACGCCCGGCTAAGTTTTTTATTTTCTGTACAGATGGGATCTCGCTGTGTTGCCCAGTTTTCTTCATAAACTTCAATAAAACAAGGCATCACATAGTGAGGAAGCCCTGGGAGGCTAAAAAAGAAAAACAAACAAACGAACAAAAAAAACAGGTGAATGCAGAAAACCGCTATAAGAATCTATCTGTTTTCTGTCAAGCCAGACATTACAGAGATTTGCAAAAATGGAAGCCAATAAGATTCTTAACTAAAATTTTTTGTTTGAGAAAATAGTTATTTTTCATAAGTATAATGTTACTTATGTTAACATGAACTGTTCATTGAAAACATTTCAGCTTTTTTTTCTAATTTGATAAATATCAACAGATGTAATCCACAAAAGCTCTCTAAGGCCTTCAGTAATTTTTTTTTTTTTTTTTTTTTGAGATGGACTCTCACTCTGTCATGCAGACTGGAGTGCAGAGGTGCAATCTTGGCTCACTGCAACCTCTGCCTTCTGGGTTCAAGTGATTCTCCTGCCTCAGCCTCCCGAGTGGCTGGGACTACAGGCATGTGGGGTTTCTCTACTAAAGAAACCAGGCTGGTTGGCCAGGCTGGTCTCAAACTCCTGACCTCAAGAGATCTGCCCACTTCAGCCTCCCAAAGTGCTAGGATTACAAGGGTGAGCCACTGCACCCAGCCAACGCCTTCAATAATTTTTAAGAGTCGAGAAATTCTTGGTACTGCTTTTGCAACTTCCTGTGTCTATAATTATTTTGAAAAAATCCTTTTAAAAAATGAAATAAAAAGGCAAAGAAAAGAAAGCAATTGGGACTAAGGATATATAAAAACATTAGGATAAAAGTGTTTTTGTGTTTGTTTGGTTGGTGGCTTTTTTTTGAGATGGAGTTTCGCTGTTGTTGCCCAGGCTGCAGTGCAATGGCATGATTTCGGCTCACTGCAACCTCCGCCTCCTGGGTTCAAGCGATTCTCCTGCCTCAGCCTCCCAAGCAGCTGGGATTACAGGCGCCCACCATCATGCCCAGCTAATTTTCCTATTTTTAGTAGAGACGGGGTTTCACCATGTTGGCCAGGCTGGTCTTGAACTCCTGACCTCAGGTGATCCGCCCACCTCAGCCTCCCAAAGTGCTGGGATTACAGGCGTGAGCCACTGTGCCTGGCCCATCCTAATATTATATGCAAGAAAATAAACATTAAAAATGCCACGTAAATTAGAGTGTAGAGGGTTCCCAAGACCAAAAGGTTTGAGAACTGCTCATCTAGAGTAAAGGACAAAAGCGGAAGCCGTGCACAAAGCCCTGCTCCCCCACTGCTGAAAGCGCACTCGAATCTTCAACACTCAGGGCTCCTTCTCCCCTTCCTGGGCTACTGCTCAGACAACCCCTCTGCTCTCCAGCACTTGGGAGACACAGAACCAAGGAGGGACATTCTAGTTCCAGGCCTGTGGCCAGTAGGTGACTTGGGACTGGGGCATCCACTCCCTCACGTGTTCATTTTAACATGCTAATTACCCTAGCAACCCCGCAGAAGCACCCCACAGAGGGGATCAGCTCTGACCCTGCAGGTGGGCTGGTGGCCTTGCACATCATCCCTGCTATGTCCCCTGCTCACTCCCCCAAATGAAGGGGCACAATTGGCAAGGGCTTCTCCATGGGGAGTGAGCACATGCGAGCAGGGGTCCTGATGACCCTGTTCACCATAAATGCCTCGTATGGGACAGAGGTCTGCCTGCCACATGCCTAGATTCACAATCAATGCACCGGACTCAGTTGGAGTTTTCTGATTCTGTTGAATGAATGGAAGAATGGGTAGACAGAGAGATAAAAGAGGGAAGGACAGGTAGGGGGATGATGAACAGATGGATGGATGATGGATGACAGATGGATGGATGGATAAACGGTGGATGGATGAAGAATGGATGGATGGATGGATGGGGGATGGGTAGATGAATGGCTGGCTGGCTGGATGAGTGGCTGGATAGACAATGGAGGGATTAATGACAGATGGATATGTGGATGGATGGATGGATAATGAAGGGATGGATGGGTGAATGGATAATGGGATGGATGGATAGATGATGGATGGATGAATGGATGGATGGATGCATGGGTAGATGGTGATGGATGCATGGATGGATGGCCGAATGGACGGATGGATGGATAGCTAACGGAGGGATGAATGATGGATGGATATGTGGATGAGTGGATAAACAGAGATAAAAGAGGGTGAGTGGGTGCATAGATGGACAGAGAGATAAAAGAGAAGGGAAGGTAGGTGGGTGAGGAAGAGACACTCCACCTGGATGGGAAGGTGGGTGGGTAGAAGAGGGCGTGGGGGAGGCAGAAAAACAAGAGAGTTCACACGCCTGAGAGCAAGATGATCTCATACTCTTAGAAGCAAGAAGACACATTGGAAGGGATGGGATCCCTGGGGCAGGAGCATCCACCACTGCCCTCCACATCACCGCCCCACTCCCAGCCCAAACCCCTGCCTCCCGCCTGGTACCTTTTTAGCCCCAAGCTTCAGTGCCTTCTTCCTGGCTTCCTCGAAGTCTTCCTTCTGGCCAATGTTGGCCTGAGGAGCAGAAGCAGAGAGGCTCCGTCAGCCCCTGGGGGGAGCCCTGGGTTCGCAGCGTCCACATACAGCAGCCCCCCACCCCCTGCTACAGAGACAGCTTCCATTCCATGGCCAAGTCACAGTAAGAAGGAAAAAGGACAAAGCCCAAGGCCTGGAGAGGTGAGATTCTTCCAGGAGGTGAGATTCGTCCAGGAGGTGAGATTGGGAGCTGGATTGCAGCGTGGTGACGGCCGGTGGCTTCCATGGGTTGGAGCACTGGCTGAGCCTGGCCCTGGCCACACAGGCTGCTGGGAGACAACCATTTGCTGTCGTTGCTGGAAGGTCTAGGGTTCTCCTGAAACTCATCTGTCTTTTCCAGAAAACTCTTTCTCAGCCAGTGCAAAGACTAGCTTGTCAGGGCCTTCCTAGCCTCCAGCTCTCCTCCCTAGTCAAAGGCCACGCCTTGACCATCCTAAGGCAGCTGAGAGGTGGGAGGCAGAGAAGCCCGTGCTCAGGAACTTCCAGCTCCGTCCCTGTGGCCGGTGCCCTGACCTCGGGGTCCGACAGCCCCTGTCTAGACACTGCCGTGTTTCCTGCTGCCTGGCCTCAGCCCTCGCTCCCTTCATTCTGCTCACCAGACCCTGCAATCTTGCCAAAGCCCAGCTGCAGGTGCTTATTTGAATCACATTCAGCTTTTAAATCCCCCAGGTGGTAGCCCACGGGTCTATACACGCCCAGCTCCAGCTCTGATTGCCACGCTTTGCTGACTACAGTGAGATGGATACACCCTGGGCTCTTTGCAGCCCCTCAAAGCTGTGCTGTCACCTACCAGGTGACTGTGAGCAAAGTATTTCTTCCCCTGGGCCTCACTTTCCCCAACCTGAATGACAAGGGCATTGGGCGCAGTTAAACATGCCAATATGCCAGCAAACAAGCCGCTTTTGGCAAGAGCTAAGTTTTGTCTGCCCAGAGACCAGCCTCACTTCCTCTGGAAACAGAACCTTCTTTCCTGGGTGGACCCCATTCCACAGGGATGGAGAGAAACAAATCCCGCCCACTGTAGGAGTAGGCTCATGGCCCAAGCCTCGCACCCCATGATGCAGCCATAGTAACTAATGCATGGTGGGTCCCCATGGGCCCTACTGGGGGTAAGCCCTCCTTTTTGGGAAAGGTGGGCTATGAGGGTGACCATGAGCCTTGCCTGCCCTGTGGAGAGGCCAAGAATGAAGCCAAGTAGAATTGGAGACAGATCTTAGAAGCACCTGGATCCAGCCCTGCCTAAAGCCATCCTAACCCTGGACTTCTCAGTTATGTGAGCCAAGAATTGTCTTTTCCCTTTCCTTTTTGCATAAGTTGGTTTGAGTTGAGTTTCTAAAATTTGCACCCAAGAGTGGCTGTGTAGCACAGCCAGCCAGAGAAGGACTCAGAGCTGTGGCCAGGTTCAGTCGAAGAGGAGCTGGTTTGAGAGGGATGACTCCTATGGGCCCTGGATGGGGAAGTGGCATCACACATAACCCATCACCTGTGACCTATTTCCCATCCAGGTGATCCCCCTATTTCCCAGAACCAGGTGATCCCCCAGGGTCCTTCCAGCTCAGGATTTCACAATCTTTGCTGAATTACTGCAGGCTGACAGAGTACTCTGGAGATGGGAAAACTGTGTGCCTTCCCAGGGCTGGCAGCAGGTCCCAGCCCACTGCCTCTCTGCAAGCAGGCTGAGCCAGCAGCACTGCCAAGTTCACTTCTGTGCCCTCCCCATGCCCCCATCACCTGGCTCTGGAAGGCGTCTCAAGGATGGCCAATTTGCAGATGGAGAAAGTGAGGCAGTATAACAAGAAGCTATTTTCTTAGTTCCAGTTCAGAACAGGCTTAGAGAGAAGAGGCCAGGCTTGAATGAGTGACAGTGAGTAGACAGGGTGACAACTCGGACAGAGGCTGGCAGGGGGCAGACAGGACAGGCTGCGGGACACACAGGAAGACAGACACCCAGGTCGCTCCCTCACCAGATAGGCAATGACGTCATAGCCTTGTTCCTTCAGCCACACGAGGATGCACGAGGTGTCCAGGCCGCCACTGTAGGCCAGAACCACGGAGCCTTTGCTGGACATAGCGTCTGGCGGGAGTCGAGGAAGAACCTGAGTGACCCTGAGACAGCCAGTGCCCCCCACCAGCCCCTGCAGACGGCCCAGCCCCGACCTTGGCCTCGGACAGCCTTGTTTCCCAGGCAAGCTGCCACTGGAGGTCGGGAACAGGATGTTCACCTTCAGCGCCTGCCACCCCCGGGGACCCTGACCTCGCACACTCTGCACACAGCCCCACAGACCACACTGGGGCCTGGGAATGCTGACTGCAGTCCTAGGCTGGTCGGGGAGAGGCATCTCTTGGACCTGATCCCCCAGCAGCGAGGGAAGGCGGCTGAGGCTGAGCAGTTTGGCCCAAGGCCAGGACGTGAAGAATGCACGCAGGCAGGAGATGTGGGAGGGCCTTGGCTCTGAGCTTCTGGCAGCTGACACATCCCCCATCAGAACTGCTCCTTGCCAAGCACCAGGCAGGGCCCTGGGAGCCTCAGCTGGATCTCCCTGTGCCGCAGAGCCCCCACTACAACCTCATGAAGTAGGAGTTGTCATTCCTATTGGGGAGGAAGACAGCAGGGCTCAGAGTGGTCAGTGGCAGGCTCAAGGTCACAGAGGGCACAGGAATCCGTGCTTCCCCAGCATGCAGTGCCGCCGCCCACCTGCAGGTGGAGCAGGATGCTGTGGGGCAGGCACCCAGCCCCAGTCCCTCTCCTACCTGGAACCCCATGGAACCTTCACTGGCTGGAATTTTAGACATCGTGTCTCCAAATGTGAGCGCCTCTGAATTCAACTCTGCCAATGCCCAGTTCGGAGGGGCTCAGAGACCAACCTCCCCCAGTGTGCAGGTAGAGAAACTGAAGCCCAGGGAGGGAAGGCAACAGATAGGCAGAGGCCTAAGACCTCTGCAACCAGCGGCCCTTCCCGGGGGGACAGATGGGCGAGCGGGCTCTCTGCAGCCAGGCCCTCTGCAGCCTGGAAGTGGCTGCGGTCTCCCATCCTGCCCCACCCTCTGCCACAATGCAGCCTCCCGAAGTCGCCACGGCCTCCTGTCTCCTGGTCTTTGCAGCAATGCTTCTTCCCTGAGGGCTCTCCCTGAATCCTGGGCTGCCCTTGGGCTCGCCCTGCCCGCCACCCCCCACATGCCTCCTGTGGCCCTGGGCTTGGGTGCCTTTACTGTGTCCAGTTTGCTGAACAGGAAACCAGGGTTAGAGAGACGAGGTCATCTGCCCAAGGTCATCTGATCAACAAGCAGCAGGGGCAGATGTGGGCCCAGGCCTCCTGATTCTAGCCTCCATGGACACCTGGCCCCAGCATCCCGCATTTCCTGAATGTACAGGGCATGTTTGCTCTGCATGGGAATGTTTCCACCGGAGTCTGACCAACGTCACAAGGTCAGAGTCAAACAGGGTCTTTTTTTTTTTTTTTTTGATATGGAGTCTCGCTCTGTTGCCCAGGCTGGAGTGCAGTGGCGCAATCTCGGCTCACTGCAAGCTCCGCCTCCCGGGTTCACGCCATTCTCCTGCCTCAGCCTCTCCGAGTAGCTGGGACTACAGGCGCCCGCCACCACGCCCGGCTAATTTTTTTGTATTTTTAGTAGAGACAGGGTTTCACCGTGGTCTCGATCTCCTGACCTCGTGATCCGCCCGCCTTGGCCTCCCAAAGTGCTGGGATTACAAGCGTGAGCCACCGCGCCCGGCCCAAACAGGGTCTTTAATAGACACTATTGGGGAAGCGGAACCCAGAAGGGAACACCCAGCCATCACCATTGCAGTGGGGCAGGCATGGCTATCCTGAGCACTGTCCATGCACCTGTAAGCTCGGGGAGCAGAAGTGGCTTTCCCAGGCCTCCTGGCCTGTGCTGCAGAGCCCAGCCGTGTAGCCAGGTGGACTTTGGAGCTCCGTCACGTGAGAATTCAGTCCCCTGCATGTTGCACAGTCCCACCCGCCAGTCAGCCGGGGCTCACAGGCCTGTGCTGCCCTTTGGACTTAGAAGGGGAAACACCTCATGGGCCATGCAGCTGGGGCAGAGGAGATGGTTCTAGTCGGTGCCCACAACGTCCCTACTGGGCATTCAACCCCCTGCCGCTGAGTTGCTGGTGACTCAGCAGGCCCTAACCCTGGAGCCAGCAGGTGGTATCCATGGCAACTGCAGCCAGGCAATTGGCCATGCAAGATGGAGGGAAGGAGGGAGGAAGGGAGGCAGGCAGGACTTAAGGTGGGCAATACCTGGGATTGGAGGCGTGAGTTCCCGGCGTCTGGAATCTGTCTTCACAGTGCAGTGAACTACTCTGCAAAAGCAAAGCTACTCAGCTGCCTGCAGGTAACCCGGGCTGGCCCAGAGGCCCTAAACCTTACTTCCCGGCCACCCAATCTCCTGTGAGCAGCCTCACTGAGCCGAGGAGGCCCAGGAGCCCCAGAGCCACCTGTCCTGCCTCCTGCCTCCTGCCTCCTGCCCCCTGCTCCAGAAGGCATTTAGGAAATGTGTGGAAGCCTACCCCTGTTTGTGTGTGATGGTGCGGGTGGTGTGGTTGGGTTGGGGGAAATTCTGTTGTATGTTTTAAAACAGCTCTATTGAGGTCTACTTGACATATCATAAATTGCATTTTTTTAATATCATATGGGTAATGTGCCAACATCATAACAAAGTTTGAGGGTGGCACCTCACACACACACGAGAATACCCAATCAGCACATTCATCAACTACAAAAATAATCACATATTTTTTTGTGTCCAATTTAGCAAGTTTCGGTATGCGGATGCGCCTGTGACATCAACCCCACAATCAAGGGAATGGACATGTCCGTCTTAGGCCAAGCCCTTCCATTTGGGGTTCTCTTCATTTTAGAGGCAGGAAAACTGAGGCTTGGGCTAAGGAACTTGCCCTGCGTCTTGTTTGACTGGTAGGCAGAAGAGCCAGGACTCAAACTCAGATCAGCTCGGCTCCTTAACTCACTGCTCATAGGTACAAGACCACCACCGGAGACTCAAGGAAGGGAAGTCCTGGGCAAGTGTGATCTGATGATGCTGACCCAAGATTCACCCAGCTCTGACAGTCACCCCTGCTCCTGCCCCCTCCCAGAGGCAGCTGGGGCCAAGAGGGGCAGCTCCACAGAAACAGCTAGATCACCTGCATCGCCTCAGTGACCCACCATGCCTCCTGCCCATCAGAGCTGTATCTTTTTTTTTTTTTTTTTCAGACAGGGTCTCATTCTGTCACCTAGGCTGGAGTGCAGTGATGTAATCTCAGCTCACCACAGCCTCAACCTCCTGGGCTGAAAGGATTCTCCCACCCCAGCTCAGTGCCACCACCCCCAAGTAGCTGGGACTACAGGCACATGCCACCACACCTGCCTAATTTTTGTATTTTTTGTAGAGATGGGGTTTCACCACATTGCCCAGGCTGGTCTTGAACTCCTGGACTCAAGCGATCTGCCTGCCTCAGCCTCTCAAAGTGCTGGGATTCCAGGCACGGGCCACCACATCCGGCCATCATGCTGTATTCTAACTGCCCTCTCCCCCACTACGAGCTCCATGGAAACAGGGACCATCTCCCAGATGCCTGTGGCAGACACTTAGAACAATGTTGCTAGTTCTACTCTCTGGAGGTCAACTCCTCACCACAAAAAGAGGGCTGGGGTGCCCTGAAGCTGGGGAGTCCTACACATGCTGTCATGGCTGGGCGCAGTGGCTCACGCCTGTAATCCCAGCACTTTGGACGGCCGAGGTGGGAGGATCACTTGAGGTCAGGAGTTCCAGACCAGCCTGGCCAACATGGCGAAACCCCATTTCTATTAAAAATACAAAAATTAGCTGAGTGTGGTGGCACGCACCTGTAGTCCCAGCTACTCGGGAGGTAATGAGAATCACTTGAACCCGGGAGGTAAAGGTTGCAGTGAGCCAAGATCATGCCACCACACTCCAGCCTGGGTGACAGAGTGAAACTCTGTCTTAAATAAACCAAAAGAAACCAGTGAGCCCCTCCTGCCTGCCAGGTTGTATCTGGGCAGGTGTGGGCTCTGAGGCCCTCGGCCTCTGGGGCTGGTCAGTGTGAAGCAATGCATGGACCTGGCGTGTGTACCTGAGACAGCGTGTGTGTGTGTGTGTGTGTGTGTGTGCGCGCGCA
Organism: Symphalangus syndactylus; assembly: GCF_028878055.3. Taxonomy (NCBI): domain Eukaryota; kingdom Metazoa; phylum Chordata; class Mammalia; order Primates; family Hylobatidae; genus Symphalangus; species Symphalangus syndactylus. The sequence goes on from NC_072425.2 coordinate 14,339,007, forward strand.
CCTATGTGCACCCAGGGGTGCGTACCTGAGAGTACACAATGTGTGTGCATGCATGTGTGTGATGTGTTTGGGCTTGCACATGTGTACCTGTGTGCATGCACGTGTGTGGGTGTTGGGGCCTGTGTATGCATGCAGAGAAATGAGCTGGGCAGATGGGCTTGGGAAAATGATGCAATCAGACAGCAGCGTTGCTCCTGCCCTCCCAGCAGCGGGTGGGGCACCCCCCTCCCTCAGCCTCCCCAGGTCCCTAAGCTGCATTTGCAGCCTGAGGCAAAAACTAAATGAAACTGAGGGCTTGAAGTCGGGGAGGAAGTGACAGGGAGAGAAGGAACCACAGCTGCAATCCAGTGAGTGCTCACTCCAGGCAAAGCACAGAGGTCAAGTCCACCAGACACGGGTTTGAGTGGCTTCAGCTCTTTAGCATAACAGCTCAGCTGCAAAATAGGGGTGCAAACAGCCTGCTCCCCACAGGGCAACTGTAAGGATTGGGTGAGATGCTGGGGGATGGAGCCCAGAGCTGGGCACCAAGCATGTGCCCACTATGGTCTGTGCACCACTGCCATGGCTGACCTCAGCCAAGTTCCTGGCTTGCTAAGCCTCAATTTCCCCATCTGTACAACCTAACAGCCCTCTGGGGTCTGACCCTCCAGGACTTTGGGCTTTCTTCCTGGGAGCTGTGCCTGGCAGGCAGATCCTGGCTGATTGCAGCCTCCCCTAGTCCCAGCTCCACCCCCACCACATACCCCAGAAAGAGCCGGCTCCGGCAGGTTTTTCCAGCTCCCTGGCAAGTGCCCACTGCCCTCCAGCCCTCCTTCACCGGAAGAGACACCTGGGAGGAGGGAAGGTGGCCTCGAATCAAGGTACCAGAGCCACCTGGCTTTCATTGGGATGGCATTCTCTGTGGCCCCAGCCACAGCCATCTGTCCTGCTTCCAGCAAACAGGCCAGCCTGGGTGCTCACTTGACACTAAGGAAAACTCGTGCTACTTGAAAAC